>NW_026606120.1:60960000-61460000 GCF_029834395.1 Sorex fumeus
GTAGCTAAGCCAGAAAAAAAGTAACACTTATTACAATAGCAAATATATATAAAAAAAATTCAAAGTGCCCAATTACACATGACTAGATCAAGAAGTTGTGGTATACGCTCACCCATGATGAGCCTCACACAAGAAGGGATAAGCCAAGACAGGATGAACCTCACCAGAGAGTGGACCAGCAGGAAAACCCAGATATATGGGAATATGGGACTGAGATCTCCAAGCCCACTTGGATCAGGACTGGGCCTCCTCCCTGCAGCTCCCCAGTTTTCCAGTAGCTTGGCAGTCAACCCACAAACTGTCCCCGGCACCATGTAATCTCATCAACAGCCAAGACCCAGAGACTATAAACTAAAGTTCCTGGAAGAAAAGGTCACAGAATTTCCTGGACATTATATTCTATCCATAACAAGCAATACAAAACAAATCCTCTAGCATTGCCTTTTCTGCAGGTTTGAGTGGTGGTGAGACTGGTGTCAAAGTATCAAATGCAACCAAAGTAAAGAGAAAGTATGGGGGAAATTGTCTGCCACACAGGCAGAGGAAGGGTTGGAAGAGAGGGGGCAGGGGGGGGCGGGGGAGAGGGGAGGAATACTGGGGATTTTGGTGGTAGAAAATGTGCACTGGTGAAGGAATGGGTGTTTGATGATTGTCTGACTGAAGCTGAAACATAAAAGCTTTGTAACTGTATCTCACGGTGAATCAAAAAATGGGGGAAATTTGGCAGAAATGTGAATGGACTATGCATTAAGCTACGGCACCATGCCCCCCCCCCCCCGGAAGGAAAGGGTGTCTGTCTCTTCTGCCTCCCCCTCCACCCCAGCTACACTGTCGCTGCCGCCTCAGAGGTTATTGGACAGCCAGGTATGAGCCTGCGGTGACAGGGCAACTGTGACCTCATGGGATTGGGGGGTGGGGGGGAGGAACCGGCACGTCCTTCCTGCCCTGACAAGACCACAAGTTGGCCCCCATGAGCAGCTCTCCGGCACAGCCATGTACCCAGAGGCACACAAACCAATCTCGGAACTATGCGGTTTTGGGCAGAAATACCTCCAGACTTAATTTGTAAAATAACAGAAATCCAAAATTGTGCAGCCAAGATAGCAGCTGTGCAACATCATATAGTCTTCATAACCAGCAATAGAAAACAAATTGTTGGGGGAAAATTCCAAATAATAATGGTGCATCTTTTGTTGAAATAATGAATGTAATCAAAGTAGAGAGAGAGTTAAGTGGAAATCATCTGCCTCACAGGCATGGGGAGGTGGGATGGGGGGTATATTGGGGTTCATGGTGGTGGAAAATATGCACTGGTGAGGGATGGGTGTTTGATCATTGTATGACCGAGACTTAAACCTGAAAGCTTTGTAACTGCTCTCATGGTGATTCAATAAATAAATTTAAAAAAAAAAGAATTACCAACAAATAAAAGATCAACAAATAAAAAGGGGGGGGCAATAATAATAAAATAATAAAATAAAACATTCATAATAGAATAAAAAAGTAATGTGCATTTCATGCCCAATTCAATCAGCTTAATCAATGGCTGAATAAATAGCAGTACTCCTACATTATAAAAAAAAAAGAAGCTGCACTATATATACACAATGGAATACTATGCAGCTCTGAGAAAGGACAAAATCATGACATGGAGAAAACTGAAGGATATCATGCTGAGTGAGTTCAGTTAGAAGGAAAAGAATGGATACAAAGTGATCTCTCACCACCTGGGGCATCCTGGCACAGGATGGGTCAGCCCAGTGTCTCCCACCTCCAAAAACAGAGCCCCAGCAGTCACTCACTCACTCCCATACTCCAATGTATAGCTACCATGCCTCTGGCCAGACTCCATAATCTCAGAACTGACCCTCATCAAGAAAGTAACCTGCAAAAATTCAGGTACATGGATCTTTGTGATTGAAATCACCAGGCTTTCTTTCAACCCAGGTTCAATTCCTAGCACCCAAATGCTCCCTTGAATCCTGCCAGGAGTTTGTTTCACTGAAGTTATAATTGAGCATCTTTTTATTGTTTCTTGACTATTTTAATTTTCTTCTTTATAAAATACCTGTTCCTATTATGGTTTACAGTAGCACTGTAGCACTGTCCTTCTGCTGTTCATCGATTTGCTCGAGCGGGCACCAGTAATGTCTCACTGTAAGACTTGTTACTGTTTTTGGCATATCAAATACACCATGGGGAGCTTGTGACGCTCTGCCGTGCAGGCAGGATACTTTCAGTAACTTGCTGGACTCTACGAGAGGGATGGAGGAATTGAACCCGGGTTGGCCACATGCAAGGCAAATGCCCTACCCACTGTGCTATCACTCCTGCCCATGGTTTACAGTAATTTATTTATTTTACATTTTTAATTTGGATATAATTTCCATAATAAAAACTCATTTCAAGTGTATAATTCAATGATTTTTGCCTAAAACACAACAATAACTTTGTAAATCAGTTTTTCAATAAAAAATGAAAAAAATTCAATGATTTTTAGTATATTTACAGTTCTATTATCAGCACCACTAATTTCAGAGCACTTTCTCAGTTTGACAGAATTGACCAAAAAGCATATTTTCACTTTTTATAATAACCCCTGCTAAAATATTATACTTAAAATTGGGCAACTAAATATTATGTTCAGCTGAACTCATATATTTACATATTAAGGGGTCCTATGTATGTATCACTCTGAAATATAAACCGATAATAGATTAAAAATATAGTTGACATTCCAGAATTAGAGGGAGAGCCTAACAGTTAAGCATATTCCCTAAGACATACTTTTTTTTTTTTTTGCTTTTGCTTTTTGGGTCATACCTGCTGATGCACAGGGGTTACTCCTGGCTCTGCACTCAGGAATTACCCCTGGCGGTGCTCAGGGGACCATATGGGATGCTGGGAATCGAACCTGGGTCGGCCGTGTGCAAGGGAAAACGCTGTGCTATTGCTCCAGCCCCACTAAGACATACTCTTAAAAGGAAATATTTGGCAGGGGGTGGGGCGCTAGTTAGGTCACACCCAGTGGTGCTCTGGGGTGCTGGGGGTGAACTGCAGGGAGCTGCATCCAAGGCAAGTGCCTCTACCCAAGTGCTACCCCTTTCTGGATCCCTAAAAGATACATTTTTAATAGTACCTACACACAGCAGAGTGGGATGGGAGCTGTTGCTATTCAGCCAATGGGTGATTGTAGGGCCCTAGGTCCACAACCGGCAGATCAAACTCAAGGCCTCACATATTCTTGAAATGTATTCTACCATTCGAGCTATCTCTCCCTTCAAAACTGTTTTCTTTTGGGGGTTTTGTTGTTGCTGTTTTGGAGTTTGTTTTTAGATCACACCCAGAAGTGCTCAGTAGCAACTCCCTATACACTGCTGAGGTGTTAACCATGTGGTGCCAGGAATCAAATCTAAGTTTCCTACTTGCAAAGCATGAGCACTACTAGTTCTTGCAGCTCTCTCCCCTGACATCCAAAACACCTTTATAGAAATATCAAGAGGGTTGGAGAGAGAACTCAACAGGCTGAATACATGTTTGCATGCAGAAAACCCGAGATTCAATATCATAAGTACTACATGGTCCCAAGAGCACAAGAACAAACTAAGTACAGGGCTGGGGCAAGTCCTGAAGAGGAAGGAAATAGAGGAGGGAGGGAGGGTTACAACACAAACAGAGAGGAACTGGGGAGTGAAGCCCAGGGACAGAGCATTTGCTTTGCCTTTGTGAGGCCCTGAAGTCAATCCTTGGAGATTCAAAACAAATTAAAATGGGAAAAAAATAAAATACATTTCAAAAAGAGACAAAATGAAAGCAAGGAAAATGAATGACGTGGAAACAGAAAAAAAATGAGATAACCATAAGCTTGTAGATAAGTAAAGAATTTTCTTATGGAAAGAAAAGATGAGATGACATAAGTGATCATCTTTCCTACAGTCTTTTTAATATATAGGCAAGAGCTCAACTGCATAGAGGGGTTTATCAGTTTATCAGAAGAGAGAGAAAAGACCAGTTAACTGCTTTTTCTTCCAGTCTGAAACAGATGTAAATTTCACTTATTAGGTGTGATATTCCATTTTGTGGTCTGTCATTATGAAAATTTTGAATTCTGAGAACATGCAGGCAGCATAGCTGAAGCATCTGTCACCTCATTATTAGAATTAATTCTGCAGATCTGGCTGATTAAATGAGCTCTGGGTCACTGGCCAAAAGTAAATTTACCCAAAAAAAAAGATCATTTTATCTAAAGGCCAATTCATTCTTTAACTCTTATGAGCTAAAGTTGGTAAGAATTTGTCTTTATAGTAGTACTGAAAGAAATGTTCAATTTGTTTGCCTTAACTCTCTGAAATCCTCAGAGATATAGACACAAAGAAAGGAAAAGAACTGGCTGAAAGTCGTCATTATATGAACTGTAATTATATTTTTTAATATTAAAAGTTCTTCTTGAGGTCAGGGAAATGGTTAAAAGGGATAAAGTGTATACTTTGCCTGCAGAAGGCATGGTTCAATATCAAAAGTATCACATGGTCCCCCGAGAAAGAATAGCCCCTAAGAATTTCTGAGAACATATTTAGAATTTCAAAGAACATATTAAGTTCTTCTCTGACTGGGGTCCAGAGTGATAGTACAGTGGGTAGGGTGTTTGCCTTGCACGTGGCCAGAGATCCAGATTTGATCCTTGGCATCCCAAGAGTAATTTCTGAGTGCAGAGATAGAAGTAACCCCTAAGCATCACTGAGTGTGACTGGAAAAAAGGGGAAAAAAATGTTCTTCTCTGACTACCTCTTCACTTGCAGCAAGGACTTGGGGCAGAAACAAATTGAAGAATCTTCAAATGTTGCTAACTAAATAAAACAGATTAAAACTCGTTAAAAACAGGCAAGTTCATGGAATTGTCATTTGATGACAATATGGATTGCTATTGCTTTGTAAATATGCCCATCTTCCCTCACAATAATATGAATCTCTTTTTTGGGGAGGGAGAATTAAGGGGGTTGGAGGTTAAGCCCAGCGACGTTCAAGTGACCATGAGGGTCAAGCCCAGAGAGGCCATATGCAAAGCAATCACCTTACCTGCTGTACTATGTCTTCAGCCCCATGAATCTCTCTTGAAGCGATACTCTGGTAAGAGTACTACTATCCCAGTCAGAGGAGGCTCATTTTTCTAAGCATACAAATAACTCTAGTCACTGTGTCAATCTTGAAGAAATAATCTCTCCAAATGAAAACCAAGGGGGAGTATCTCACAGTGATTCAATTAAAAAAGAAAAGAAAAGAAAGGAAAACCAAGAGGGAAAGACTGAAATCTGATGTGCTAAGAAAATGCAAAAGAAGATACTTGGAAAAAGATCAGTCTCATACGTTAAAAAAAAAAAATCTCTGAAAGTGGCAGAAGCCAGTTTTTTTTCAGATAATTAGCATTTCAAAATTGATTTTTAAACATTTTATTCATGTGATGTGTGTGTGGTACCAGAGATCAAACTTCATTTTGTTCTCATAATTAAGGTTTCCCCCAAAACGATTTTCAAGAGGGGGGCAAAAGAGGGAGGCTAAAAGCAGGCAGGGTTCTTGCCTTGCACGTGACCAACCCAGGTTCAATCCTCAGCACCTTACATGGTCTCCAAGCACTGCCAGGAGTAGTAACTAAGTGCAGAGTCAAGAGTAACCCCTAAGCATTGCTGAATGTGGCACAAAAACAAAAATAAAAATTTTATGTGAAGATAATCCAATGGTAGAAAGAACACTTTTTTTTTTTTTGCCTTTTGGGTCATACCTGGCGATACACAGTGGTTACTCCTGACTTTTCACTCAGGAATTACTCCTGGTGGTGCTCAAGGGACCATATGGGATGCTAGAAATCGAACCCAGGCCGGCTGCATGTAAGGCAAATGCCCTACCTGCTGTACTATTGCTCCAGCCCAAAAGGTTATCAATTTTTAAAATGACAAAGGATCTAAACAGATATTTCTCTAAGGAAGATAACTAAGTTGTTTATAAACATTTGAAACCGAAGCAAAATTAATATACTGAACAACTGTACTACCTCTGTAACATCCTACAGTAGTTACTCTACTCTCAAACATTCCACACATGTACCATGGGCCCAAGCAAGTTTAATGCTTGCTGTATTTGGATTTGGACTTCCTTCCACCAGGTTCCCTCCCACCCCTCCGCCCACCCACATGTCTGCCTTCTTGACAGGCACATTTTAAGTTAGCTAGTGGTGGCTGTCCAAAACCACGGAGGCCACAGAGCTGGGTGCATCACTGGGAATGGCCCCTAGCCTCCCAGACTATCTCCCCACCCCACCCCCCAAAAACCCCCTCTCATTTCTATAATACGTAACACATTCATAATTATCTTTTAGTGTTTCCCAGCTCTACTAGGTCACATTTATCTTTTTAGAAGTTTTTCTCCTACAATCTACACTGTGTGTTTGTGTCTACTTCTGTAATTCTCCACTCCAGCTATAACAAACTCTATAATTTGTCTCCAAAGGTTTCTTTCATTCCTCCCCACCAAGCAATTCTTCCTCCTAGGCTATTAATAGAGCCAGAGCCGCAGTATCCTTTATTGTGTCCTTTCCCCCACTCCCTTACTATTTTTACTAAACAAGAAACAATTTTGTTGTTGCTATTGCTGGTGTGGGGCCATATTCTACAGTTCCAGGGGGACACTCCAGAGCCAGACAATCCCAGGATGAACCCAGGCCCTCACATGTGCAAGGCATTGGCTGCTCTACCACTTGAAATGCATCTCCAGCCCCCAAATTATACTTCTTTTTTAATAAAAATTGAAAACAGGTACTGGAGAGAGTACAGAGAATAAGGTGCTTACCTTGAACAAGGCACAGTGCCCACCCAGGTTCAATCTTTAGCAACCCCATATCGTCCCCTGAGCACTGTCTGGGTAAGCCCTGAACAAGTCAGGTATGGCTCTTCAAAAGCAAAACTAATTTAAAAAATCAAAATGTTAAACACCATGAACAGAAAAAAAGAGTTTAAATATATTTCAAATCTTACCATTCAAAGAAAATCATTACTATTACCTTGCTGCATAACCTTAAAGATCTTTTCTCATATAAATATGTTAATTTCCCCCCTTACATTCTAAGAGAAAATGTTAACAAGGCAGAGTTTGTCAAATGCCAGATTGGTGTTTCACATGAACTTGTGCTGCAGTTTGAGAAATAAGCCCTTTCAAAGATTGCTACCAAGTATCAAAAAAAATAAATAAATAAAATCTACTCTTACTCTAATTGCTTATACTTCTCATGTTCATGTTCAAGCCAACTATATTTTTATAGATACACAAGCATTTTGACAAAATCATAATTTCTCCTAGAAATCTACCAACGGCTATCAGTAAGTTACCAGAAATAGGGGCCTGGGGCTGGAGTGATAGCACAGCGGGTAGGGTGTTTGCCTTGCACGCGGCCGACCCAGGTTCGATTCCCAGCATCCCATATGGTCCCCTGAGCACCGCTAGGAGTAATTTCTGAGTGCAGAGCCAGGAGTAACTCCTGTGCCTTGCCGGATGTGACCCAAAAAGAAAAAAAAAAGAGAAAGAAAAAAAGAAATAGGGGCTTGAAACTCTACCTCATGGTGTTTCACTAAAATTTTAAAAAATGGAAAAAAAAGAAATAGGGACTTGAGAGATAGTACAGTGGGTAGGGGGCTTGCCTTGCACCTGGCCAACACTGGTTCAATCTCTGGTATTCCATATTGTCCTCTGAGCACTGCCAGGTGTAATTCCAGAGTACAGAACCAGGAGTAGGGGCTAGAGCAACAGTACAGTGGGTCAGGCATTTTCCTGGCACGCAGCTGACCCAGGTTTGATTCCTGACATCCCACATGGTCCCTCAAGCACCGCCAGGATTATTCCTGAGTGCAGAGTCAGGAGTAATCCCTAAGTATCACTGGGTATGACCCAAAAAGCAAAAAATTAAAAAATAAAAGAACCAGGATTACTCCTGAGCATCACCGGGTATGGCCCCCACCAAAAGAAAAAAATTATCAGACGCAATAATTAGATTTTAAGTAATTAAATGCAACAGTTCTCAATTCTCAATATATTTATTCATATGAAATTTTATATTCATTACAGATGAAATATAATTCACAATTAACCTGAAAGGCTATGCTAAGAAAAATTTAGTAAGTAAAAGTCTTTTTTTGGTTTGGTTTTGGGGTTATTCTCAGCTGTGTTCAAGCAACAAAACAGTACCACAGCTCCAATCTGGGGCTCCTACATGCGATTCATGGACTCTAGCCCTTTGACCCAACTCCCCAGACCCAGAAGGTTATCTTGAAACATGACACAAAGACTAGAAAGAATTCCCAATAGGCTGATCACATGCTTTACATGTTCGATCCCCAGTATCAATCCACCCCTGAGTACAGTGCCAGGAGTGGCCTACAGAGCACTACTGGATGGCACAAGGACCAAAGAAAGAGATCAAAGAGTTAAGTGCTCTGCAAGCTAGAGCCCCTGGTTCAGTCCCCGGAACTGCACGGTACCCTGAGCATATAGCCAGGAGTAGCCCCAAACATTGCTGGGAGTTACACGCAAAAAAAAAAAATATTTAGTGGTATAGCTACATATCTAAACTACAGAGTCAACAACACTGAATGTATGAGAACTGAACTACAACAACCTAACTTAAAATGTGCCTGTCAAGAAGGCAGGCTGGGGGTGGGTGGAGGGGTGGGAGGGAACCTGGGGACATTGGTGGAGGAAAGTTGACAGTGGTAGTGGGACTGTGCTGGAACACTGTCTGCCTGAAACTTAACTATGAATAACTTTGTAAGTTATTGTACCTTAATTAAAATTTTTTAATTTAAAAATTTTTTTTTTAAATTTAAAAGTCAGGGGCTGGAGCGATAGCACAGCGGGTAGGGCGTTTGCCTTGCATGCAGCCAACATGGCCGACACAGGTTCGATTCCCAGCGTCCCATATGGTCCCCCGAGCACCGCCAGGAGCAATTCCTGAGTGCATGAGCCAGGAGTAACCCCTGAGCCGGGTGTGACCCAAAAAGCAAAAAATAAATAAATAAATAAAAGTCAGAGAGCTAGCTCAAAAGGCCCAAGCACTTATTTTGCATTCAGGAGGCCTGAGTCTCTTCCCCAGCCCCATATGATCTTCTGAGAAACACACCAGGAGTGACCCTTGAATTTAGAACTAAACTGGAAGCAGCCTCTGGGTGTGACCCAGAACCCCCTGCTATCCAATAATAAGGTTTTTAAGAGGCGATAAAGATAAAGTACAGGGGTTAGGAAAATTGACTTCCATGCAGCCAGCCCTAGTTTAATCTCCACTATCACATATAGTCCCCCAAGCACTGTAAGGAGTGAGCCATGAGCAGGGAGACAGAGTAATCCCTGTGTATGTGGGGCATGACACAAATATATCCCTCAGAAAAAGAAAATGTATAGACTTGGAGAAGTCATTTGCAACACAAAACATTCAGAGGCTAATATCCATAATTCAGAAAGATTCCCTAGAAATTGATTATAAACATTAAAAAGGGGAATGAAGCGCTAGTACAACAGATAGGGTGGTTGTCTTGATACAACCTGGGTTGATCCCTGGGAAACCATATGGTCCCCAAGCCTGAGAGGAGTGATCCCTGAGTGCAGAGCCAGGAATAAGCCCTGAGCACCACCATGTGCAGCAAAACAAAACCAAGCAAAAAGCCAAACAAAACCTTACGTCTTTTGTACATCAGATGAACAAAAATTAGCACTTTATCACTGTCCTCCCATTGTTCATCAATTTGCTTGAGCGGGCACCAGTAATCTCTTACAACAAATTGTGAGACTTGTTGTTACTGTTTTTGGCATATCGAATATGCCATTTGATATATACGTCACGGGGAGCTTGCCAGGCTTTGCCATGCAGGTGAGATACTCTTGGTAGCCAGCCAGGCTCCCCAAGAGGGGTGGAGGAATCGAACCTGGGTCAGCTGCGTGCAAGGCAAATGCCCTACCCTCTTTGCTATCGCTCCAGCCCAAGCAAAAATTAAGGTAGAAAATACCTAGTAAAGGGACTAGAGAGATGGTACAGTGGGATAAGTGCTTGCCTAGTATGCAGTAGACCTGAGTTCAATCCCAGGCACTACATATGACAACTCACACTCACCAGTCAGGAGTGATCCCTGAGCACAGAACCAAGAGTAAGCTCTGAGAACTCCCTGGTGTGGCCCCAAAACACAAAAACAAAACAAAAACCCAGTGTATAACCAGGAAATATTCTTATGGTATTTATATTTTTTCTTTTCATATTTTCTTAAAAGGAAGTATTTAATAAGGATATGCTTTCTTTTACTCTTTATAGTGCAAACTGATTCTTACTTTGGGGGGTGGGGCATATTCCCAGTGGTGCTCAGGGGTTACCTCTGGTTCTGCACTCAGGAATTATTCCTGGTAATGCATGGAAGACCACACAGGATGCCAGGAATCAAACCCAGGCTGGCTGCATGCAAGGCAAATGCTCTCCTATTGTACTATTACCCCGGCACATTATTTTAATTTTATTTTTGTCATTGTTGCTATGTAGGGGACACATGCAGCAGTGCTCCGGTTCAAGTGAACCATATCAGGTGCCTAGGATCTAAACTGAGCAAGGCAAATGCACTACCTGCTTTACAATCACTCCAGCCCCAAACTGATAATTTTCTGATGGTTAACTTGAAGAATAAAAAGTAGCACTGTAGGAGAAGGAACACATGGAGGGTGCGGGAACCACAGATCCCGGAGGGAAAAAAAAAAAGAAAAAACAGGTTCCAAAAAGAGCCGAGATCACCGGCAAGTTCCAGATGGAGTAGGTGCCGCATCCCGCCTCCCCCAGATGGAACCCCGGTGACCAGAAGCCTCTACAAACACAGCTCGAGTATGCGGGAACGAGGACTTTTTCTCAAAACCGCGCGGCTGCTTATGCGGCCGCGCGACATCTCTCTATATACAAAGTGATCAATAAGAAGTAAACCACCCAATCTTTCTCCCTGAAAATCAGAGTTAAGTTTGGAGCACGGCCACAGCCCCAGAAACACAAGGACTTAATGCAGAACCCAGCAGCTTAGAGCAGAAAAGTGAACGGACGATGCGTTAACCCAGGCCATCATTTCTGCCCAGAGGGGAAAGGGTGTTGCCCCATTCGCCCTCTCTTCTCTGGAAAGAAGGATGGCGGCCGCATGGGAGCCTTGTGGACAGCAGGTATAAGCCGGGGGTGTGGGGGGCGACTAAAACCTCACGAGAAGGGGGGCGTTCCGGTCCGTCCTTCACGCCCTACCGAGGTCACCAGTTGCCCCCCACGAGCGGCTCTCCAGCACGGCCACAGCCCCAGAAGCACAAGGGCTTAATGCAGAACCCAGCAGCTTGGAGCAGAAAAGTGAAAGGACTATGCGTTAATCCAGGCAATCATTTCTGCCCAGAGGGGAAAGGGTGTTGCTCCCTTCCGCCCTCCTCCCTCTGGAAAGAAAGATGGCGGCCACATGGGAGCCTTGTGGACAGCAGGTATGAGCCGGGGGTGTGGGGGTGACTAAAACCTCATGGGAAGGGGGGCGTTCCAGTCCGTCCTTCACGCCCTACCGAGGTCACCAGTTGCCCCCCACGAGCGGCTCTCCAGCACGGCCACAGCCCCAGAAGCACAAGGGCTTAATGCAGAACCCAGCAGCTTGGAGCAGAAAAGTGAAAGGACTATGCGTTAATCCAGGCAATCATTTCTGCCCAGAGGGGAAAGGGTGTTGCTCCCTTCCGCCCTCCTCCCTCTGGAAAGAAAGATGGCGGCCACATGGGAGCCTTGTGGACAGCAGGTATGAGCCGGGGGTGTGGGGGTGACTAAAACCTCATGGGAAGGGGGGCGTTCCAGTCCGTCCTTCACGCCCTACCGAGGTCACCAGTCACCCCCCACGAGCGGCTCTCCAGCACAGCCACGGCCCCAGAAGCACAAGGACTTAATGCAGAACCCAGCAGCTTGGAGCAGAAAAGTGAACGGACTATGCGTTGATCCAGGCCATCAAGTCTGCCGGAGGGGAAAGGGTGTTGCCCCATTCGCCCTCTCCTCTCTGGAAAGAAAGATGGCGGCCACATGGGAGCCTTGTGGACAGCAGGTATGAGCCAGGAGTGTGGGGGCGACTAAAACCTCATGGGAAGGGGGGCGTTTCGCTCCGCCCTTCACGCCCTACCGAGGCCACCAGTTGCCCCCCGCGAGCGGCTCTCCAGCACGGCCACGACTCCAGAACATAGAAACCAATTTCTTAACTCTCTGACTTTCAGTAGAAACACTTCCAGGGTCAATAGGTAAAATAGCAGAAATCCAAAACCAACATTTAATTCTTGAACCCAGCTGTAGAAAGCAAATCACTTCACAATGCTTTTTCAGCATGTCTGATTTGGGGGGGGGGGGCGGGGTAAACTCTAAATAATAGTGGTGAATCTTTTATTGGAACAATGAATCTAATCAAAGCAGATAGAGTGTCAACTAGAATTCATCTGCCTCACAGGGACGGGGAGGGGTTGGGGGTGGGGTTTTATTGGGGTTCTTCATGGTAAAAAATAAGTATTGGTAAAGGGAAATGTGTTTGATATTTGCATGACTGAGACATAAACCTGAAAGCTTTGTAACCTTTCCCACAGTGATTCAATAAATAAATAAAATTTAAAAAAAAAAAAGTAGCACTGTAGCACTGTAGCACTGTCCTCCTGTTGCTCATCGGTTTGCTCGAGCGGGCACCAGTAATGTCTCCATTGTGAGGCTTGTTACTGTTTTTGGCATATCAAATACGCCACGGGGAGCTTTGCCAGGCTCTGTTGTGAGGGTGGGATACTCTCGGTATCTTGCCAGTCTCTCCGAGAGGGGCAGAGGAATAGAACCCAGGTCGGCCATGTGCAAGGCAAACTCTGCATACTCATGCTATGTTTTGCCTAAGTTATGTGTTGCCTGATGACATTTTAGTGACTAACAGACTACATATCCCATGATAGGTTATGTACTGTACATCTCAGGTATGTGCAAGGTTATACTATCTAAACTTACACTGACAATCCGTTTGAACAAAGATCTATTTGAAACAAGAATAATATTTCAAAACATAGCCCTTGAGGGGGTGGGGGCGATAGCACAGCGGGTAGGGCGTCTGCCTTGCATGTGGCCGACCTGGGTTCAATTCCCAGCATCCCATATGGTCCCGTGAGCACCTCCAGGGGTAATTCCTGAGTGCATGAGCCAGGAGTAACCCTTGTACATCGCCGGATGTGACCCAAAAAAGAAAAAATATATATATTATATATAATATATATAATATATATATATATAGCCCTTGAGCAGCACTTAGTAGTCAATAATTTCAACTGTAGTTCAATAATCTCATTTCCAAGATTTTACAAGAGTAAACTGTAGACGTGCACAAGCAATGATCACTGTGAGGGCCAAGACTGTGGCTCAGAAGTAGTTTTGGTTCCCAGGAATACTTTCCTCTCTATCTCCTTTCTTCTCTCTCTCTCTCTCTCTCTCTCTCTCTCTCTCTCTCTCTCTCTCTCTCTCTCATGCAGCACTGAGGAGATTTTTTTGTGCTAACTGACTCCCTTCAGTATTCAAAGGATCATACAGTGCCAGGAAATGAACTGGAATCAGTCACGTGCAAGGGAGCCAGAAAGATACTGCATGGGTAAGGTGCTTGCCTTGCATTCTGCCAATCCTCGGCACCACATATGGTCCCCTGGGCTCACCCCTGAGCACAGAGTCAGGAGTAAGCAGTGAGCACCACTCGATAAGGCCCATAACCTTCCCACAATAAAAGAAAAAATACAAGAATACCTTTTCCACATAAAATTATAGTGATCAAAACTGGAGAGATAGTACAATGGTTAGGGCACTTGCCTTGCATGCAGATGATCTGGGTTTTATCCCTGGCATCTCATTATGATCCTAGAGTCTTACCAGAAGTGCCCAATCTCAAAGTACCGAACCAGGAGTAAACCCTGAGAAATGCCGGGTGTGGCCTCAAACAAACAAGAACAAAAACAACCTACAGTGACCCTTTTTCAAGGAGTTACACAGAGGGCTCAAGAGGTAGCTAAACAGGGTAGGCACGTGCTTTGCATTCAAAAGGCCCAGGTTCAGATTCCGGCATAGCACAGTCCCTGAGCACCACTGGAGGTGACTCAGATAGAGCCAGGTAAGCACTGCTAATGTGTGTGCCATGACTCAAAAACAAATAAAAATACAACCAAGTTCTACAAATGAGTTAATGTTCATGATGCTTTTTTAATTTATTAGATTACAGATTTGCCACAAAAATTTTAAATATTGGTTAAGTAGAAATCATCTGCTTTACAGGCATTGGGAGGAGTGGAAGGAAGGGTATATGGGGTTCTTGGTGGTGAAAAATGAGTACTGGTGAAGGGAAAGGTGTTTGATCATTGTATGACCTAGACGTAAACCTGAAAGCTTTGTAACTTTTCCCACAGTGATTCAATAAATAAATATAAGAAGAAAAAAAAATAAAATTATGGAAAAAAAAAGTAAGGTGGAGTTCATGCCCAATTCAAACAGCTAATCAGTGGCTGAATAAATAGCAGTACTCCTACATAAATAAATAAATAAATTAGCTTTGAATATAGTCTCAGGGCTAGGATGAAAGAGACGTTACTGGGGCCTGCTCGAGGCAATCGACGAATAACAGGATGATGAAATGAAATGAAATATTGGGTCAGAGAGACAGTACAGGGGGTAGGGCACTTGCATTGCATGCAGTTGACCTGGGTTCAATGCTTGGTACCACCTATGGTCCCTCGAGTCCTGCCAGGTGTAATCCCTAAGTAAAGAAACAGTAGTAAACCCTGAGCAGCACTAGGTTTGGTTCAAAAACAAATAAATAAATGAAACTTCAAAATATCTTAACTATACATTAACTGCAACATAACTGAGCACACTAATGATCAGCTATTTAAGATTCTATGTCCCACCTCTCCTCTTTAAATTTATTCCAACCTTTTCTTTTTTACCCAGGCTCAACCCCCAGAAATGGAAAATAATAATGATAAAACTCCATTTTCCTTTCCAAACATCTAACTTAAATTTCTTCTGAGCTGTAAGAATATCACAGAGGCTGGTGATATTCAATTAAACCTCCAAATAAGTTTGTGTTCTGAAAAAGAGTATTTTTAACACAACATATTTATAAACTAGATTTTTTTGGGGTCACACCCAGTGATACTTAGGGGTTGGTCCTGGCTCTGTACTCAGGAACTACTCCTGGCAGTGCTTGGGGGACCATATGGGATGCCAGGGATTGAACCCAGGTTGGCCGCATGCAAGGCAAACACCCTTCCCAGTGTACTATCACTCTGGCCCCAAGTTAGAGATTTTTTTTAAGTGGTTAAATTATCTTCACTTTCTTAATGAAAAAGGACAATAAATGATAAGAGGACCATTTTGTAGAATTAAAAATGAAGAAATGACACAGACCAAGGACAAGTATTTTATTCATGTGTACCAAGCAGACTAGCTAATATGCATTTTTATAGAGAAAAATTTAAACAAGCTTCATCAAAGTAACTATATTACTAAATGTCTTTATAATTTTTAAATAAGTCTGTAAAGTTGGCTTTCTCACTTTGTAAAAACCTGTTCATTTTTCTAATATTTTCTGAAAATTAAAGTTATTGGTCATTGAACACTGAAATATTCTTCCACAAACTTTCATCTACTGCAATGATAAGCACCAAAAATGGCATGCTAAAAAAAATCTTCAGCATTCAACTAATTTTAAGTAAGCTAGATGATATTATATACAGTATGTAAAAATGTACACACACACACACACACACACACATCCTCAGATTAAGAAGAAAATTTTTTAAGTTTAGATGTAAAATGAATTTTTTAAATTCTAATCTGGAAACACTAATTGTTAGAAACTGCTCCTGATAATGACTAAGGAAAAAAAGCAATTGCTAATTTGTTTTTTTTTTTTAAGAAGGCAACTGACAGGGCTGGAACAATAATACAGTAGGTAGGGCATTTGCCTTGCACGTTACTGACCCAGGCTCAATATTCGGCATCCCATATGGTCCCCCGAGCACTTCCAGAAGTAATTTCTGAGTGCAGAGCGAGGAGTAACCCCTGAGTGATGCTGGGGGTGACACAAAAGAGAAAAAAAAAAAGGAGGCAACTGACTCTAAAGCTACATCCTATGATTCCAGATACTAGCTGTCTGATCTTAGACACATTCTTCACTCATTCCTTCAGTTTCTTCTTACCTGAAATATGTGCACAGTAACAGAGTCTACTTCATTTGGTTATAACAAGAATTAAATGAATTAATGTTCGAAAAGTATCTGTGAAAAACCAATTCAGATAATTCTGATGTAGATAATTCATAGCTCCTATTTTTAAAAAGTGCTCCAGGAAGGAAACTGGGGTCACTGGTGGTAGGAAATGTACACTAGTGTGGGATGGGTGTTGGAACACTGTATGACTGAAATCACCAGTCTTCAACAGTTTTGTAACTGTATATCTCACTGTGACTCAATTAAAAAAAAATAAGAAAAATTTTAAATAATCATAATTTATACTACAGATGCTACACTTTAATTCACTGAATTTAGCTCAGTATACATAATACCTTCTACATACAAAGCTTAGTGCTATGGAACAAAAATGAATGTTAGTTCAAGGTAGATATGCTTAATAGCAGAGATAAGACATGCATATAAATGACTTACAACAAAAAGGAAAGAATTAGAGAATGTCTTTGAAAATACAGATAAAATAGTGGGGAGTTCAGAAAGAAAATATTTTGTTTCAGCTGAACTCCGGGAAATTCTTCTAGTAGGAGATAATATTTGAAATGAGTGTGCTTCAATGACTCTCTCTAGGTTGTAAAGATGGATAAAATAAACAAATGATTCTCTTGCAGAAAGATAAACGTGTTTATTATAAAACATCACTCCTTCAAATTCAGAAAGACCATTCCCTACCTCCTGATTTTATGTGGATTTACACACTAGATCATGTTCATGTGTTGTCCTCAATATTCATTCAATAGTCTGATGGGCTTCTAGCTCTCCACGTGTCATGAAAGAATGGTTTAGTACAATTATTCTCTGAACGATAAGGCCACACAACAGATACTGATACTGAGAAACATACTTATCCTTTTATAAATCTTTAGGAAGTAAATAGGGTATAAGAAAAGTTGAAATTAGAATACTTTATGCAGTCTTATTCTAAAATCTCCACAGAGGTTGGCATTAGGTAGCATGATGAGAGAAATGATCAGAAAAAGAAAAAGCAAAAGAGATATTTTACTATTTATAAGCTATTGTTCTAACAGCCAACTAAAACAAATCAGAGGGCAAAAGAAAAAGCATAAGGCGGGCTGGAGGTAGTGGGAGGGATACTGGGAACACTGGTGGTGAAGAACGGGCACTGGTGGAGGGATGGGTACTTGATCATTGTATGACTGAAACGTAATCATGAAAGTTTGTAAGTCTGTAACTGTATCTCATGGTGATTCATTAAAATATATATATATTTTTAAAAAAAGCTTACGGCACCTGTTTCCCCATTGTGCGGCATTCTGTTTAACATTAGAACATTAGACTTATAGTTTTAAAAAAAATCTTTCAAGAGATAGTAAAAAGGAGTCCATTGTGCTCCCTACCAACTGAATATATGATTTTCACATGATTTCTCAAGTTTCTGTTGCAGGTTTACTCACCTTTCTTTATTCAGAGATAACAGCCTATTTCCAAATTGGCTATGCTTTCTCATTTTCATACCTTTGTACATGGGAGTCTTTCTGTTGGAATACTTTTTAGTTTGCTCCTCCTCTTGGCTAATCTCTGTTTAACTGTCTAAACTAAATATAAGTAACCCTTTCCGGAATCAAACATCCTACAATGACACAACACTTTATAGTCCCAATAAAACCTGCCAGCTGCACAGGGAAGAGATGGTTCAAAGAGTCAATGTACATGCTTTTCATATAGAGGCTAGGTTCTATTCCCAGTGTGAACAGATCAACCCTCAAGCACTGCCAACAGCGATCCCTGAGCAACAGCAATAAGCTGAGAGCAGCCCCTGAATACCACAGCGTATGGCCCCCCAAATAAAGACCACCACCATCAACAACAACAAAAAATCTCTGCACTACTGTCTTAACTTTAACACTTTTTGTATAGTGTGTGTGTACATGTGCGTGCACGCGCACGTACGTGTGGGTGTGCACATGCACACACACAATGCTAGGGATTAACCCATGGACTCACACAAGCAAGGCAAATGTTCTACCACAAACAGTTGATAATTCCAACTATTATCAGTATATGGAAGCAGAAAAGTAAATCTTAGAGTTAGACATATCTGAATTCAAATTCTACTTGAATTCTATCAGGGTATGATTTTTTCCCCCCAAAAAATTTTTATTTTATGAAAGCACCATGAGTTACAAAGTTATTTATAGTTGAGTTTTTTTATATATAATATATGATCCTTGACAATGTTGTTAAACATTAATTTTTTTTCCTTTTTTTTTCTTCTTAGCACAGCGGTAGGGCGTTTGCCTTGCACGCAGCCAACATGGCCGACCCGAGTTCGAGTCCTCCGCCCCTCTCGGAGAGCCCGGCAAGCTACCGAGAGTATCTCGCCCGCACGGCAGAGCCTGGCAAGCTCCCTGTGACGTACTCAATATGCCAAACACAGTAAGAACAAGTCTCACGAAGGAGACGTTACTGGGCCCGCTCGAGCAAATCGATGATCAACGGGAGGGCCTTTACTTTACCTTGGGCTACACCCAGTGATGTTCAGGGGTTACTCTTGGCTCTGCAGTAAAAAAATCACTCCTGGCAGGGCTCAGGAGATCATATGGGATGCCAGGAACCCAGCTTAGCAGCATCCAAAGCAAGTGCCTTACCCGCTGTACTATCTGTCCAGCCCCAACTAAACATTAATTTTTTTTATCTTAAAAACAGAAAATAACAGCATGTAATACATTTAGTATATCACCTATGACATTAACAGAGTAAATTTTTATTATACTCACATAGTTGGTACTTGCTGGTTAACACTTGTGTTATCTTTTCCTGTAAACTGCTTACTTCTTGAGGAAAGCAGTATGTATTCCTGTATAAGTAGCATTTAGCACAGTGTTTGGCATATAGTAGGTACTTAAGGTTTTTTTTCATGATTAAGTAAATATTATTTCCATCATAGTAAGATTAATTTGCCAACTGAAAATATTCTCTGTAATCAGGTGGAAAACAATAACAAAATAAACTCCATTAATGTATATCTCAAAAAAGATAATATTTACAATCATACTCTTGTGGGAACTTACACTATTTGTACATATTACAAAATACGAGATATCCAGTATCTTGTTTAAACAAAGCTGACCACAGATTCTTGAGGAATTGAGATATTATTTTATTATATATACTAATCATAAAAATACTAAATCATGTATAAGACTATTTTAATGTAAACAATCAGATAAATTAGAGTAAACTGGAGAGATAACAGAACAACCCCTGTGCTCAGTGACCCCTGAGCCAGGAGCCAGGAATAAACCTTGATCACAGCTGGGTGAGGCCCCCCAAAAGCCAAAACAAACCAAAAAACCCAAAACTCTCAAATCATGATTTCCAAAGAGTGAGACTGGACCTCCCCAACTTGGGTATGTGCTGAAAGGGTTAGGGCATAGAAGTCTCAGGTGCAACTGGGGGATACTTTGTTTATTTGCTTAAAGAAGGTAACTGGGATTTTTTTTGTGGGGGAGGGATGTGAATATACTCAGAGGTGCTCGGGGTCACTCAGCATGCCATATGCTATGCCAAGTATTGAATCCAAGGACTGCGGCATGTAAGGCATGTGCCTTAATCCCTATACTGCTCTTTCCAGTCCCAGAAGGCAAATATCCCATTTATAATGAAAAAAAAAAGGAAGTAGGAATTGAAGGAACTTTCCTCAACATAGTCAAAGCCATTTACCACAAACCCACAGAAAGCATTACACTCAATGGGGAAAAACTAAAAGCCTTTCCTCTAAGATCAGGCATAAAATAAAGTTATTCTCTCTCACCTTTTCTATTCAATATAGTACTGGAAATACTTGCCACAAGCAATTAGTGAAAAAAACAACATTAAGGACATCCAGGTAGTAAAGGAAGAAGTTAAACCTTCATTATTTGCGGATGACATGATACTATATTTAGAAAACCTTCAAGATTACAAAAAAATGTTCCTAGAAACAACAGATTTGTATAATAAAGAAGCATGCTACAAAATCAACATGCAAAAAGTTAATAGCTTTCGGAGCTGAACTGATAGTACAGCAGGTAGGGCGATGCATACGGCTGCCCCAGGTTCGATCCCCAACATCCCGTACGGTCCCCTTAGCACCACCAGGAATAATTCCTGAGTGCAGAACCAGGAGTAATCCCTAAGAGCTGCTGGGTGTGACCCCAAAAAACTAAATTTTTTTAAAAGTCAATGGCTTTCCTGTGTGCAAATAATGAAATAAGAGAGGGGGGAGAAGTTAAAGAAACAATCCCATTTGAAATTGTACATCAGAAAATCAAGTACCGAGGAACTGGCTTAATTAAAGAGGTGAAAGACATACAAAGAAAACTACAAAATACTACTTCAAGAAATAAAAGCAAGGGGCCAGGGCCATAGTACAATGGGTAGGGCATTTGCCTTGCAAATGGCTGACCTGCTTCAATCCTGGCATCCCATGTCCGGGCATCGCCAGGAATAATTCCTCTCTGAAGAGCCAGAACCTCTGAGAATCACTGGATGTGACCCAAGAAAGAAAGAAAGAAAGAAAGAAAGAAAGAAAGAAAGAAAGAAAGAAAGAAAGAAAGAGAAAGAAAGAGAGAGAAAGAGAGAAAAAAGAAAAGAAATAAGAAAGAATACAGAAAATGGAAACATATCTCCTGCTCATGGATTGGGAGGATTAACACTGTCACCCTCCCCAAAGCATTATACAGATTCAATGCAGTCCCTATAATACCACCCATGTCATTTTTCAAAGAAGTACATCAAACACTCCTGAAATTCACACAGAACAATAACCCCACCACCACCACCTTAAATAGCCAAAGCAATCCTTGTGAAAAAGAAGATGGGAATCATCACTTTCCCCAACTTCAAATTGTATTACAAAGCAGTAATTACAACAGTGTAGTAGAGAAACAAAGACAGAAATAAAGATCAATGGAACAGAACTGAAAATAAAGAGGCAGACTCTCTGGTATGAGGTCAGTTAATCTTTGATAAAGGAGCAGAAAATATGAAGTGGAGCAAGGAAAGTCTTTTAAATAAGTAGTGATGGGAATTCCAGTCAATCATATGTTAAAAAAAAAGTAAACTCAGACCTCTTTCCAATACCATGCACAAAACTCAAGTCAAAACAGATTAAAGACCCTGATATCATACCTGAATAAGGTACATAGAGGGAAATGTAGCAAAACTCTGCATGACATTGAAGACAGAGGCATCATTAAGGATGAAACACTACTGATCAGGCAAGAGGAAGTAAAGATAAGCAAATAGGAATATATTAAGTCTTCTGCATCTCAAAAGAAATGATATGACCAGAATTCAAAGATGGCCCACAAACTGGGAGGAATTATTTTTCTACCACTCCTCCGCTTAATATATTCAGGATATATAAAGCACTGGCAGACAGAACTTTACAAGGGGAAAAAAGAATTTAAAAATGTGGAGAAGAGATTACAGAAGCTTTCTCAAAGAAAAGATACAACTGGGGATGGAGCGATAGCACATGGGTAGGGCGTTTGCCTTGCACGCGGCCAACCTGGATTCAATTCCCAGCATCCCATATGGTCCCCCATGCACCGCCAGGAGTAATTCCTGAGTGAAGAGCCAGGAGTAACCCCTGTGCAATGGCAGGTGTGACCCAAAAAGCAAAAAAAAAAAAAAAAAGATACAACTGGCCAAAAGGTAAGTTATAAAAAATTATATATTTATGTATATATATATACATATATATATACATATATATCACTAAGCATCAGGAAAATGCAAATCAAAACAACAATGAAATATATCACCTCATATCAGAGAGACTGACAATATCAAAAGGAATAATAACCAATGTTAGCATGAATGCAGAACAAAGAGACCCTCCTTAATTGTTCATGGCAATGTCAACTGGTCCAGCCCATTTGGTAGACGATATGAACATTTCTCTATAAACAAGGAATTGAGGGGCTAAAGCCAATCAGTGGTTAGGATGTTTGCTTTGCATGTGGCTGGCCCAGTTTGATCCCTGACATCTCATATGGTCCCGTGAGCACAGAGGAATAATTTCTGAGTGTGGAGCAAGGAGTAACCCCTGAGCATTACTGAATGAGATACAAATCTCCCCCACCAAAAATAAACCCACAAAAAAGTAGGAACCGGGCTTCCAAATGACCCAGCAATTCCATTCCTGGGAATATACTCCAATGCAGAAAAGACATGTGCAGAAAAGACATGTGCACTTCTATGGTCATTGCAGCACTATTCAAAATAGCCAAAATCTGGAAAACAACCCAACTGCTCAAGAACAGATAACTGGATAAAGAAGCTATGGTACATATACATAATGGAATACTACTTGGCCATTAGAAAAGATGCACTGCAGCACTGTCCTCCCGTTGTTCATCAATTTGCTCGAGCAGGCCAGGCCCAGTAACGTCTCCATTGTGAGACTTGTTAGTGTTTTTGGCATATCAAATACACCACGGGTAGCTTGCCAGGCTCTGCCGAGCAGGTGGGATACTTTCAGTAGGGGCAGAGAAAGTCATGTAATTTGATGCTACACGGATGAAGCTGGAGATTCACTGAGTATAATACTGAGTGAGATGAGTCAGAAGAGAGAGATACAGAATGATCTCACGCATATGCAGGAAATAAAGAAACCTAGCAGGAGAATAATGTCAAAAAGCAACAGAAGAGAAGAGCAGAACTGGGCGTTAGAAGGACCCTTGCCACTGGGAGTTGGGGGGTGGGGGGGTGGCAAGATCTAGGTCAGGAAAGGGTCCACACAACAATGAAGTGGACCAGGACTAAGAGCTGAAAGAAGGTAAAGTGACACACATGAGACCCTCCATATCAGTAACATTATGGTAAACCACAATGTGCCTAAAAGTGCCTAAATGGGGTTGAGAGGAGAAAATTGTGGCTCCACAGAGGCAGGCTGGGGGACAAGAGGGCAAACAGGGACATTGATGGATGGATGGAGGGACTTGGACACTAGTTAAGGTATTGGTGTTGGAACTCTGTATGCCTACACTGAACCATAAAAAACTTTGCAATTCACTATGATTCTATGATTTAATACAAATAAAAATTTAAGATAAAATAAATGGAATACAATGATTTTTTTTCTGGAAAGGGGGCAGTAGGCCAAATATGTTCAGGACTGTGCTCTAGTGCCTATCTTCTTAAACTGTGGGTCTGTGATCCCACATGGAGTTGCATAACTGAATATGTGGGATTGTTTTTAAGTAGTTATTAATTTGGTGGTATTAAGGGACCATATGTGGTACGGGCGATCAAAGCTGGGTTGGCTGCATGCAAGGCAAACCCTTTACCTGCTCTATTATCTCTCCATTCCTTGTTAAAGAATTTTATCTTAAAAAAATAATTTTTGAGGCTAAGAGAGAACTCATGATTTGCATGTGAAAACCCTAGGTTTGATCCGGACACCAGATGATCACCCAAGCTCTACAGGAGGTGAGCCAAAAACAGACGACTTTTAGGGTTCACTGGAAAAGTGCATGTGCTGCATACAAGAGATCAGAACTGAATTTTCTACACCACGGAGGTATGTGTGGGGGGGGCAGGGGGTTTTCTTTGGACACAGCTGACCCAGATTAGATCCCAGCACCCCATATAGCTCCCCAAGCCCTCCAGGAGTGATTTCTGAGTGCAGAGAGGAGTAAGCCCAAAGCACAACCGAATGTGGCCTAAAAAACAAGAGAGAGAGAGAGAGAGAGAGAGAGAGAGAGAGAGAGAGAAAGAAAAAAGAATTTTACTTACCATATACTTCACATACACATACGTTTTAAGTAATATATGCCACCCAAAGGGCATTACACTTCACACTTCAATCTTGGTGCATTTTGGTTTGAGGGCCACACCCAGCGGAGCTCAGGGCTTAATATTTGCTCTAAACCCAGGGATCATTCTTGGCAGGGCTCAAGGGAACATATGGAGTACGGGGATTAAGCCTGGGTCAACCACATGCAAAGCAAGCACCCTGCCCACTATACTATCATTTCCTGCCCACTGTACTATCACTGCAAACCCCTTTGTTGCTTTTTGTATTGAAGACCATATCCAGTGGTGCTCAGAGCTGACTCCTGGTTCTGTGCTCAGGGATCACTTCTAGGAGGGTCCAGGAGACTATATGGGGTGCCAGGAATTTAATCCAAGTTGGCCAAATGCAAGGAAAGTGCCCTACCGGCTTTAGCCCTTTGTAACTTTTTTTAATGAGATGTGAACACTAGTTATATCTCAATATACTTCTTTTAAAAAGTTTATTTTAAATGCTATTTTTGTTACAGCTTTTATATTTAGATTCTCAAAGTAGGAAAATATGAATAAGAAATTACTATATATGGATTAAAGATCATAGGGTATGCCTTGTGGTCAAATATTTCAAATCCACAGAAAACAAGAAAATATGTCTCAAAGGATTTTTATGATTAACAATAAAATCAAATTAGGAAAAATTATATTTTATATTCCTAACCAGCAGATTAGGAATTACTCTTAGTGAAAACTAAACCAGGAGCCAGAGAGAAAATACAGCAGGTAGGGTGCTTGTCCTGCCCACAGCCAACCTAGGTTCCATCTCTGGCATTCATTAGGGTCCCCTAACCACAGCCAGGAGTAATTCCTGAGTGCAGAGCCAGGAGGAACCCTTGAACATTGCTGGGTGTGGCCCAATTCCTACTCTCTCCCCAATATCCAGTTCTCTAGTAGAAAAAAAAGGGGGGGGGGGGACTAAGCTTGGTTCTTTATCTTTTATAACTAAAATAAGATAGGAAGTAATGGACTTGTCTTCCTCAGTTGTCTTAAATGAAAACACATATAAGGAATTAAAAATACTCTCAGAGGTCAGGGAGAATGCTCAAGAGGCGAAGTGCTTGTCTGATTTCAATCCCTTGCAAGTGTCCAGAGGTCCCCAACATCAATGGGCCTGGCAGCAAACTAACACTGAATTGACAGGCCCCTCTGCTGGGCTCAGTGCTCCCAGAAGTGTTCTGAGGTCCCCTTAGCACAGCTTAGGAGGCATGCTTGCCCCTCAAAAAAGAATAACATCAATATTTTAACAATTACATGGGTGGGGAGATCACTCAAAGAACAAGGGGCCCAGGTTCAATCCCGGGAAGCAAATGATTCCCAATCCTGACACGAATGACTCCATGAGCAGTGTGCAAGGAGCAGCTCTGCAGCATCACCAGGTAAAACCTCCAAGCAGACAAAGTTCAATTACACACTTCTGTAGTCTGAATCAGTAAACTACATACATATTTCTGCAGTTAGTTGAAACTTTTAACAAATAAAATACACAAACAGTATAAAATAGAAAGCCAAGCTCTGAGGAGAAAGAAAAAGAATAGCACATGCCTTATATGGATGAAGAGAGAGAGAGAGAGAGAGAGAGAGAGAGAGAGACAGAGACAGAGACAGAGAGACAGAGAGAGAGAGAAAAAATTATGCCTACTAAAAATCAGGAAATGCAACAACCTGATGAGCCTGTACAAACAGAAAGTTGAAGTTTTATTTATTTAACTCATTTAAAATTTAATGAAAGCTTTACCATTTGCCAGGAATTAAACTAGGCACTCAAACACAAAGATGAACAAAGTATTCTTTATCTATTGTCCTCAGTCGGGACAAGAGATATCAAACAACACATAAATTCATTTGGATATAAACTGTGATAAGCAAATATAAAGAAAAATTAAAGGATGCTTTGGAGTGGGGGGAGACAAGAACCAAAGAAATAGTACTGGGGTTAAGACCCTAGATCCATTCCTGGACACATCTACATGATCCCCTTAGCACCACACCTGGAGTTTCCCCCGAAAACAACTAGGTGACCTAAACTCCCTCCCCCCAAAAGAGGAAAGGCTTGTTTGAGGGAAGGTTTAATTGAATAAACACCTTTATAGAACAAGATATTTAGGATTAAAAAAAAAACAGGGTTGAAGTGGGCAGACAGAAGAGGTAAAAGATGACTGGGCATAAGAGCAGAGACCCTGAGCTAAGAGCATAACTGGTTCTGGAAATTAAATCAAGAGCACAATGACTGAAGCAAGAACAAAGGTTGAGGAGCCGGAGTGAAAGTATATCGGGTGGGGCATTTGTCTTGCCTGCAGCAGACCAGGGGTTGATCCCTGGCATCCCATATAGTTCCGCCAAGCACCAAGAGTAATTCCTGAGTGCAAAGTCAGAAATAATCCCTGAGCATCACTCGATGTGCACCCGCCCCCCCTCCCCCGGCCAGGAAACAAACAAAAAGAACAGAGGTTGATCAAGGTGAGAACAGATGTAGCTATACGAAAGACTGACTGAAGAAAGAGAAATAACTGTGGGACCAGAAATAACAGTAAAGAGATCTGCTCTAGCCCAGGAATGAGACAGAAATGGGTAGAATAATTTTCTTTTGTTAAAAAGTGAACTAAGAGGGCTGGGGTGGTAGTACAATGGGGAGGGCATTTGCCTTGCACGCAGCTGACCCGAATTCAATTCCTGGCATCCCATATGGTCCCTCAAGCACCACCAGGAGTAATTCCTGAGTGCAGAACCAGGAGTAACCTCTGAGCATCACCAGGTGTGACCCAAAATGTCAAAAAAATAAAGTGAATTAGAGGTCAGAGAGAGATGCTTGAGCAGGGGTTCCGTTCCCAACACACAAGGTCCCAGAACACCATCATATGCAGCCCCAAAGTTCCCCGGAGCACTTCTCCAGTGGTTCAGATGATCTGAAGCCCTTAGAGCCCAAGGAGGACTGCATCCAGAATGCCATCCTCACATTGAATGCCAACCCAGTTGGACATAAATTGCCCCTGGAATTCCCCTAAGAACCACTTAGAAGCCTTACTTTCATTGAGAAAAAGATGAGAAAATTAAGTATCAGAGAGATAATTCAATAGATTTAGAATGTCGACTTTAGAATGTGGAAAGCCCAGGTCTGCTCTCCAGTACTACACGGCCCCCTAAGCATCACTAGGCTTTATAAAAAAAAAACAACTCTCCAATAAAACTAAGAAACTCTATAAACGAAATAATTAGAGTATCATTCCATCTTGCTTCTCTGCTGTATATAAATACTTAAAATCTTGGTTGGAGCAATACTACAGTGGATAGGGCATTTGCTTTGCATGTCACTATCTTGGTTCAATTCCTATCACCCCATATGGTCCCCCCAAGTACCGCCAGGAGTGATCCCTGAGCAAAGAGCCAGGAAAAAGCCCTTAATACTGCTGGGTGTGCCCCCCTCCCACTGACAAATAAAACAAACTCTGAAAGTCTCACAAAGATACTGCTAACTACTAAAATCTAATCCTACTAATTAGTTAGTAACTAATAACTGTTATATGGCAAGTTGACTTTAAGTACCATGCCCAACTGCAAAACTTATACACACAATCTGATTGAACTGTTTGTACTTATGCACTCCAAGAGTCACACTTGTTTACTTATGGTGCCTGTGAACATTCTGGTTGCAGTGTTGCAGGGGATCCTGTGGTGCTCACACACCTGGGTGGGGGTCCAGTATTGGCCCAGATGTTCTCCCATCTTTTGGTTGCTTTCTTATTCCTGATGGCAGTGCACCTGAAGCCAACACACTCTGCTGCAGCACCCACAGTTTCAGAGTGAACTCAGTATATAAAGGAGACACCAGGGATTAAGCCAGGGTCCATCATTCACAAGGCACACACAATTCCAAAGTGTATACGCCAGAAGGAACTGAAGAATGGGACAGACTTAATTGTTCCATCGCTGGTTTTTAAGATGGAAAGAATTGTATGAAACAGAATATGGTTGGTTTTTAGGAGTAATACGCAGCCCCTATCTGACAAACTGTAAGGAAACAAGGACCTCAAACCCTTGTCCATTACTGATGGAATTGTCATTGGGTTCAGCCTCTATGAAAAACAGTACAAAGACTTCTCAAAAAAATTAATAGAGCTTACATAAGGATCCTGTGATTCTACTCTTCAGCATCTATCCCAGAAACACAAAAACATTAATTCTGAAAAACATTTGTAATCCTAAATTCACAGTGCTAGTTACAATAGCTAAGATCTAAAAGCAGATGAGTGAAAAGAGAAACTGTGGTGTATATAGAAAGAAAATGGAACACTATTCAAATACAGGAAGATCTTGCCGTTAGATGAAATCTTGCAGTTTTTGCAACTTGGATGAACTAGAGGGCATCATGCTAAGCAAAGTCAGAGGGAGGACAAATAATGAATGATCTCATTCATCTGTGGAGTAAAAAGAACCACAGTGAGGAATAAACAACAGTGAGAGATAATTTCCTCACTGAACTAAGTGAGCAAAGGGGATCAGGGGATAGGGAGTCGGGACCTAGAATGCTGGTGCTCTAGGTTAGAGGGTCAGGAGTGATCCCTGAGCAAAAAGCCAGGAAAAAGCCCTTAATACTGCTGGGTGTGCCCCCACTCCCACCGACAAATAAAACAAAACAAACTCTGAAAGTCTCACAAAGATACCACTAACTACTAAAATCTAATCCTACTAATTAGTTAGTAACTAATAACTTATATGGCAAGCTGACTGTATCCCCAAACAATTAACATTAACACTCTTATAAGTCACAGAACCTAAGTAAAAAATAATAAAATTTAGCCGCATCTGGGCCTCCCATTGTTTGTTCTGTCATTGGTGCCAGATCTCTCTGCTCATTCTGTGTCTCCTGTGTCCGTGTGGAATAATGCCCCATGTGCCCGTGCTGGGACCGTGATTTGGAATGTTTCTGTCTTAGACTAGTTTCCTTGGTTGAACTGCCTTAAGTCCCCCTTGGTGTGTGAGCTCGTGCCCTGGGCTCTGTGGCATGTCTGTCACTGTGTCATTGCCAAGTCTTTTTCATCCAATAAATGTACTTCTTTTTTTATTAATATAAAAAAAAGAAAAAAAATAATAATAATAAAATTTAAAAATAAAGCAGGGCCAGAGACATATCTCAACAGACTGAGTGCAGGTTTTATGTGAGGAGACCCCGGTTCAATCCCCAACATTTCATGGTCCCCCCCATTAAAATTTTTGTTATTAAATTTAAATCTAGGACCAGGGCAATGAATAACTGGTAGACCACTTGCTTTGAGCACAACAGATCCTGGTTATATCTTGGTTATCCCATATGGTTCTCCTGCAATCCCTACAAGGAGTGACCCCTAAGCACAGAGCTAGTAGTAAGCCCTGAGTATCACTGGGTTGGCCCCCAAACAAGATAAAGCAAAAAAACCTAAATCTGTGCCTTTCAATATGGTAGCTCCTAGCATCACAGGAGTAAGCATATAAAATATGATTATGATATTATAAACTGAGATGTGCTTAAGTAAATACAGGATTTTTAAATACTGCTAAAACATAATTGCTCAATTAATATTATAGTAATGTATTGATGCTATAAATATCTATCAGATGACCAACAGGGACATGAAAAAATTCTCATCATCACTTATTATTAGGGAAATCCAAATCAAGATGACAAGATATCATCTTACACCACTGAGGATGGCACATATCAAAAATATTGGGGGTAATCTCTGTTGGAGGAGATGTGATTAAAAAAAAACCCTCATCCACTGCTGGTGGGAATGTTGTCTGGTCCAACGCCTACAGAAAACAGTATGGAGGGTACTCAGTAAACTCAGAATTGAGTTCCTATATGATCCAGCAATTCCACTTTTGAGTATCTTTTTGAGTACCCCAGGACAGAAAAGCATTCATTTAAAAGAACACAGGCACACCATTATTTATTGCAGCACTCAGTACAATAGCTAAGATTTGAAATCAACCTAGATGTCCAATAATAGATACGCAGATCATGAAGAAGTCATATATATACACAACAGAATTCTACACAGCTGTAAGGAATGATGAAATCATGCAATTTGCAGCAACACGGACGGAACTGGAAGACATCATGTTAAATGAAGTAAGACAGAAGAAGGATAAACACTAGATGATATCATTCATATGTGGAACTGAGTAACTGGATGAGGGAATGATGAGGGAATGAAATGTTTTAAAGGTGAGATGCCCAGATCCACCTTGGCCCCAGAGTATGAGGAGAAGAAAAAAAAGAATGGAGGAGAGGGAGAGAAGAGACAGATGAGAAGCGATGGGGGCCAGGTCAGCGGATTAAGGTACAAAGGTGGTGTTAAGAAATGATAAGAGACAAAGGACAGAGTCAACACACTCAAGAGACCAAAACTCTTACTTTCTCAACTTAGAAAGGGGCCTGTCAAGAGGATAGGGTGGGGGGTGGGAGTGCAGGGGGAGACAGGGTACAGGGTGGGGAGTAGGGATATGGGAGGAAGACTGGGAATACTGGTGGAGGAAAGTTGACATTGGTGGTGAGACTGATGTTATAATACTGTATGTCTAAAACTCAACTATGAATAACTTTGTAAATCTATTCTCCCCAAAAAATAATCATATAGGTCTAGTCATTTGACCAAAGTTTGCTATGAATTCAGGGTTCAGTGGTCCTGCTACTAATTATGTCAGAATTTTGTTGAATGAGAGACAATGCTTTCTTTGTAATCTATGACAGTAAAATTTTTTTTCTAAATTATTTTTGTTTGTGTTTTGCATTTTAATAACTAATAATTAGACATGTGAAAAATGAAAAACAGCTCCACATTTTGATATTTAATATTGTTGTAATATATTTATAGATGTTATTTAGCAAGTGCTAGGGCCTTTGCCTTGCGTGAGGCCGGCCGGCAGAGCCGGGTTCGATTCCTGCACCCCTCTCGGAGAGCCTGGTAAGCTACCGAGAGTATCTCGCTCGCATGGCAAAGCCTGGCAAGCTACCCGTGATATATTCAATATGCCAAACACAGTAACAACGAGTCTCACGATGGAGACATTACTGGGCCCACTCGAGCAAATCAATGAATAATGGGAGGACCGTGACCGTGACCATTATATTTATGTATATTGATTAAAATAAACTATATTAAAACTCCACTTGCTCTGTGTGCTATGTTTGTGTTTGGGGGTTATACCTGCTGGTGCTTGGGGACTACTACAATGGTGTTCAGGGGAACATGCGGTATCAGGGATTGAATATAGACTTCCTTCAGGCAAAGCATGTACTCAGCCCATTGAGCTATCTCTCTGCTCCCTCTTTTTCAGCAGGTAGGGCACTTACCTTACACATGGCCAACTCAGGTTCAATCCATGGCACCCCATATTATCCCTGAGCACCACCAGGAGTGATCCCTGAGCTCAGAGACAGGAGTAAGACCTGAGCAGTGTGAGGTGTAGCAAAAAAAAAAAAAAAAAAGACATAAAGGGAAAAATAACCTCAGTTCTATAGCAATTCAAATATTAGTAAAAATATGAACAAATACCTGATGTCTTATATAGTCCATTTGAACAAAGCAATTTGGCAAATCTAAAAAGGTAAAAAAAGTACACATAACTTTAATAATTCTAGGAATATATCCAAGAAATCTATGAACATATGCACAAGGAGACATGTTCAAACTGTAGAATTATTTGTAGAACAGAGGCTGCCAGTTATCCACCAAAGTTCTGTGAGTTTTCCCCCCACAGTGTAGGAGCTGTTTCTTGAATTAACTGTCAAACCAGCAACTACATTTCCCAGTCCTATTTGCTTGGAAATATGGAGCCTACCTGTACTTAAATTCTAGTCATGAAAAGTTAACAGGATTTATATATGCCATTTCTAGGGATAGATTCTTAAAAGCCTCAAATAATGAGCCAGAGATATTAAGCAGAGTGGACAGGATTCTTGTCTTCCATGCAGTCAACATGGATTTGATCCCTGGCACCCCACATGGTCCCCTGAGCCTGTCAGGAGTGATCTCTGAGCACAGAGCCAGGAATAAGCCCTGAACACCACAGGGTATAGACAAAAAAAAAAAAAAAGAAAGAAAGAAAAAGAAAAAATTTTAGTAAGTCTCCAATATTATTCTCCATTTCTTCCTGAATTTGTTCAATGAACAGTGATACCTTACTAAACAGCCTCAGAAATGACAGGTTATAGATGATGGTCCCTCAACTAATCTGGTAATCTTAATGACTCCTTAGAAAACAATCCTTTCTCCACTGAAGATAATAATTTCTTCTGTGAGTAAGAAATGTTATGTTAAACTTTTGAGATTTCAAGATTTACTCATTACAGCAACCAATATTAATGCAATAGACAATATGCAAACAACTCAAATGCCCAACAGAAAGAAACAAATCAGAGAAACAGTATAATAAGTAGCTTACCTTGCACAAAAGGACCCGGGTTCAATCCCCAGCACAACATATGCAACCCTAGCCCTACCAGGATTAATCTCTGAGCACAGAGCCAGGGTCAGACCTGAGCACAGCCAGGAGGGCCCCCGGCCCCCAAATATTAATAAACCAGTACAATCATACAATGAAATACTATGTAGCAGCTAAAATGGAAAATGTCTACATATCTAGGTCTGCAAATACCAAGAGGAAAATTCTTTTTAAAAAAGAGTTGTTTTAAACATTATACAGATTCGGGGCTGGAGCAATAGCACAGCGGGTAGGGCGTTTGCCTTGCACGCGGCCGACCCAGGTTCGATTCCCAGCATCCCATATGGTCCCCTGAGCACCGCCAGGGGTAATTCCTGAGCGCAGAGCCAGGAGTAACCCCTGTGCATCACTGGGTGTGACCCAAAAAGAAAAAAAAAACAAAAAAATTATACAAAATTTTTTATTATAGAAATTATAGAAAAAAAAGACAAAAAAGATCAATGCAGTTCTTATAAAGATACCGATGACATTTTTCAAAGAAATAGACAAGACACTCCTGAAATTGATATTGATATTGATATATTACCGATGACATTTTTCAAAGAAATAGACGAAACACTCCTGAAATTGATATGGAACAATAAACCCCCACGAACAGCTAAAGCAAGCTTTGGGAAAAAGAAGATGGGTGGCATCACCTTCCCCAACTTCAAACTGTACTACAAAACAGAAGTAATTAAAATAGGATGGTACTGGAATAGAAACAGACCCGCAGACCAATGGAATATAGTTGAATATTCTGACAGACTCTCAAATATATAATCACTTAATCGTTGATAAAGTAGAAAGAAATGTGAGAAAATGCTCTACATCATTAATCATCAGGGAGATGCAGATCAAAACCACAATGAGATACCATCTCACACCTCAAAGACTGGCCCACATTCAAAAGAACAAAAGCAACCGATGCTGGCGTGGATGTGGCGAGAAAGGGACACTCCTTCACTGTTGGTGGGAATGTCCACTGGTTCAGCCCTTCTGGAAAACAGTATGGACGATTCTCAAAAAATTAGAAATTGAGCTCCCATTTGACCCAGCAATACCACTCCTGGGAATATATCCCAGAGAGGCAAAAATGTATAGTCGAAGTGACATCTGCACTTGTTTGTTCATTGCAGCACTCTTTACAATAGCCAGAAACTGGAAGAAACCTGAATGCCCAAGAACAGATGACAGGTTAAAGAAACTTTGGTACATCTACACAATGGAGTACTATGTAGCTCTTAGAAAAGATGAAGTCATGAAATTTACATACAAGTGGTACAATATGGAAAGTATCATGCTAAGCGAAATGAGTCAGAAAGAGAGGGATAGACATAGAAAGATTGCATTCATCTGGGGGATATAAAGTAACAAAGTATGAGATTAATACCCAAGAATAGCTGAGATCAGCACCAGGAGGATTACTCCATAACTTAGAGGCCAGCCGGGTATCCTAGAGGAAAGGGCTGTTCAGATAGAGAAGGGAGCACCAAATAAAGGATGTTTGGAGGATCCTCCCAGGAGGGGAGATGCATGTCGAAAGTAGACTATGGACTGAACATGTTTGCCACTCAATGCCTCTTTTGCAGACCACAACACCCAAAAGGAGAGAGAGAACACAGGGGATTGCCCTGCCACAGAGACAGGGGGGATGGGGGGATGGGGGTGGGAGGGATATTATCCATGGTGGTGGAAAATGGGCACTGGTGGAGGGATGGGTATCTGATCATTGTATAATTGAAACCAAAGCACAAAAAATTGTAAATCTACAACTTTAAAAAAAATAAAATTAAATAAAAGGGGAAAAAAATAAATAAATAAATAAATTTAAAAAAAAAAAAAAGAAATGTGAAGTGGAGCAAGAAAACCCTTCTCGGCAAGCGGTGCTGAGAAAACAGGACAGCTACTCGCGAAACAATTAACTCAAACCTCTGTCTAAAGCCAGGCACAAAAGTCAGATCAAAAGGGAATGCCCTACCACAGAGGCAGGGTGGGAGGGGGGGGGATGGGGGGGGAGGGATACTGGGATTCGTGGTGGTGGGAAATGGGCACTGGTGGAGGGATGGGTATTTGATCATTGGATAATTGAAACCCAAGCACAAAAATGTGTAAGTCTACAACTGTACCTCATGGTGTCTCACTAATAAAAATTTAAAAATAAATAAAAATTTTTTAAAAGTGGACTAAGGACCTCAATATTAGACTGAAATCAATAAGGTACATGAAGGAAAATGTAGGCAGAACCCTACATGATATTAAAGTTAAAGGCATCTTTTTTTATTTTTTTATTTTTATTAGTGAAACACCATGAGGTACAGTTGTAGATTTACAATTTTTTGTGCTTGGGTTTCGGTTATACAATGATCAAATACGCATCCCTCCACCAGTGCCCATTTTCCACCACCATGGATAATATCCCTCCCCCCCATCCCCCCCCATCCCACCCTGCCTCTGTGGCAGGGCATTCCCTTTTATTCTCTCTCTCCTTTTGGGTGTTGTGGTTTGCAAAAGAGGAATTGAGTGGCAAACATGTTCAGTCCTTAGTCTACTTTCAACATGTATCTCCCCTCCTGGGAGGATCCTCCAAACACCCTTTATTTGGTGTAAAGGCATCTTTAAGGATGAAACACCACTGACCAAGCAAATGGAAACAAATATAAACAAATGGGACTACATTAAACTAAGAAGCTTCTACACCTCAAAATAAACTGTGACCAAAATACAGAGAGAGCCCGTTGAATGGGAAAAATTATTTACCCAATACCCATCAGACAAGAGGTTAATATCCAGGATATACAAGACATTATAACTATACAAGAAAAAAAAACTTCCAACCCCATCTAAAAATGGGGAGATGGAATGAACAGAAACTTCCTCAAAAAAGAAATACAAATGGTAAAAAGGCACATGAAAAAATGCTCTACATCACTAATCATCAGGAAGATGCAAATCAAAACAACAATGAGATATCATCTCACACCACAGAGAATGGCACACATCAAAAAGAATAAGAGCAACCAGTGCTGGCACAGATGTGGGAATAAAGGGACTTTTCTTTAATTGCTGGTGGCAATACAACTGGTCCAGACTTTCTGGAAAACAATATGGGCATTTCTCAAAAAACTAGAAATTGCGTTTCCATATGACCCAATAATATCACTTCTGGTAATATATCCCAAGAGTGCAAAAAAAGCATAGCAGAAATGACATCTATACCTGTATATTCAGCACTGTTCACAATAGCCAGAATCTGGAAACAACATGCATGCCTGAGAACAGATGACTGGTTAAAGAAACTATGGTACATCTACACCATGGAATACTATGCTGTAGCATTACATTAGTTTGTCCTTCCTCCCTTGCCACAAGGAACTCAGGTTTATTACAGTGCTCCTGAGGCACTTCCATTCCATTGTGTTTATCTGTAAACTCTTCCCTATGCTCTCCTCCCCAACCAGTTAATCAGCTTTTTCCTCTAATCAGATTCTGTTAACCTGTAAAGTCAGATTTTTCAGAAACCTATGATTTATATGTATGAGTGAAATATTGTCTTTCTCCTCTCCTTATGTCTTATGAATAGTTTACTTTAAAGCAATGTCCTTTATGTATAGATACAGTGAGACAGTTAATATTATGCTTTTGTAACTTAGGATTTAATTGACTTTGAATATTATTCACTCCTGGGCATCTGCTTTCTCAATTTAAGCCTCAGTGGCCCTTAGTTCCTAGCACCCCAAAAGTAGGGTCCCAACAAGGGACTGAATGGACCAAGGGCAAGCTGTGAGCTACCCTGGCATCAAAATGGGCCAGGCCAAAGTGCCACGATTCTTAACTGTAAGTTAAGAGCTTGATCATGAACAGATGCTGTCATGATCCAAAAGTAACAACAAGACTAGGACCCTGCTAGGGATAGGAAAGACTATCTGGCCTGAGCACTGTAGTCTGAGATTGAGATGGCCCTACAAGAGCAATTCTATAAGCTTAATGTATCCATACAAAATGATTAATATTATGAATGCTTACATGTTTGCTGGACAAGGAGAGGAGAAACACACCCAGAGGATTCCTTATGGTGGGTTGTCCTGATGAGAGAGTATCTGTCCTAGAAGAAGTAACCCCTGAGGGAAAGAACTATACCCCCATTGATACTGATCAAATAAAGTCACATGCAATAAAAATATGGTCCCATCATGGCTAAGCCTAATCTGGTGACACCATCACTTCCCCTCTTTAAAACACACACACACACACACACACACACACACACACACACACACACACCCCAGAGCGATACATTCTCAGAATACCCAGATTACCTCTAGGAAGAAAGAAAGAAAATGGTTTCAAAAGAAGAGTGACATGTCTTCAATTCCATATAAAATGCTTATTTCTTCAAATAATCTTAAACAATTATGATTGTTAAAAGAGGAAAAAAGTAAAGAAACAAGTATGATAATTTGTAGAAACTAAATGTGTGTATATGGAGATTTTTCTTAATTTCTGTGTTCATTTTCTAAAACTGGTAAGAGAGTAAAAACTACCAAACCTTTCAAAAGCCTTAAATGCTAATATATTTTAAAACAACCCCAAAAGTAATGATAAAGTCTAAGAAAATCAGAAAATCAGAGATTAGCTCAAAAAATGGCCATTAAAATACAAGGCCCAGAAGTCAGAGCAATAGTACAGTGGATAGGGTGACTGCCTTGCACACAGTCAAACTGGGTTCAATCCCTGGCATCCCTATGGTTGAGCCTAACCTGGTGACCCCAACAACGTCCTCTCTTTAAAAAAAAAATTCCTGAGTATAGGAATGATAATTTCTGAGAGCAGAGTTAGGAGTAACCCTGAGCATTGCTGGATGTGGCCCTAAAATGTACAAACAAGAAATCCGAGGCCCAACAGCTGCCAGGCCTGAAGTTAAGCATCTGCTTCAGCAGTGCTGGGGTCCCCAGGGTCACCAGACTACACGCTGCACTGCTTGGGAGGCCATGCAGTACTAGGGGTTCAAACTTGGATGCACTGAGCCCTCTAAATTTTCTTTCCAGTTTCTACTTTATTTTTTATTATTTTATATTTTTCCTTTTTTCTCTTGATTTATTTATTTTTTTAATACTAGTGTTTTAGTCTTTTTTTATTTTTATTTTTTAATTTTTATTAGTGAGACACCATGAGGTACAGATGTAGACTTACAAATTTTGTGCTTGGGTTTCAATTATACAATGATCAAATACCCATCCCTCCACCAGTGCCCATTTCCCACCACCACGGATCCCAGTATCCCTCCCATTCCCATCCCCCCATCCCACCCTGCCTCTGTGGCAGGGCATTCCCTTTTGTTCTCTCTCTCCTTTTGGGTGTTGTGGTTTGCAAAAGAGGCATTGAGTGGCAATCATGTTTGGTCTATAGTCTACTTTAGCACGCTTCTCCCATCCTGGGATCTACTTTATTTTTTAAAATACAATACACTTTTTGTAACTAGAAGTCTTAAATTGTGAGAATACAAAGTTTAATACTTTCGTGGGAGGTACCTTGGAGCCATACATGGCAGTACTGGGGGTTACTCCCAACTTCCAGTTCAGTGCTCAAAGGTCATTCCCCAAATGAATATTCATTGCCAAGGATCGAACCTGGGGCACCCACCAGGCACTACAGGTCTCTGAGCCCCCTATTAGCTCTAGAAATATAATACATTTTTAGTAAAGCAGGTGAAAGCAGTAAGAACTGAGTTGGGAATATAATTCAGCAGTAGAGCATTTGCCTTGCATTGTATAGGGTCCTAGATTTGATGTTTTTCCCCACAAAAAAAAAAGAGAAAGAAATAAAGGTTTTGATATAATATCTTTTTTTAAAAAAATCTCAGTTCAGGTTGGGTAGATATAACTTAACTGGCTGAAGCATATGTTTTGCATGCAGAAGAAGACTAGGGTTCAACCTTTACCATGGCATGTTCCAATAAGCACCACCAGGAGTGATCCAAACACAACAAAAATCTCAGATCAACTCTTAGCAGAATTTATTATGTGTTGTAAATGTGCTTATATTATTAACCTAGACATATGATAGTATGCACATAACTAATAATATAATACAACTGCCCTCAAATACTTGCTCAAGTATTCTATAAAACTTAGAGCATGGGACAGAGTGATAATACAGAAGGTAAGGTTCTTGCCTTGAATCCAGCCAACCCACGATTCTATCCCCTGAACCTCATATGGTCCCCTGAACACAACCAGGAGTGATAACTAAGCACAGAGCCAGGAGTAAGCCTGAGCACAATCGAGTATCCAAAAAAAAAAAGAAGAAAAAAAAAGAAAACTTAGAGCATCATGATTCCCCCCTCCATGTGTGCATCCTTCTCTATCCATATATATTAATAATCTACATATATTTAATGATATTATGCATATATTCATAATATAGGCATGTACAGATATGTATGAATACACACATGCACCTCAGAAATATTCAGTATATCTTTGAGTATTTTGTATTTCATAGAATCTGTTAATTTCATTTTTTATTTCCCCTCAGATATGATTCCACCATCTGAAAAAAATATCTACCATAAGTAAGGACTAGAGCAGTATAGTCTTTTAAGCTTTGTTGTTTCTTAGGCTGGTATTAGATTCATGATTTCATCCATGATTTCCCTGCATAAATTTTTAACTTAATTGCCCATTCCGTGATGGTTAATTTTATTACACAAAGAAATAATCGATAAATACATTTAACCGGCACATAAAAACAGCAGTAGTTTGTAATATTCTGTAACAGGAGAAAAGTTGGAACTGTCAACTTTTGTTATTGCCAAATAACTCTGTGGAACTTGAACGCTGTCAGTATACCTCCTTTACCATGCCTGACATGAAATCAGCTGTCATGCAAAACAAGCTGTTAATCCCACACAGCATATCAAATATGAATAACATTTCATTTCATATTTTCATTTAGGCTTTTTTGGGGGGCCACACCCAGTAAGGGAGATCAAACCAGGATCAGCTGTATGCAAGGCAAGAACTTTAACCTCTGTACTATCTTCTCCAGTCCCTAATGTCATATTTTGTATACAGATGAGTAATTAACATTTTTTTCCTTTACCCCAATGGATTATTTTGGGTAGACTTCACACTGAATACCACTGTTTGGTCTAGTAAATGAAATACAAGTATTTGTTGACAAAAAAATAATAATTGGTCAAAGCATGCTGTCAGTCTGTTCAGCTAACGTACATGCTTTGCATACAGGAGGCTCAGGTTCGATCCCTTTAGCACTGTCAGGAGCAACTCCAGTCCCAACCTGATCTACCGCCAGCAAGATGAGAGTAGCCCCTGAGCATCAAGTGGGCCCCAGAAATGAGTGAAAGAATTAAACAAAACCTACAAGAACAATCAATGAGGACTGGATTTTGTGGAGGGACACTGAGCAAAGTGGGAGAGAATAGAAGCTCATGTTAAAGGAATAGTATATTATGTGTAAAGGTGAAGCCACGTTCAAACTAACATATTAGCAGTTTAAAAATAGTTGAAGTGCAGTTTCTAGAGGTACAGAGGTGAGATGGAGTAGGAGGATAGTGATTCAGCAATGAGACTAGTGATTAGAAAGTTTTCTTCAGATTTTAATTTTTTTCTTCTTCAGATTTTATCTGGAGGGCAAAGTAGAGATAAGTGAGGAAGGTATACAGGAAAGATTGTTGACCTTGTCCAAAAAGAGAGCTGGCCTCTGTCATTCCCCACCCCCTCCTGGGAGGTAACCTCTACAGCCCTAGAATTTCTGGAGTAATCAATGTCTTTTGTTATTCAAGGTGGACCCCTTGAACGAATTACAACACATTGAGGGAAGACTGGAAACTATATACAACCATGTGGACAGTCAATAAATTTAAAATATAAATTCTGGAGGGGCTGGAGCAATAGCACAGTGGGTAGGGTATTTGCCTTGCACGCAGCCAACCCAGATTCAATTCCCAGCATCCCATATGTTTCGCTGAGCACTGCCAAAATGATTCCTGAGTGCAGAGCCAGGAGTGGCCCCTGAGCATCACCAGGTGTGACCCAAAAAGCAAATAAATAAATAAATAAATAAACTCTGGATACTGAAACTCAAGTGACCATTTTGGGCTGGCAAAACTTATTGAACACTTGGTGCCTGGAAGACTATGCCTTGAGGTCTGGCTAACTCTGAGTAAAGAGTAAAAATGTTTTAAGCAGTTGATGACAATTGATTTACATAATCTAAATTTTAGCAGAGGTTTCAAAACTAATTTTGCTTACTGCCCATATTTCATACACACACAAAAATACTAAGTGAACAAGCAGGAAGCATTCCCTCTCCATAGCTTCCTAACTGCACCTGAGACTACTCTCTCTGTCTGTATGTCTGTCTCCTCCGCCTCTCTCTCTCTCTCTCTCTCTCTCTCTCTCTCTCTCTCACACACACACACACACACACACACACACTCACAAACACACACATGTCCCAGTGGCCCCAACAGGGACAGTATTGATTGCCCATTCTGGGAAACTATATTCAACTATATTCTAAAGGAATCAATTTGGCTACAATGGTGAGAATGTATTAGAGAAGACTCAGATTGGCAAGAGATAACAATGAGGAATGTGACAAGAGATGACAGGGGGAATAGAAGACACGTTTATGAGATATTTACAAGACAAAATTTGTGAGGGAGGGATAAGAAAATGTAAAATCAGAAATGGACCCACCAGAATGATAATCAAGTTTTAGTTTTCTTTGGGGGAGTAGAGGAAGAATTGGATTTGGTTTTAGATTATTTAACTTAAAAAAGCCTTCAGGAAATCCAGGTAAGGTCTTTGAAAATCTTCTTGAGGAGGTGGGAGGCTTTACCTAGAGCTCTAGAGGCAATTTCTGGAGCACCTCCCCAGTCCCAGAAATCCAGGTGAAGACTTTTTACTGTAGGTAGTCAAAGCAGGAACGGAGGAAAGAGCTGGAGTCCAGAGGTCAGGGAGATCGCTCAAAGAGATGGTGCTCATACCTGCACATAGAGGCCTAGATCCCAAGCACTGCCTGGTCCTCTGAGTACCTACAGAGGTGGGAGTAGACACTGAGCACCTCTAGGGGTGACACAAAAACAAGAGTTGGGAATCCAGCCAGGGATCTAGCTCAGCATGTGTGAGGCCCTAAGTGCCATCCTCAGCAGCAGAGGGGAAATGTGGGTAGAGTTGGGATCTCAGGGGTATAGTGATGCCAACAGGTTAACCTGTACCTGCGGGGCAAGTGCATCAGCATTCTGATGGTGCCTTCAGGCTTCCTGATACCCCCAAATTGTCGCTGTGACTTTGGCCAGACTCCAACAACTTGGGACCAAGTTTATAAAGAAATTAAATGGCCAAAAGCTAGGTATGTGGGAGCCACACCCCCAAGCCACCTCAGGCTCAGCTATACAAGCTCATTTATTCGCCTTAGTTCAGAGACCATAGATAAATCTCGAATTCTCGAGATCCAAAGCCACAGATAAGCTCAGACCCACGCATGGCTGAACAAACTGGGGTAAATCTGAGGGGGGCCAGTTGGCCTGGTGGCTCGCCCAAGCAGGGTCCCCAGCAGCCACTTGCTTCCACAATCCAAAATCGCCGCCATACCCCCAGCCTGACTCCAGTCTCAGGATGGTCCTCACCAAGATATAATTGCAGAAAATTTTGTAATGTGGTCTTAGAGTACCAACAGCCCAGGCCCCGAGACACAGTAGCAAGTTCCAGAAGACACCAAAGTGCCAGAGATCCCTCCAGGCCCCATACCAAGCCAATTTTACCAGAACACACCAGATGGAGCAGGTGCAGTCTCCCCCACCTATTCTGGATGGAATGCTGGTGACCAAGAATTTCCACAAGCAAGGCCCAGGTATGTGGGTTTCAGGATGATTTGTCTCCAGGCACCATCTTAGCCCAACAACAGCCCTGGCCCAAAGACACAGTAGTAAAAGACACCACACTGACGGAGACTCTCTGGGCCCCATACCAAGCCAATTTCACTGGGGCACCCCAGATGGAGCACGTGAAATCTCTCCACCTACTCCAGATGGAATCCCGGTGACCATGAGCTTCCACAGACAAGTCCCTCCCCCACCCACCCCGTATGCGGGTTCCAGGACTAAATCTCCAGGCTGCATGGTGGCAGAGGACCTGGACTGTTCCTCCCCGGCTCCCACCAGCCCAGCAGACTGGCTGTGAAGCACACAATTTGCCTCTGGGTGCCATCTTAGCGCACCAGCAGCCCTGGTCCAGAGACTCCAAATTGAATCACAAAATGGATTAGGGCCATACAGAGATGTCTCTGGAACCCAACCATTTACAATCTAGAAATTTATATTTACAATCGTGGCCGCTCAAGCTCTCATGATCTTCAAAATGAGCAATGGAAAATAAATTATCTAGCGTCTGCCTCTGACAGGTAGGCTTGATCGGTGGTGGGAAAATTCGAGCAAAACATAATGCCCAAAACCACAATACTCAAAAGGAGAGAGAGAACAAAAAGGAATGCCCTGCCACAGAGGTGGGGTAGGGGTGGTGGGAGGGATGCTAGGACCACTGTTGGTGGAGAATGGGCTCTGGTGGAGGGAGGGGTACTCGATCACTGAAATGCAAACACAAAAGTTTATAAGTATGTAACTGTACCTCACAGTGGTTCACTACTGGAGCGATAGCACAGTGGGTAGGGTGTTTGCCTTGCACACAGTCAACATGGACTGGAGTTCGATTCCTCCGCCCCTCTTAGAGAGCTCGGCAAGCTACTGAGAGTATCTCGCCTGCACGGCAGAGCCTGGCAAGCTACCCGTGGTGTATTCAATATGCCAAACACAGTGACAAGTCTCACAATGTTACTGGGCCCGCTCAAGCAAATTGATGAACAATGGGAGGACAGTGACAGTGACAGTGAAATAAATAAAAGTTTAAAAAAAAAAACCATAATGCCCAAAATTAGAGAGAGAGTATCGAGGAAATTGTCTTCCACAGAGGCAGGGTGAGGACTGGGATTTGGGGGGTGGGGGTGGGGGATACTGGGGACATTGGTGGTGTAAAATGTGTACTGGTGGAGGGATGGGTGTTCCATCATTATATGGCTGAATCTCAAACAACAAAGCTTTGTAACTCTATCTCATGGTGATACAATTAAAAAAAAGAAAGCAATGTGGAGTATGTGGAGTTCATGCCCAATTCAATCAGTTTAATCAATGGCTGAACAAATAGCAGTACTCCTACATTATTTAAAAAAAAAAGAGTTGGGATCCATTAGTATTATGGGGAATCATTGGTTTTAACTACAGACAAGTTAATCTGATTTGTAAAGGTCAAGGTTAAACATAAACCTTAAAGACTGACAGAGTATTAAAAGTTCACAAACGATAAAGTGAGAGGCAAAGCAGCAAGAGGCAGCAGAAAACCCTGAGAAGTATAGTTTGCACTGAATAGTTGGTTTTTCCAGTGCAAACTTTCTCCACTTCTCAGATTAAATACCTATTACTTTTTTACCCTTTTTTTGGTTTGATTTTAGGTCACACTATATGATGTTCAGGGACTACTTTCACTCTGAATTGTAGACGGAAAGGGGGAATGAGCAGTAAGAGAGGGCTCCCACCTGTGCTCAGAGATCCATGTGATGGCAAGGGTAGCAAACCTGGGCTCCTAAATGCAAATCAAGTGCTCAGCCCACTGAGCTATCTCTCCAGCCATTCATACTTTTTAATGAGGAAAAAAAATGTAGAGGTCAGGAATGTGGCCCAAAGAACTGGAACAGAAAGAGCTGGTATGCATATATACAGGGTCTCAGATTCAATCCCCATCACTACACGGTCTCCCTGATACCACCACCAGGGATATAGCTCTGGTCTCCACCAAAGAAAGAAAAATTAAAAACGATGTATTTGGGGGCCAGGAAGTTAGCTCAATGCACAAATGAGGCCCCAGTTCCCTCCCTGGCACCAACAGATGTAGCCCTGATGACCCCAACACAGCACAGCCCAAGCAGCTCTGTATTGTCTGCTGTCAAGAATCACTGGGCTGAGTATTATCAGAACTGTTCCCAAACTCTGCTTAAGGTATCCCCATACAAATATTTTGGGGGTAACTGAGATGGAAACCAGGAACTCAAACATGGAAAACATGCAATCTGCCACTCATATCCCAGGCTCTGAAAGATGTAGTTTAATAGGGTTTTTTTTTTTAATAGTTCCTGTTTTCAGGCTAAACCCAAAGACAGAGGCTTGCTCTTCAAGCACACACTTATCTCGCTTGCTAGTCTCTATACCTGTTTTCTCAAACTCTGGAGAAGTCCCTATTTTCTCTGGAATGCCCTTTCTCTCCCCTCATGTGTTTCTAAGAAAATGTTGTTCAATAAAAACTATCTTTCTTCAGGTGGAGGAGGGGGAAGGAGATAAAATCTAGGTCTTCTACAGCACAAAGTACATGCCCAGGGCCAGAGCAATAGTACAGCAGTTAGGGCATTTGCCTTATACACAGCAAGTCTGGGTTTTATCCCCAGATGTATCCCATACATTCCTTAAGCCCCACCCGGAGTGATCCCTAAACACAGAGCCAAGAGTAAGGCCTGAGCACTGCAAGGTGCTCCCCACCCTCTCCCCCCACCAAAAACAAAACCCACAAATCATATGCTCAATCAAATGAGCTTTCTCAGACCCAGATGTAGTTTTAAATAAGTAATTTTTTATTTTTAATTTTTTTGACTTTGAGGCCACTTCCAGCAATACTCAGGATTCATTTCTGTAAGTTACAAGGATTGATGCGGCTCTGCCATTGGCAAGACAAGTATATAACCCCTGTACTATCTCTCAGGCCCTAAATAAATACAGTATAATTTACATCTATATATTTTTTCCATTTATACTTGTAAAAAGTGTGAGACAATGTTTAATACTTTCCTGACCTTTCTCAAAGTCATAAAAGATTCACATAATTCAATGTAACTAAATTATTACTTCTAAACAATGACTTTCTTTCCCAAGCCATTTGCAAAGTACCCACCCTCATTACTACAGAAACCATCTGGAACTATTTAACTTTGCCAGGATGCTGGGGTATCTATTTCTCCCAAGGGAAGTACAACCCAAACTAATGAATAAATGAAGAAAATGCTCCAAAAATGTAATGACATATAGCTCTAGTAAAGATTTCAAAAATTGTTTCTTTTGAAATAGATTATCCTCAGTATAATATAGAGAAATAAAGTATACTGTGTTGATATCTATGCAACCTATATTCTATATTCACATATGCTATAAGATCAATTAGAAATTTCAAAGATATAAAATACTTCACCTCCATCATGTCAAGTATATTCTCTCATTCTAAAAGAATTTCAGAAACCCCCATTAGGATTACAAGATTTTTAAAGTCAGAAATCCCAATTTTAAAATATTAGAAAATAATCTCTCATGCTAATATTTAAGTTTCTTTTGTTTTTGTTTTTGGTTTTAGTCCACACCTAGAAATAAAAGCTCTGGGATCACTACTGGTGGTGCTCAGATGACGATATGCAATGTAAGGGACTGAATAAGGGCCAGCCGTATGTAAAACAAGCACCTAGACCCCTGTACTATCTCTATGGACCAAGTTATCTAAATAAAAAACTAAAAAATTATTTTACAACTAATAGCTGTTGAAGGTACAGTAACATTGATATTTTTATTGACAACAGAAACAATAATTCTAAAATAGTGCGTTAATTCATCATTGATTCTAAGGTTTAATAAACTGAAAGGTTTTACTTAGCTGGACCTTTAAAAAATATATAACTATGACAATGATAGTTGGAAATGATCACTATGGACAAGAACTGAATGTAATGGGATATACATGATAAACTTTCAGTACTGTATTGCAAACCATAAAACCAGAAGGAGAGAGAGGAGAGAGAGAAGGAGACAGAAGACAGAGACAAACACAGAGACAGACAGAGAGACAGAGAGAGAGAGAGAGAAGAGAGAAACTGGGAATATTGGTGGTGGAAAATATACACTAGTGAAGGAACTAGTGAAGGACTGGTGTTGAAACACTATTACTGAAACCCAATCATAAGCAACTTTCTAACTTTGTAACTATGTATCCCACAGTGACCACTGACCACTGTCCTCCCTTTGTTCATGGATTTGTTCAAGCGGGCCCAGTAACATTGTGAGACTTGTTTGTTACTGTGTTTGGCATATCGAACACTTCCGGGTAGCTTGCCAGGCTTTGCCTTGCAAGCGAGATACTCTCAGTAGCTTGCCGGGCTCTCCAAGAGGGGCTAAGGAATCGAACTCCGGTCAGCCCTGTCAGCCACATGCAAGGCAAACAACCCTACCCGCTGTGCTATCGCTGCAGCCCATCCCACAGTGATTCAAATATATATATATATATATATATATGTGTGTGTGTGTGTGTGTGTGTATATACATGTATATACATATATACACACATATACATATATACATATATCAGGAGGGGGCAGCTGGGGAGCAGGTATATATACATATATATACTATAGCATATAATATACTATAGTATATATACTATATACATATATATTACTATAGCTAGATGCAGCGATCTAGGATAGGGGTAAGGCACTTACTTGCCTTGTACGCAACAGACCCAGATCTGATCCCCTGCACTACGGTCCCCAAGAATCAGGATAAGCTCTGAGCATGGCTGGGTCTACTTTTTACCCTCCCCCCCAAAAAAGTACAAATAGCCCATAACAGGGATCTTTCTTATGCAAAAAGACCTTTGTCATTTTCAGATTCTTTTTCTTTTTCTTTCTTTCTTTTTTTTGGGGGGGGGGGTCACACCTAACAGTCTTATTCCAGGCTTTCTGCTCAAGGGACCATATGCAGTGGCAAAGATTAAACTGGAGACTGCATGTATAAGGCAAGTACCTTTACCACTGGACTCTCTCTGGCCCTCGAATTATTTGTTTTAAATATTACATGTTGTTATTACTAGTTGAGATGATAACCTAAGTACATATTTCCCATCTTGAAGCCTGCAGGCAAAATCTTTATCTGAAATATAATATGGAAAATATTTTAAGTTACTATTGTTATTTTGTCCATTAAAGCCTTGATCCTTAGGGACAGCATGGGGTTGGGCACTTGCCTTGCATGCAGTCAACCTAGGTTCAATCTCCATACAGTCCCCCCTCCCCCAAGCACTTCCAGGAGAGATCCCTGAGCATTGAGTCCAGGAGTAAACCCTGAGCACAGCCCGGTTCAGCCCAAAAACAAAACAAAATTACATTTAAAAATCCTTGATCCTTTACTTACCTGTGTAACTATTTGTCACAACCCAGTCTGGAGTTTACCAAAATAAACCCTTTTGAAAAATCCAAAATATTTACTACCCTTTTTTGGGGTGGTGGTGGGCAAACCCAGGGTGCTCAGGGCTTAATGCTCCTGGCTCTGTGCTCAATCAACACTCCTAGCACGCTTGGGGCTATATGCAGAACTGGGGATTAAACCTGGGTCAGCTGCATGCAAAGCAAGAGCCCCATTCACTACCTTTTTACAGCAAAATTTCAACTAATGTACACACTAAAGCAGTATCAAGAAGAAAAGCACCCTTTTTTTTGGGGGGGGGGTAATACTTTCTGGTCTGTCACTGTCACTGTCCTGTTGTTCATCGATTTTCTCGAGCGGGCCCAGTAACATCTCAATTGTGAGACTTGTTACTGTATTTGGCATATTGAATATGTCACGGGTAGCTTGCCAGGCTTTGCCGTGTGGGCAAGATACTCTCGGTAGCTTGCCAGGCTCTCCAAGGGGGCGGAAGAATCGAACCCGGGTTGGCCCGGTCGGCCGCGTGCAAGGCAAACGTCCTACCCGGTGTGCTATCACAATGGGATTTTTCTATATTTCTAATATACTGACAGGAAAAAAACATGAGAAACTTAAAACTGGTAATAAGCATGTGTTTGGGTCACACCCAGGTTACTTCTGGCCATATGAGGATGCCAAGGATGCCAGGGATGGAACCCCCAGTCAGCCACATGCAAGGCAAAACCGGAACACTGTACTATGTCTCTGGCCCTTGTTCAATACTGGCCACGACTGGAGTCCAGCGAATAGGGTGCTGGCCTTGCATGTGGCTACCCGCGTTCAATCCAAACTTCCGTTCTCAATTAGATGGCCATTTCAATGTCTGAATATTTTTTTCTAATTTATGTCCATATTAAATTAATCTTGCTTTCCTTTCATATGGAAAAACATCCATCAACTTATAAGATCTTTATAAAGATTTCACTAAAAAAAAAAACTGAATGCAAATGTTTATGGCTTTTCTATCCTAATGACTTTTTTCAATGGACCTTCCCTAGTTAAGTTTAATTCTGCCACTGTATTTGTAATCAGAGAAACTGTCAAAATAGAAATAGTCTGAGAAAAATTTTTTTTCACTTTGGTAAACATTTTGTATTTTATTTTGAACAGGAAGTTGAACGTGTTTTCATATAATGTTAAAAGTGACATTTCATAAGTCCTTTTCTAAATGAACACTACAAAAATATGCTAAAATTTGATACTGTTAAACTGAGTAGGGGTACTACACGACATTTGATTTTTCACACAGCCCAGAAAGCATTACTTTGGTCATCAGATAGTATTTCCAAATTTAATTTTAGATATTTATAAAATGTGGGATCTCAACACTGTCCACTTCTACAGCAGACAGATCAATGTTTATTTTCTATAGATAAGTTTCGGCTTTCACAGTAAGAACGATTTAATGAGAAGTCTGCTAAAAAGAAAGTACACTCTCTGGGATCATCTCTTAATTTAGGCTTCCGAGAAAATCCAAGTGAGTTTTAACTTAATTGCAGTGCATTTTGCAGTAGAGAACTTTTATAAAGGCCAGGGAGTAACACCTTTCATTACAACTATGAGAAGCATGCCAAAAGACTATCAGGGCTTATCAATGATTTTGGACATTTGCTAAACAGTCGGTCATCTTCTGCTAAACAATTCCAGTTTTGAAATCCACGCAATTGTAAACCGTTTCTATTTCAAGCCCATAAAAACCAGAACTGGGATGAAAGGCAAAGCCTTGACCTTTCTATTTTAGACTTTCATCTGTGTAGCTAAGCCATCTGCTTTCTCTCCCTACCCCTACTTAATGGACTGAAAATACTGCATCTAATTGCAATTTGATCAAACCCGCCTGGCTTTCCCACTTTAACCAATCGCATCTTCTGTGTCTTTCACCTGAAGGCTCCCCTTGTCCATTTTCTGTTCCCTACCCAACCCCCACTTCCCCGCCAATTCCTTCTCCCCTTCCCTAACTCGCCAACCTCTCAAGCTCCCAGTCTCCCGCGTCCCAAAAGCCACCATCTAAAAGAGCTCGGCGCTCTCGGTTCAGATCCCGGGGACGGAAAACTGCCTCGAGTCTCCCTCTCTCCCCGCACGGTTCTGGGGCCGCTCTGCCAATCTGCTCGTTGTTGTTGCGGCTCCAAACGCAAGAGGCATCGGGCAGCTTAGCCTAGAAAGGAGCCGCGTCCCTCCGCCGCTACACCGGGGACTGGGACCAGCAAAGACCGGCGGGAGTCGGGGGGAAACGGGGGGCTCCCGGAGGAAGCCGGGCGCGGGGGAAGACCGGGCTTCCCAAGGCGGGAGGGCGAGATCCTGCCGAGGCGCCCAGCGGGAAAAGGGTGTGTGCAGAGTGGAGCCAGAAGTGGGCGGCCGCGGGGCAGCGAGCAGGGGGCCCGGCGGCGGGCGGGGACGCCTTCCACCGCGCCACGCGTGGGAGTGGGGGAACGAAGCGCGGAAAAGAGAGCAACTGGAGCGGCCGAGGAAAAGAGCGTCGAGGCCGGCGCGGCGCGGACGGCGGGCCCACCCCCAGCCCGGCTCCGCTACTTAACTATTTGTAGAGCTGCTGCAGGCACAGGTCCAGGCTCTCGCCCTCCACCTCCTCGCGGGTGATGCGCTCCGACAGCGGCCGCGGGAGCGGAGGCAGCGGCGGCAGCTGGGGCTGCGGCGGCGGTGGCGGCGGCGGCGGCACGGCCGACTGCCCCGGGGCTGCGGGCGCCTCCACCTCCTCCTGCTCCACCACCACCACCTCCTCCTCTTCCTCCTCCTCCTCCTCACCCTCCGCCGCCGCCGCGGCCGCCGGTTCCTCTTCCACCGCCTCCTCCTCGGGCTCGGGGTCGGGCTCCGGCTCGGGCTCCCCTTCCTCCGTCGCAGTTACGGGGGCCGCCTCCCCGCCAGGTTCCTCGACCGAAGCAGCCTCAGCCGCCTCAGCGGCTCCCAGTTCCGACTCAGGCTCGGGCTCCGACTCGGGTTCGGGTTCCGGCTCGGGTTCGCCGCCACCGCAGGGTCCGCGAAACTCGCCCAGGAATAGCTCCAGGAAGCGCCGGTAAGTTTTCTCCTCGGGGCTACAGCCGGCCATCGCTGCTCATGCCCCGGGGCCGACCTGGAAGGGGGTGGGGAGCCGCTCAGGAAGAGGAGGGGGCTTGCTTTCGAGCCTCGGGCTCCCGCAAGGGCGGTTAACGGCCGCACGGGCTGGAGCGATCAGCACCGGGTTGCCTGGAGAGGGCTCCCGCAGGCGTGCGCGCCGCCGAGCGCGGACGTGCGCGGCCCGGAGGCGGGGGCGGAGCGCGCCGCGCGCCCCTCTCGGGTCTGGAGGGAAAGTTGGTGGCGGGCGCGCGCACGGGGTCCACTGGCGGCCCATCTTCTAGCCCTCCCGAGAGCTCAGCCCACGCTGCCTAGAGACAGTTGCCATGGAGACCGGTTCTAATTAAGATTTTCCAGGGTCCCTCCCGTCGAGTCTGCAGAGTCGAAAGGACACTCGACTCGCCCGCTCTCCAACTCTGAATGTCATTATTGTACGGGATACCCTCACCTTAAGAGGGTAAGAGTGAGCGAAAGCATCTCCAAGTACCGGTGTTGCTTCCTACCTGGATTGGATTTACCTCTTAGCTAATGCTTCTGCCTTGCCTTTCAGTCCTTCTCAGTTGAAAGATGGCACACTGTGAACACCTTTTGTTGATGACACTCGTGGAATAAATCGATTTGAGAGGTGGAGGTAGGGAGGGCATCAGAAACCTATCAAGCTGGTGAAGGCCTTTGCATAACATTCTCTTACTTGATTCTGTGAAGTGGTGTATTTACTTCTCAGAAATAAGATGAAGTGTTAAAATGAAGTACTTGACTTGCTTCAAGGCATCAAAATTATTGACTATGCTTTGCCATGGGAACCCAGGCTGGCAACCTCCAGGCCTTTTCCTTTACTCATCTCTACCATTAAAGATTCAACAATGCATGCTCTCTATAAAACATTATTTGTATAGGGAATAAAAGTTTATTAATTGTTTTCAAGTTCGTGAACACTGCCTTGTGATTCTATTTTAGAGATGAGGAAATAAGGACATTTTGTCTCTGTTCAAGGTCACACACAATGATGCAACCATGATTAAGTCGAGCTCTTTTCATGGCAAAGTCAACATGTTTAGTCTCTCCATAATACATATGAAACTTTAGTATATAACGTCCCTTTTCCCTGCATTTTGTTTGCTCTTCTTTCCCATCTCTCTGAGCCTTTTTTCTTTCTTAGATTGAAATTGAAACGACTTTAAATGATTCTAATTTTCTTCCCAAACTACACACAAACCTATTATTTTCTACTCTTACTGAGGGGGGTGGGAAAGGGAGAAGCTGTGTTGTTATACAGCTGTATAGATGATAGCATCATTAGTACATACTCCCATGTCCATGGCAACATATAATTCAGCAGAAACACAGTGATTCTTTTTCTACTTTGAAAAACACGTTCGCAAATTATCAACTCCATCCTCTCAATTTATTGTTTCTAACTTTCGGTTGGATTTAGGATCTAAGATATCATTTCTAGTCTGTTTTAGTGGCAGAAAAAGGAATCTCCCTGCTGTTTTTATTAATACTGTATTCTAAATCCCTAACCTGATACTGTTATTTCAAGATTAAGAGGGTTGAGCTCACTAATGTACATTATGTATCATGTAAAACAGAGTTCCATTTTCTCTAGATTAAATAATACATAATACAAAGTATACAATGAGTAATACACAAGTCCTCTATAACTATTTTTGTTTGAAAGGTAAATGGAAAGACCCAATAAATAAGCCTGTTTTCAGACAAGCCAAATGTATTTATATGTGTTTGTTTAAAACATCACTAGTGTAAAGCAACTTCTCTATGAGATGCCAAGAAAGTCTTTAAACTCATTTGTCTTTGTTTTCAATCCACCTGTTCATTTCCATCTCAGAAAGTCTAGAGAAGATTGACAAAACTTTAAAGCTGCAAACCTAAATGCCCACAATTTTACATTCCAGCAACTGTTTAATATCTCAGAATTTGACACAATGACATTTAGTTCAAGAGTACATGGCTGTCAACTGAACAATTCACATCAAGCTACACCTTCCTACTTTGCAATGTAGTTCCTCCTTCATCTAGATGACATTTATTTGTGACATTAATTTATGACTCAACCCACATATCAAAGGGAGGTGTTATATGTTGGAGAAACATTACTACTAAAAGTAAAAGAAAAAGCCCACACCTCTATATTACTATAAATGAGAGGTGTATTTGCTTATGTTAATAGAGATATTCCTTCACAAAAGATCATTATGGATCCTGTTGCAACCATTTGACAGTAGCTTTGCCAGAAGGTTGCTGACAGCAGAGCTGAGATCCCAGAGCAGCTGTGTAGGATGATTTTGCCATTGTCGAGAAGTCTTCTTAATCACTATCTTGCATTGCTTTACTTTTTATACACTTCTAAAATTCCCTTTATTACTGCCTATTAAAAACATCGGAGGCCAGAGCAATAGTACAGCAGGTAAGGCATTTGCCTTGTACACGGCTGACACAGGTTTGATCCCTGGCACCCCATATGGTCCCTTGAGCTCACCAGGAGTAATCTCTGAGTGCAGAACCAGGAGCAAGCTTTGAGCACCACCGGGTGTATCAAAGAAAGAAAGAAAGAAAGGAAAGAAAGAAAGAAAGAAAGAAAGAAAGAAAGAAAGAAAGAAAGAAAAGAAAATTGAACTGTAGGGTTCACAAATATAACTCTGTAGTAGAGCAAGCACTTGCCTACATATAGGAGCCTTGGGTTTCATCTCTAGCACTGCAAGATAAGGTAAAGGTAAAGGTAAAGGCCCTCCCGTTGATCGTCGATTTGCTCGAGCGGGCCCAGTAACGTCTCCATTGGAGACTTTGTTGTTACTGTGTCTGGCATATCGAATACTCTCGGTAGCTTGCCGGGCTCTCCGAGACTGTGATTACTGCAAGATAAATAAATTAAAATACTGAACTATAAAAAGCATATGTGTTAAAGGTATTGAAATTTTTTCATAAGAATTTTACTCTCTCTACTCCTTCGCTCTTTGGAGGAAATGCACAATGTCCTTTCATGGACACTGTTATAAGGATGGTATTTGTAAAGCTAAAAAGAACTGTTGAATTTGGCAGTATCTTACCCTATGACCCAGTAATTTCTTCTCCCAACTATTTACCTACAAGAAATTTAAAAATATCCATCAAGGGGCTGGAGCAATAGCATAGCGGGTAGGGCATTTGCCTTGCACCTGGCTGACCCGGGTTCAATTCCCAGCATGCCATATGGTCCCCTGAGCACTGCCAGGGATAATTCCTGAGTGCAGACCAGGAGTAAACCCTGTGCATCGCCGGGTGTGACCCAAAAGGCAAAAAATAAAATAAAATAAAACAAAAATATCCATCAAACACATATACACACACACCACACAAAAAAACAAACAAAACTGTGCAAATGTTCACAAAAATTTTATTCACAATAATTCAAACTTAAAAATAACTCAGCTGTCCATCAACAAGTAAATACATAAACAAATTGTAATATATTCAGACAATGGCATACTAGTCAAAAATGAATTAGGCTGAAGAGATAGTACAGCAAGGTAAGGTGCTTGTCTTGCATTCAACTGACCCAGGGTTAATCTTTGGTTCTACATATGGTCCCCGAAGTAAGCCCTGAGCACCTTCAGGTATGGCCCCAAAACTAAAAAGAATAACAAAGAATGAATATTAAACACATGCTGAGAGAAAAAGTCATGTATAACATAGTATATGAATGTAAAAGAATCACATAGAGCATGATTCCATTTATATAAAATTGTATAACAAGTTAAAGACTGCTTGGACTGGAGGTTGGATGTGGAAATTTATGGCAAGGAGTTAAAGAGAATTTTGTGTAGTGATTAAAATGTCCTATAGCTCAGGGGGTTCAGAGCACTAGTACAGTGAGTAGGGCATCTACTTTGCATGCAGCTGACCAGTGTTTAATCCCTGGCATCACATATGGCCTCCTGAGCCTCCAGGAGTGATCCCTGAGCACAGACAGAGTCAGGCTTAAGCCCTGAGCACCACCAGGTATGGCCTAAAAGCCAATAAATAAATAAATAAATAAATAAAGTGTTCTAGATCTTGACTGGTAGTTATCGAGGGCAGTATATTCATTTTATGAAAACATTATCAGTGTACATTTTAAATAAATATGTAAATTATACCGCAATAAAGTTTTTTTTTAAGTTGAAAAACCGATGACTGTGTCCATCTTTGTCCATTTTACTCTGATACCCGGGCTGGAGCGATAGCACAGCGGGTAGGGCGTTCGCCTTACAAGCGGCCAACATGGCCGACCCGAGTTCGATTCCTCCGCCCCTCTCGGAGAGCCCGGCAAGCTACCGAGAGTATTCGATATGCCAGACACAGTAACAACAAAGTCTCCAATGGAGACGTTACTGGGCCCGCTCGAGCAAATCGACGATCAACGGGAGGGCCTTTACTTTACTTTACTCTGATACCCATTCCTTCGCATTTGTTCTGCTCTGTGGAGTAAAGACTGGCCCTTTCAGACTATATTCAGCAGGCAGCTGAATTCCAGCAGGAATTTTCCCAGTGGCAAGCACAGGCAAGAAATTAGAAGGTGGGAGAAAAGGAGAAAAGTCAAGATATTTCTTTCCTGTTCCCTACCTCAGTCCTATGGAGGTGCCTGGTGCCTCTCCTTTGCTGCTTTGCTCCCCCTGATCATGTACACTGAGACTCCATTTTGCCTGTGACACAGCCCCTGAATTCTAGGAACATCATCTTCCATTTGTCCTTCAACCTAAAGATAGCACCTTCCAGCTTCCTAATTTTCATAGCTATGGACAATATTCCAACGTTTTCTCTCAAAATTCGCACTGAAATCCTAACTCCAAAGGTTAGGAAGGATGGCCTTTGGGGGGCAATTGGTCATAAGGACTGAGACCAAATGAGTTAGATTTATGTTCTTTAAAAAACGATTCAAGGGGCTGGAGCAATAGCACAGCGGGTAGGGCGTTTGCCTTGCATGCAGCCGACCCAAGTTTAATTCCCAGCATCCCATATGGTCCCCTGAGCACCGCCAGGAGTAATTCCTGAGTGCAGAGCCAGGAGTAACCCCTGTGCATTGCCAGATGTGACCCAAAAAGGAAAAAAAAATAAAAAAATAAAAAACGATTCAAGAGAAACCCTTCCCCACTTCTGCTACATGAGCACACATTTTATTTGGGGGGAGAAGTGCAGGGGGATGGGGCCACACTGATGATGCTCAGTCACCTCTAGGGCCTGGAAGAAAGAAATTACTCTGAATGCTACTGTAATGATAGATACATATTATTAGATATGTTTCAAAATCCATAACCTGTCCAACACAAAAAGTAACACTAAAATATAGACTTTAATATTAATTACGTATTGCTGATGAATTATATATCAACATTGGATAATTAATTATAACAATTATATCTCATCAATGCAAGATTTAATAATGTGGAGGTACAGAAAGGTAGTACAAGGTGCTTGCTCTGCATGCAGGCGACCTGGGTTTGATCTCCAGCACTGTGTGTGAGCCTCTCAGCACCTCCAGGAGTGATCTTTGAGCACAGACCCAAGAGCACACTCTGAGAATAGTAGGGCATAGTTCAAAAAACAGTAATTGTGGAAAACTAAGAGGGGAAGGGCATATGGAGATTGTTTTTGTCATTCATATATTTAAAAACTTAAAACTGCTCCAGGGGCGGGCCTGGAGAGATAGTATGGCACTTACTTTGCACATGGTTGATCCAGGTTAGATTCCCTACACCACAGGGTCCCCCGAACACCATGAGGAATAATTCCTGAGTGAAGAGTCAGAAGTAATCCCTAAGCATTACCAGGTGTGGCCCAAAAGCCAAAAAAACCAAACAACAATAAGATAAACTGCACACCAGCAAAAATCATTTATTTGAAGCTGCTAGAATAGCTCAAATGATGACATACTTTGTTTACACAAAATATTGGCATTTTATATTTTTGAGATATAGTAGCAAAATATACATATGTATGTCAGATCTAGTAGCCTAGGTCTCAGACTAAGAGAACAATCTCCATATGCCCTTCCCCCCTTAGTTTCCACAGTTACTGTTTTTTGGACTAGACCCTGCTGTTTTCAGGGTGTGCTCTTGGGTCTGTGCTCAGAGATCACTCCTGGAGGTGCTAAGAGGACCATACACAGTGCTGGAGATCAAATCCAGGTCGGCTGCATGCAAAGCAAGCATCTTTTACTATCTATCTGGTCCTCCATAAATCTACATCTAATCATGTAAATTGCAAATAAATAAATACATACTTTTTTCTCCTTTTGTTTCATATTTTGGGTTTTTGGGGGGAGATCGAGGAAGTGTACCAGCAGTGCTGGAGACTACTTCCTACTCTGAGCTTGGGGTTGGATCTCAGCATTGGTGGAGGATCAAGCAGTGCTGGAGGTCAAACAGAGGTCAGCCATAAGCCAAGCACCTCAGCCCCTGTAATATCTCTTCAGACAAAAAATATGCACTTTTTAATTCCTATTTCAAAAAATGAATATAAGTATGTTATATATAAGTACTCTGTAAGACATGTATTTGACTAACTGGTAGGAACGCCTGACAATGGAAAATACTGTGCACAATAATATTTTCAAATAAGAACTTCCTTTCTCCTACATACCAACTGCATTTTCTATGTCTTGGATCAATAATATAATTTAAAAATCATCTTCATTTGCTACCAAAAATATTACTGCTATATTAATTTTATTCCTTTTCTATTGCTGGCTAATATCATATGCAGCAATAGTCCAAATCTGTCAAAATTAAAATTAACATCAGAGACTAACAGGCCCACATGCACTATTTTCACCAGTTTTAAAAAGCAAAGAATTTCCCAAAATAGGTTTTAACTTTTTGTCTTAAAATTTTAACTATTCCATGATAATAATCTTTGTTTTTAATCTAGCATGTTAAATTAAGGAGTCATAATTATTTTTGAAGTTATTTGTGACAAGGTTTGTAAACAGGACAAGGGCTGGAGTTGATAGTAATATATAATAAAGGGATCATAAATGGCTAGCATGATACATTTCTTTCTATTGTACTTGGTTCTCATATAAATGAATAGAACCCTTTTTAAAAATCTACTTCAGTATTTTTCTAACAGTTTTCACTTAACAAGAAAAAAAGTGCTCTTGGTGGTAAAATTTTTAATTCCCCTATGTAATTACTTAGAACAAATACATTCAAGAATTGAAAGTGATTTTGATTGTGTTCTATTTGACTTAGCAGGTCCTCATTTCCCTCTTTGGAATATTCATCATAAAATGCAGCTCTTTTTTAAAATGAAAGAAAAAGAGGCAACTAAACATAAAAACTCTTCACAAAGGTGTCATCTATGATCAGAGAGTACTGAACACTTTATTCTTAGTTGAGTGGGGAGCTGATGGAATTGAGCCACAGTGACATTTGTGACTAGAAGGGAAGATGGAAATGATTCCATTAACCTAGAGTGCTGTAACATATGGTAATCATAGGTGGTAGAATAGCTGTCTTGGATAAGGGTAAAAGTAAGCCATGTGGCACAGACATTATCAATTACCACACATGGTAACCATGCTGACACAATGTATCTTCTCCAGAAAAGAAATTATGTGGGCATATGAAGTGGTTAGTTACCTTATGAAAGAGTGATCTATAAATGACATGTCTGGCATTAATATAGCACACGTGGTTTGCAGTAAGTCTGGAAGATGAGAACTACTAAATTTTGATGATGAACCTCCATGTGCATAAATAACGGTACAGTACATTGTCGTTATTTGTACAAAGGCAGCAAGTCAAAATATCTATGCAAAATAAACTTAGTTCCTTCACATATAAAATTATTTTTCTTTCGATCAAAATCTCTAGCAGAATGAGATGCAACCTCTGGCACCTCAACAATAATATGCTAATTAAACTTTTTTAATGATCTCAATTTCATTTTAAAATTATTTCTATTTCAAATATTGTTTAAATTTTTGAGGGTCACACCCAGTGGTCCTTGGAGTGATGGTGGGAATATAACCTAGAATTCCCACATGCTCTGACCCTTTGAGATTTCTCCTGAATTCATCGATGTCTTTTCTTTAATTTTCAAAAATTTTTGTTTCAAGACCACACCGCCAGTGCTCAGGGCTTACTCTTAGTTCTGTGTTCAAGGGTCACTCCTGGAGGAATTGGGGAACCATATGTGGTGCTGCGAGTCAAACCTGGGTCTGCTGCATGCAAAACAAACACCCTACCTGCTGTACTATTTCTCTGGTTCCTCAAATATCTTTTAAAATTTGCAATAGCCCACCAAAAACTGACATCCTCTGGCATATAAAGAGTCCAGCTCAACAACTAACCTTGAAAGAAAGCCAATCTGGTGAATCATCCCAGTTAAACCAATTTCTGGGCTGAGAGTTCTGGGATGGGAGAGAGCCGATTAATCTCCCTGCTTGAAGGCCCAGCCGTCCACACCCATAATCCTATACTCTCTAGCATATAAATCACCCAGCTCCACAACTGATCCATTAAGCCACCAAGCCTCAAACTCTCCCAGCTTCTGTCCTGCAGTGCATAGTCACATATGAGTGCTCCTGGAGCATGCCACTGTGCGACACCACCTAATTTCACAGTTCTGACAGCCTAGAAGGAGTACAATGGGAAAATTGCACAGACGATGGGAAAATTGCACAGAAGCCCATCAAGCTCAATAAGAAAAAATAATAACGCAGAAGATTCAATGAGCATCAGCCAGTTTGGTAAATCCTCAGATGACATTAGTAATACCACTATAAAATATAACAATGATCACAAACTGACTTTTACTGATCTATTTTTTGATAATTCCATTTTCCATTTTGTTGTAGCAAGATATATGAAATAAATTTGTGTCTGCTAAGGGGCAGGCTTGGGGTTTGGGTGAGAAACTAGGGACATTGGTAGAGGGAAAGTCACATTGGTGGTGGGATTGGTGTTGTAACATTGAATGCCTGAAACAACTGTATTATGAACTTTATAAATCATGGTTTTTAAACTAAAAGGAATCACTGTCACTGTCACTGTCCTCCCGTTGTTCATCGATTTGCTCAAGTGGGCCCAGTAACGTCTCCATTGTGACACTTGTTACTGTGTTTGGCATAACGAATACACCACGGGTAGCTTGCCAGGCTTTGCCGTGCGGGTGAGATACTCTCGGTAGCTTGCCAGGCTCTCCGAGAGGGGCAGAGGAATCGAACCTGGGTCGACCAGGTTGGTCGCGTGCAAGGCAAATGCCCTAATACCCACTGTGTTATCACTCCAACCCACTAAAAGGAATAAATAAAATAATTAAAATGGCAAAAAAATTCTGGAATTTTTGTATTTTGGGGAATATATGCCAATGCTTTTAGTCCCTTAAGGTAAAAACCTATGTGCATAGGTAAATGTTCAAGATTTGATTTAAACTGTACTGAGAGATGGAATTGCTATAATTGGTTCCTAGTAATGACAAAAATTGAATTGGAAAAAGTATATAAAAATTGTGTTTTGAGTCAGGGATACAGTACAGTAAATTAGGGCTCTTGCTTTGCATGCAGCAACCCTGTTGGATCCTGAGCACGTCATACTGACCCCCAGCCCCACCCTCTAGCACCTGGAATAAGCACAAAGTCAAGGTGTAAACCATGCACACTGCTGGATGTGGCCACCAAAAAAATAAAAATTAGCATATATATTCAAAATACTAATTTTTATTGTGTTGCCAAACTGTTTTAAGTGATTTCTCTTTAGTTAAGTGAGGAGGCTGGCTTTTGACTGAGTTCAGCAGGGGTCAACTTTATTTGCCTACATAAACAAGCATAATGTCTCAAACATGATAGCTGTAGAATAGTCAGGCTTCTGGGTCAAAGAGACTGTACAGAGATTAGGCACTTGCCTTTCATGCAGCTAACCCAGCATCATATATGGTCCCCTGAGCAACACCAGGTGTGATCCCTGAGGGCAGTGCCAGGAGTAAGCCCTGAGCATAACTGGGAGTGGCCCAACCCCACATCTACTATAAATGTTCCAGTAAGACAGAAAAATACATTTTTTAAAAATAATATGCATCATAAATCAATAACAAATCTTTCATGATAGTCTATAGTCCATTCATATTCAAAAGAGGTATTATACACCCTGCCTTCTATGGCAGGACTGCCAAAAAATTCATTTTATTTATTTATGCATTTTATTGGGCTGGAGCGATAGCACAGCGGCAGGGTGTTTGCCTTGCATGCAGTCAACATGGCTGACCCAAGTTCGATTCCTCCGCCCCTCTCGGAGAGCCTGGCAAGCTACCGAGAGTATCTCGCCCGCACGGCAGAGCCTGGCAAGTTCCCCATGACGTATTCGATATGCCAAACACAGTAACAACAAAGTCTCCAATGGAGACGTTACTGGGCCCGCTCGAGCAAATCGATGAACAACAGGAGGACAGTGACAGTGATGATGCATTTTATCATGGAGCCAGGCTGGAGCGATAGTACAGCGGGTAGGGCGTTTGCCTTGCACGCAGCTGACCCGGGTTCGATTCCTCCGTCCCTCTCGGACAGCCCAGCAAGCTACCGAGAGTATCCCGCCGCCCGGCAGTGGCATATTCGATATGCCAAAAACAGTAACAAGTCTCACAATGGAGACGTTATTGGTGCCCACTCCAGCAAATCGATGAACAACAGGACAACAGTGCTACAGTGCTACCATTGAGCCACATTCCCTGTCCCATCATCCATTTTAAAACTACTCCAGAGTCCAGCAACTCAAAATGAATCTCAGAAAATATTTTTTTTAATTTTTCTATTTTAATGAATCATCGTGAGGTACATTTACAGACTTACAAATTTTTGTGATTACATTTATTTTTTTTCTTCTTATATTTATTTATTGAATCACTGTGGGAAAAGTTACAAAGCTTTCATTCAGGTTTAAGTCTCGGTCATACAATGATCAAACACCTTTTCCTTCACCAGTACTCATTTTTCACCACCAAGAACCCCAATATACCCTCCCTCCCACCCCTCCCAATGCCTGTGAGGCAGATGATTTCTACTGAATTTTTCTATACATTGATTACATTCATTATTTTGACAAAAGATGCACCATTATTATTTAGAATTTCCCCCCCCCCCCCCCGCCAACAATCAGAATTGCTGAAAAGGCATTGTGAAATACTTTGTTTTCTATAGCTGGTTATGAGAATCATATAATGACTTTGAATTTTTGCAAAGAGCCAGATAATTACGAGATTGGTTTCTGTGTGTCTGGTGTTATGGCTGTGCCGAAGAGCCACTTGTGGGGGACAATTTGTGACCTCGGTAGGTGTGAAGGACGAGTCGGTTCCGCCCCCCCTTCCCATGAGACTGCAGTTGCCCCATCACCACTGGCTCATACCTGTCTTTCCAATAAGCTATGAGACGGTGGCCACCCTGCTGCCAGGGGGGGAAAAGGCAGAAGGGAGCAACACCCTTTCCCTCCCGGGGAGGCATGGCACCGTAGTTTAATGTATGGTCCATTCACTTTTCTGCCACAAGCTGCCGGGCTCTGGATTAAGTCCTTTTGCCTCTGGAGCCATGGCCATGCCAGAGAGCCGCTCGTGGGGGGCAACTTGTGACCTCGGTAGGGCATGAAGGACGAGCCGGTACCGCCCCCCTTCCCATGAGACTGCAGTTGCTCTGTCACTGCCGGCTCATACCTGGCTTTCCAATAAGCTCTGAGGCAGCAGCCACCTTGTATGCGGTCCAGATGCATTTCTGCTGAAAGCCGCTGGGTTTCAAGATTTGTTTCTGAGTCTCTGGGATCATGGCCGTTAAGCAGCTTGATCAGGAGCCAGAGAGGCCATTTGTAGGCGGCGACTTGGGGTCTCGTAGGGATGGGGAGGAAAGGGCCAGTTCCACCCCCATCTGGTGAGGCCCTGCCTGTCTCAGCACTGCAGGCCCAAACCTGACTGTCCAGTGGCCTCTGGAGGATGGCAGTCACCAGACCACCAGAGGGAATAGGCCAAGGCACAAAACCTATTCCCACCTGGAGTGGCCCAGCGCCAGTAACCTACTGCAGGAACAGGACGCATTTCTGCCAAAAGCCTTTGGGTTCCGAGATTCATTTCTGAGTCTCTGGGATCATTGCCGTTAAGCAGTTCAATCAGGAACCAGAGAGGCCATGCTTCCAATTACATAGCGGAGCCAGAGGTGGTTTATGGGTGTGTCTACCTCATACCTAACTTTTGGCCATTTACTTTCTTGGTGAACTTTGCCCCAAATTTTTGGGGTCTGGCCAAAGGCACAGTAGCAATTTTGGGGTATCTGAAAGTCTGACGGTGCCATCAGGCTGCTGATGCACTCGCCTCACAGGTACAGACTGACCTGCTGGCATCACCATACCCCCGGTGATTACATTTCAATCAAACAATGTTCGAGTACCCATCCCTCCACCAGTGCTGATTCTCCACCACCAGTGTTCCCAGTGTCTCTCCTGCCATTTCCACCCCTTCCCATCCCCTGCCTCTGTGACAGACACATTCCTTCTTACTCTCTCTCCTTTTGGGTGTTATAGTTTGCAACATAGGCCCGAAACAGTCATCATATTTGGTCCATAGACTACTTTCAGCACGCATCTACTGTCCCAAGTGATCTCCCCAATCATCATTTGCTTAGTGGTCTCTTCTCCATCCCATCTGCCTTTTCCCCCAGCACATGAGATGGCTTCCAAGCCATGGAGGCACCCTCCTGGCCTTTATCATTATTATCCTTAGGTGTTATTCTCCTATTATGTTACTCTATATTCCACAAATGGGTACAGTCATTCTGTGTCTGTCCCGCTCTTTCTGACTCATAATCTCCATGTTGATCCATTTATATGCAAATTTCATGGTTTCATCTTTTCTAACTGCTGCATAGTATTCCATCGTATAGATATACCTGGAGCAATAGCACAGCAGTAGGGTGTTTGATTCCTCCACCCCTCTCAGAGAGCCTGGCAAGTTATCTAGAGTATCAATATGCCAAACACAGTAATAACAAGTCTCACAATGGAGACGTTACTGGACTCACTCGAGCAAATCGATGAACAACGGGAGGACAGTGCTACGGTGCTACAGATATACCAAAGTTTCTTTAACCAGCCATCTGTTCTCAGGCACTCGGGTTTTTTCCAGATTCTGGCTATTGTAAATAGTGCTGCAATAAACATACAAGTGCTGATGTCATTTACACTGTGCTTTTTTGCACCTCCAGGATATATTACCAGAAGTGGTATTACTGGGCCAAATGGGAGTTCAATTTCTAGTTTTTTGAGAAATGTCCATACTGTTTTCCAGAAAAGGCTGGATCATACGGCATTCCCACCAGCAGTGAAGGAGAGTCCCTTTCTCCCCACATCCATGCCAACACTGATTTCTTTGAATGTGGGGAATGTGGGCCAGTCTCTGTGGTGTGAGATGATATCTCATTGTTGTTTTGATCTGCATCTCTCTGTTGATTAGTAATGAAGAACATTTTTCATGTGCCTTTCATGTGCTGCAAAGATGTCTCCAGACCCCAATCTTTAAATTTCAGAATTTTAGGAACGCTAACATCTCATACTAGTCATAACAAACAATATAAAATAAATTATTTGGTATCTGCCGGTGGGGCAGCTTTAGCAGTGGTAGGAAAATTAAAAATAATGGTGGTAGAACAGTGTAATGGAAGTGAGACTGGTGATGAAATTTTGAATGTAATCAATTATTGTGAACAACTTTATGAAAATAAAATTGGAAAAAAAATTAAATGACAAAAAAAACTACTACAGGTGGCTGGACAGATTATAGTGGGTAGGGTGCTTGCAAAGATTTCCAACTTCCCTTATAAAGAGAAAAGAACAAGAAAGTATTCTTGTTCTTTTAAGTAATTTATAACTGATACTACCACCGGAGCTCAGGGGACCATATGGGGTACCAGGGGTTGAACTCTGTCTGACCCAGTGCAAGGCAAACACCCTACCTGCTCTACTATCACTCCAGCCCAATAATACAATCTATGTGAAACTGCATTTTTCTTTATGGCTTTTGAGCCACACCCAGTGGTGCTCAGGGGTTACTCCTGGTGGTACTCAGGGGACCATATGGAGCACCAGGGATCAAACTGGGGAGGGAGGGTAACAACATAACAAAGCAAACACCCTACCCACTGTACTATTGCTCCATCCCCAATGCTACATTTTCTTGTTCTTTTCTGTTTGTAAGTGAAGGTGGACACCTTTGCAATTGCTTGCAAGTCTCACTATTTCCCATTCTATGATCTGGCCTTTCGTATTTTTTTGACCATTTTTTCTATTGTCTTCCTTTCTTTCTTTCTTTCTTTCTTTCTTTCTTTCTTTCTTTCTTTCTTTCTTTTGCTTTTTGGGTCACACCCGGCAATGCACAGGGTTACTCCTGGCTCTGAGCTCAGGAATTACCCCTAGAGGTGTTCAGGGGACCATATGGGATGCTGGGAATCGAACCCGGGTTGGCCGCATGCAAGGCAAACACCCTACCCACTGTGCTATTGCTCCAGCCCCTCTTTTTTTTAAAAAAAAAAAAAGATTATTGACTTAATATGAGATAGATCTTTACAAAGCTGTTAATAATAGGTTTCAGTTCTAATTATGTTCGAATACCCATCATGCCAGTACCTTCATGTGTGCGGAGAGTGGTCTCAGCATGGTGGTGGCTGGTCCTGGAGGTCTTCGGCTGCCGTAGCCCTGGTCGGGGCGGGGAGGAAAGCTCAACCCGCTCCCCTCCAAGGGACTCCGGGAAGGAACACCCAGGCGCGGGGGCAGAGACTGCACTGTTCTCGTCCGGGATCTGGATTTTATAGTCTCTGAGTCTTGGCCGCTGATGGGATTACACGGCGCCAGGGGGCCAGGTGGTGGGTGTGACCCCCGCCTACTGGAATTTGGAGGATCTGGGTGGAAGATGCTCGACTCCAATTCGAGTAGGCTTGGAGGTCTCGGCCCCGGAACCCGCGTGGCTTTGTCCCTCTGCCAGTACCTTCATGTGTGCGGAGAGTGGTCTCAGCATGGTGGTGGCTGGTCCTGGCAGAGGGACAAAGCCACGCGGGTTCCGGGACCGAGACCTCCAAGCCTACTCGAATTGGAGTCGAGCATCTTCCACCCAGATCCTCCAAATTCCAGTAGGCGGGGGTCACACCCACCACCTGGCCCCCTGGCGCCGTGTAATCCCATCAGCGGCCAAGACTCAGAGACTATAAAATCTAGATCCCGGAACCGCGCGGCCGCAAATGCAGCCGCGCGACATCTTAACAGAACTTTTTTTTTTTTGACATCTTATTGTCTTATTCCTACTTTGGACAAACTTGCAGGCTATCGAATGTAGCCTGCCCACAGGGCAGAGTCTGGCAAACTCCCCGTGGCGTACCTAATATGCCAAATACCAGTAACAATGATGGGTCTCATTGTCCTAAATAGCCTTGAATATAATCTCAGGGCTAGGATGAAAGAGACGTTACTGGGGCCTGCTCGAGGCAATCGACGAATAACAGGATGATGATGATGATGATGATGACCCATCATGCCACCAGCACCAATGTCCCCAGTTTCCCTCCCATCATCTCCCCGAAGCCTGCCTCTATGAGAGGGATTTTTCTTCTCTCTCTTTCTCTTTCACTTTCTCTCTCCCCTATTATTTTTCTATTGGTTAATTATAATGATTTGTAAGAGTTCTTCACTTTGTTGTTTTCCTTTTTTTTTTTCGGGGGGGGCGGGTGGCATACCCAGTGGTGCTCAGGGCTTACTCCTGCCTCTGCACTAAGGGATCACTACTGGTGGGGCTCAGGGGACCATATGTGGTGCCAAGGACTGAATCCAGATTGGTCATGTGCAAGGCAAGCGCCTTACCCACTGTGCTATCTCTCCAACTCGAGTACTTTACTTCTTTGGTTTCGGTTTGGTGCCAAATTAGCTCAGTGGAATAAACACACTTGAGAGGCTGGGTTCAATTCCCACCACTACATGATCCCCTAAGCGCTGCAGGGAGCAACCCCCAAGCACCATGTTGGGAGTATCTGATAAGAAGTGATTACAGCTCTCCACCAAAAATAAAAACGAAATATTCATACATAATTACATGTCATATAAAAATCATTATGACAAATTATGGCCGACTTTGACCGTGAGTGTGGAAAGGTAGGACTACAGCTGAATCTTACGAAGACAATGTTTATGAGAAACAGCCTCGTTCCTGACGCCCCATTCGCTCTCAATGGAACGACCATCTCCGAATGCAACAGCTATGTGTACCTAGGTCGAGAGGTCAACATGAGAAATGACCTGGCACCCGAGCTGCGCAGGAGGAAGAGAGCGGCTTGGAACGCCTTCAAGAACGTCGAAGAAATAGCTAAGAGGACGAAGAACCTCCGGCTCCGGGCACATCTCTTTGATTCCACTGTTCTTCCTGCATTAACATATGCCTCAGAGACCTGGGCCCTACACAAACAAGATGAGAACGCTATTCAGGTTTCCCAAAGAAGAATAGAAAGAGCTATGCTTGGAATATCATGTTTCACTCAAATGAGAGAAAGAATCCGGAGTTCTGACATCCGTCGACGATCAAGGATCAGGGACGCTGTCTCATTTGCCAAGGTGTCGAAAATCAGATGGGCTGGTCACGTAATGAGATTTAAAGACGACCGCTGGACTAGAGCTGTTACCGACTGGATTCCACGGGATGTCAAAAGACCGCGTGGCCACCCACCTACCAGATGGTCAGACTTCTTCGTCAAGATCATGAACGATCGGTTTGAGGCCCTTCATGTTCCCGGAGCGAACAGATGCCATTGGGCTACACTAGCACGCGACAGGGACAAATGGAGACGTTACTGGCACCCGCTCGAGCAAATCGCCGACTAACGGGAAGTTAAGTGATTAAGTGATAAGTGATGACAAATTTTTAATTTTGCAGTGTTGGGGCTCAAAATCAGTTCTCATACATGTAAGGTACATATTTTATTGTTGTTTACATATACCAAACCTCCACTGTGGTATTTTTGTTTTTTAATTTATTTATTTTTGGGGGGTCACACCTGGCGATGCACAGGGGTTACTCCTGGCTCTGCACTCAGGAATCACCCCTGGCGGTGCTCAGGGGATCATATGGGATGCTGGGAATCGAACCCAGGTCGGCCGCATGCAAGGCAAATGCCCTACTTGCTGTGCTATTGCTCCAGCCCCTACACTGTTGTATTTTTGTTGCCCATTGGTTAGTAAAGTGGGGAGCAAGAGAGGTAGACTCAAGAAAATAGAGTTTCCACCGTTCTGTTCTGCTTGACTCATCTTGGCCACCAGCATTGGGGAAATGAATGGCTTGGATCTGGACTGGCAAAGTCCCTGGGTGCAGAGCCAGAAGTAAGTCCCAAGCACCTCTGGGTGGGCCCAAAAATCATTTTTTAAAAGACCAGCATCACACAAAATAGTATTGTTGGGGCCTGAGTGATAGAGAGGGTAGGACATTTGCCTTGCACGTGGTTGACTTGGGTTCAATCCCAGGCACCCCATTGGTCCCCTCAGTCTTGCTAGGGAGTAATTTCAGAGCACAGAGGCAAAAGTAAGCCCTAAGTACAGTCAGGTGTGGCCCCCGAACAAAGATAGTATTGTTATAAGGTTATCAAGTAGGCAAACAAGATTAAATACAGTATTCATTCCTTACCCAGATATTACATTCTAAGATCCCTCATGAATGCCTAAAACCCCTTTTATTTACCTCCCAAATAAAAAGGGGAGCAATAGCACAGCGGGTAGGGTATTTTCCTTGCATGTGGCCGACCCGGGTTCGATTCCCAGCATCCCATATGGTCCCCTGAGCACCGCCAAGAGTAATTCCTGAGTGCATGAGCCAGGAGTAGCCCCTGTGCATCGCCGGGTGTGACAAAAAAACAAAAACAAAACAAAACAAATCGTGATCAGGGGATGGGGAAGGTGATTTCTAGCAATGCTTGGTTGGATGTTTGGCTGTTCAGGCCTGTGTTGTGGAGCTGCTCAGGTCCAGCAGAACTAAGGGCCACCAAGGCTTACCCCTGTTAGTCTTTGGGGAGTTGAGGAGGTCATGAGCTACTGGGGATCAAATCTGAAACCTCATGCATGCAAATACTCTCCAGCACTTTGAGTTATTTCCCCAATCCCATATATACTGTTTTTCCCTATATATACATACTATAATAAAATTAAATTTATAAATTAGACAGAGATTAATAGAAATAACTAACTATAAATAAATAACTATAAAATCAATATAAATAAATAACTATATACAAATAACTATAAATAAATACATAACTATAAAATAGAACAATTATAATAATACACTGTCATCAAAGATATATGAATGAGACCTCCCTCTCAAAATATTTTTTGAGCTGTAATCTTATTTTTATTTTTCAATTTTTAAAAAAATTGTATCACTGATACACAGCTACAAAGTGGTTCATAACTGGTTTTTCATACAATGTTCCGATACCCATCCCTTCACCAGTGTACAGTTCCCAACACCAATATCCCCAGTTTCCCCCTCCCCCCACCCACCACCCCACCAAGACTGCCTCTATGGCAGACACTTTTCTTCTCTCTCTCTCTCTCTCTCTCTCTCTCTCTCTCTCTCTCTCTCTCTTTCTCTCTCCCTCCCTCCCTACCTCTTTCTCTCTCTCTTGCTTGTTCATTCTCTTTCCTTTTGGGCATTATGTTTTGCAATACAGGTACTAAAATGTTATCATGTATATCTCTTTACCTCCCTTCAGCACTCAGTTTTTGTCCAGAGTGATCCTTTCCAACTATCATTGTCATAGTGGTTCTCAAAATATGTTATTACACATATTTTCAGACCATGATTCATTTCAGTTTACTGGACCAAGAAAAGTGAAATTGTTGCTAAAAGTGAACTACTGTACTCTGTAGTAAGAAACAAATACTGGTAGCACTGAAATACCTCTGGTAGCCATACAAATTGGTAGTCTCTTCAGAAGATAATCCATAAAGAAAAAGGCTGGAGAGATAGCATAGTGTTTAAGGAGCTTGCTTTGCACACATCTGGCCTAGATTCAACTCCCGGCGCCAAATAAAGTCCCCTGAGCACTGCCAGGAATGATCCTGAATGCAGGGTCAGGAGTAAGCAGTGAATATTGCCAGGTATAGCTCAAAAACCAAAATCAAAACAAACAAAAATTTCCAGCAAAAATACTGTTTTGGCTCTTGGGCTATACCTTGTGGTGATCAAGGGCAACTCCTGGTTCAGGGCTCAAATGCTGCTTGTGGCTCAGGAGATCATGTACTGTTAGAAATGGAAGTGGGGCTCTACCATGAAAGGCATGTGCTCAAGTTCTTTGATCCATCTCACTGACTCTTATCTGTATTAATTTTGTTAAGCAGGTAGTCATCATTTCCATGAGTTCTCAAGCTCTTCTGGGTGACTCTAACATTATATTTTCATAAAGTAAGTGACACATAAAATCACTATCAGAGTTATAGTATGTTAAAAAGCTTACATCATATTTACACAGAATGTAAGTCAAATGGATAGTTGAAGCATCCAAGACCTATGTTAATCGGGATCTGCATTTGAAAACAGACAAAGGAATATATCGTGGTCAAAAATACATGAGATCTTGTCAACATGTTTTATGCCAAAATCAGTGCTGAGGGAGCAAAATGTTCCGTAAATTTTAACAGTAGCAGTAAATTTAGGCACTGACGTTAACTAAAAATACATATTATGAACAGCCAGTCTCTCTTCTGCAACACAGTTTTTTCTAAAGCAATAGATTTCAACACTATATATCAAACTGAAGTGCAATATATTGAAATTGAAAATCTAGAAGTATTATTGAGAATTTAAAATTTCTAAATACTGGGACAGAGATAACACAGCAATAAGTCACCTGCCTTGCAAGCCACTGGTCTGAGTTTAGTCCCTAGAACCCCATATAGTTTCCTGAGCCCCAACAGGAGTAATCCATGAATGCAAAGCCAGGAGTAAGCCCGAGCACCTCCAGGTGTGATCCCCAAAAAACAAACAAACAAACAAAAAGTTTAAGTCTCACTCTTTTCCAAATATCTACTCTTGCTCAGTGATTTATTTATTTTTGTGGAACAAGACAGTTTTTAATGAAACGTATCTAAAAAGATAAGAGGAGAGAGAAGTAGTTAGTCAAGAGAAATCACAGGCTTCTTCAGATTGGAAATGGGCAAGCAAAGAAACACAGAGACAAGCAAGCAAATTATGTGCTCTAGGGAGAACACAGGCTTGAAAAGCAAGCCTAGTATTCATTTAAAATGAAGATTTTGGCTGGAGAGAGAACTCATGCATGCACTGCATGTAGAGACCAGGTTTGATATGGAGCACTACATGGAGCATCACCATCGCCATTACCTTCAGCTTAATCAGGAGTAACACTCAGCAGAGAGCCAGGAGTAGCCCTCAACTATTGTCAAGCGTGGCCCAAAAAACAAAGGTAAGTAAAATAAAATACATGAGGGGCGGAGCGATAGTACAGTAGGTAGGGTTTTTGTCTTGGAGCAGCCAACCAGGGTTCAATCCCTGGCATCCCAGTGGTCCCCTGAGCACCACAAGGAGTAATTTATGAATGCAGAGCCAAGAGTAACCCCTGAGCATCACCGGGTATGACCAAAAGTCCCAAAATAATAAAATAATTAAAATAAAATATGTGAATATTTAATGTCTTTACAAGATTTTGAGCAGGAAATTTATCAATAATTTGATTGTTTTAGTTTGTTTTATTGGTCCACATCTGGCAGTGCTTAGGAGCTACTTTTAGTTCAGTGCTTGAAGTCATTCCCAACCGTGCTCAGACCAAGTGGTGCTGGGATCCCAGATTCTTGTAGACAAAGGGTTACTTTGAGTTATCTCTCAGGCCCCATGTCTTATTTTATAAATAAGAGAAAGGCATAAGAAAATTAAATATTGATTGAGTGACAGCACAGAGGATAGGGTGATTTCCTTGCACATGGTCAACCCAGGTTCGATCCCTGGCATCCCATATGGCCGCAGAGCACTTCCAGGCAGAGTGAGGAGTAACCCCTGAGCATTGCTGGGTGTGACCCAACAAGCTCTAACCAAGAAAAAAAAAAAGGAAGAAAGAAAGAAAAAGAAAATCAAATATCAAAATCAACAAAATTATTATCTCAGAAAAAATTTAAAAGAAAGACCTTTTAACTCTAGGGACCGCAGAGATACTACAGCAAGTAGAGCATTTATTTTCCATGCAGTCAACCTGGGATTGACCCCCCAACATTCCATATGGTGTCTGAGTTCTGCTAAAAGTGATCCCTAAAAAACGGAGCCAGAAGTAATCCCTGAGCAGGTGTGGCCCAAACAAACAAAAATATCTTCTGACTCTAATGTTTTATTCTTTCTGTCACATTATACTGTCATTTTTTCATTGGTAACTATTTGTAAATATTCTATTTATTTTCCCCCTTCCCTTTGATGTTGTGATGAAAGGATGGAGATGGGGGTGGGGATCTCACACATTTGATTGCAGTGCTCACACACTTGGTTGTGGTACTCATACTCATTGTTGTGGTGCTCTCAGTGTCACACACTTTAGCTGTAGAGTTCACACACTTAGTTCCAGTACAGCAGAGAGCATATTTTTTTTTCTGGTAGCACCAGGGAACACAAATGGCAGTGCAGGTGAACTGTGTTAGCACACAGGGCAGTGCTAAGGATCAAACTTGAGCCTCATGCCTACAAGGCAGAAATTCTAACACTGAGCCACATTCCCAGGCCCTAATTGTAGGTGTTTTAATAAGAACACTATTATGGGCCAGAGTGACAGGAAGCATGGGGGGTGTTTGCTTTGCATGTTGCGGACACACATTCAGTCCCTGACTTGATCCCTCAATGGTTCTATCCCATAGGGTTCAACGAGCACTGTCAGGAGTGATTCCTGAGCACAGAGCCAAGAGTAAGCCCTGAGCATCACCAGATGTGTCCCCCCTTAAGAAACCCTCCCCCCACACACAAAGAACATTATTATTAATAAGAAAATTAAGATACAGTGGAGAGATATAAAAATAACTGATCTAAGCAATAAAAATAAGCCAGGGCCAGAAAGATAAAGCGCTTGCTTGCCTTATACCCTGCTGACACCAGTTCAAATCCCTGGCACCACATGTGGTCCTCCAAGCACAGTTAGGAGTCACTCCTAAGCAGAGTCAGAAATAGCCCCTGAATACCCCTGGGTATGGCCCCCAAATCCTTCAGAAAGTATATAAAATAAAAATAAGTCTATTAGAGTTACAATTTAGGGTAGAAGGAACAACTTGATAATATTCTAAAAAAGGCTGGTGAGATAGTTCAAAGGGTTGGAGCCCTAGGTGTTTTTTTTTTTTTTTTTTTTGCTTTCTGGGTCATACCTGGCAATGCACAGGGGTTCCTCCTGGCTCATGCACTCAGGAATCATTCCTGGCGGTGCTCAGAGGACCATATGGGATGCCGGGAATCGAACCCAGGTCAGCCGCGTGCAAGGCAAACACCCTACCCGCTGTGCTATCACTCCAGCCCCGGAGCCCCAGGTTTGATCCCAGTCATCACATAGTTCCCCCATGCACTTCCAGATATAACATCTATCCCCCTGAAAAAAAAAAAACTCTCCAAAACTTCATAAACAAAAATTCAGAAAAAAAAAAAGTACTCAGGGCCATAAAGACAGTACAGTGAGTAAGGCTCACAGCCAACCTGGGTTCAGCTCCCAGGACCACATACGATCTCTAAGTCTCCGCCAGGAGTGATCTCTGAGCACAGAGCCAGGAGTAAGCCCTGAGTACAACTGGGTGTGGCCCCTAAAAAAAACAACAAAACAAAAATTTTACCTCCGATATATGACCCAACAATACCACTCCTGAGAATATACCCGGGGGGGGGGGGGGGAATAAATAAATAAACCACTGCAGAAAAGCCATCTCTACATTCATTGCAGCACTATTCACAATAGCCAGAATCTGGAAACAACCCGAGTGCCTGAGAACAGATGAATGGATAAAGAAACTATGATACATCTATACAGTGGAATACTATGCAGTCACCAGGAAAAATGAAGTCATTAAATTTGGTTATAAATGGATGGACATGGAGAGTATCGTGCTGAGTGAAATGAGTCAGAGGGAGAGGAACAGACACAGAATGATCACACCCATTCGTGGGATATAAAAAAAGAGTATGGGACTAATACCGAAGGATGGTAGAAACAGGGCCAGGAGAACTGGTCCAAGGTTGGAAACTTGCCACAAGTAGGAGGGGAGGGCAGTTAGGACAAAGAAGGGACCAAAACTATGATAATAATAGTTGGAAATGATCACTCCGGACAAGAACTGCGTGCTGAAAGAAGGATATACATGATAACCTTTCAATACCTATATTGCAAATTATAATGCCCAAAAGGAAAGAGAGAGAGAGAGAGAGAGAGAGAGAGAGAGAGAGAGGAAGCAAGTGAAAGAGAAAGAGAAAAAAAAGTGTCTGCCATACAGGCAGTCTGGAGAGGTTGGAAGTGGTAGGAGGGAAACTGGGGACATTGGTGGTAGGAAATGTACACTGGTGAAGGGATGGGTGTTGGAACATTGTATCATTGAAACCCAATCATAAATAACTTTGTAACTGTGTGTCTCACAGTGATTCAACTGAGAAAGAAAATTACAGCTGGAGAAATAGTACAGCAGGTAGTGTGCTTACCTTGCTCACCTTGCCCACGCCCCAGCAAGACTTGTTCTCTGGCATCCTGTGTGATCTCCCAGCACTGCCAGGAGTGATCCTTGAGCACAGAGCCGGGAGTAACCCCTGAACATTGCCAACTGTGACCCCAAAACAAAACAAAATAAAGTTATCTGCCTGTCTGAAAGAGTATAGGCATGTATTAAAAACAACAATTTCCCCTAGAAATAAAGTTTAGTTACTATATTCACATATTAATCTTCTATCCTAAAAGGAAAAATAAAATCCTAAATTAAGTCATCTGAGTTTTTAGTTATTATACTTTATACCTTTAAATGGGCTGGAGCAATAGCACAGCGGGTAGGGAATTTGCCTTGCACGCAAACGGGTTTGATTCCTCCGCCCCTCTTGAAGAGGAGAGGCCGCAAGCTACTGAGAGTATCTCGCCCGCACTACAAAGCCTGGCAAGCTCCCCTCGAGGCATTCAACATGCCAAAAACAGTAACAACAAGTCTTCCAATTTGTTGTGAGACATTACTGGTGCCCACTCGAGCAAATCGATGAACAAGGGGAGAACAGTGCTACAGTGCTATACCTTTAACAACGTAACTAAAATATATTTTTCAGGTGCATCACATTGAAAAGGGGTCCTTAATTTGAATCATTGTTTACTCCTCTCAGAGTGCATAATTTTCTTAAGTAGCTTATATTAATAGCCTGCGTTATCTGTGACTAGGACACTACAAAACATGTATCTGACATTTAAAAAATAGTGTGTAGAGGTTGGAGTGATAGTTCAGAGGGTAGGGTGCTTGCCTTGCACACGGCCAAACTGGGTTCAATATCCAGCATCCCATATGGTCCCTCAAGCACTGCCAGGAGTGACCCGTGGGCACAGATCCAGGAATAACCTCTGAGCATTGCCTGGGTGTGGCACCAAAACAAAAGTGTGGATATTTTTTGTTTGTTTGGGGGGTATACCCAGCAGTGTTAAGGGGACAATATGGGGTACTTGGGATCAAATCTGGGTCAGCCACATGGAAGGCAAATATCCTACCCCGCTGTACTATTGGTCTAACCCCTGGAGATGTTTTTTATGAGCATATTTGTTTTATGGGCAAATAAATTACCCACAAAGGTGATCATAGTAATAGCATGAAAAGGAAAAAAATCAGTAACACTGGAGGCTCACACTTGAATATGGCTTAATTAACAGAAATTGCAGTGCTGGCATCAATGTGATAAACATCATTTGTATTTCTCATACTGTCTAGCCACACAAGACTAAAGTTAGATGCAATCACCAGTTGATCAGGAGGTGAAACTTTAATTTAATGGTAGCTTTAGGTTTCAGCAAGCCATACATTGTGGGATGATAGGCATTTGATCGCATAATGAGTGAGACCAAGCAGAAGAAAAGACTAAGGGGAAAGTTTACACGTAGATGTATTTCGTAGATGGAATAACTCTTTGACTAACAAAGCTTTCAAAAAGCCAAAGACCTACTGTTTCTTTCCATATCATTTAAGTTCTTTCCATTGCTTAAATGTGAATAGCTATCTATGAATACAGCTTTAAAAAAAAGTAATCAAACCAATGATTTTTAAGCTTTATATAAGAATTTCTTGGGGCTGGAGCAATAGCACAGAGGGTAGGGCATTTCCCTTGCACGCAGCTGACCTGGGTTCGATTCCCAGCATCCCATCTGGTCCCCTGAGCACCGCGAGGAGTAATTCCTGAGTGCAGAGCCAGGAGCAACCCCTGTGCATTGTCGGGTGTAACCCAAAAGCAAATTAAAAAAAAAAAGAATTTCTTAAGGATTATCTTTCTTTTCTTTCTAAATATTATACCAAGTAGAATGAGACTAAGTGATTAAGTGATGTACAGTAATTACCCTTGTGAAAACAAAAATTGACAAATATTCAGAGTAGATATTAAGAACAAAAGCAAAAGTTTATATAGTATGTCATTTGTTATATAGATAAGTTTTTGTACAGGTTTCAAATTTAAGTCTTTCAAATGTTAACTGATTCACAGAAAGTGGTTTGGAAAAGCTTCCAGGGCTGGGAGGTTTTTCAGTAGCAAGTGTGTGTGGGAGGGAGGTAGGAAAGGAAGGAGGGAGGGAGGAAAGAAGGAAGGAAGGAAGGAAGGAAGGAAGGAAGGAAGGAAGGAAGGAAGGAAGGAAGGAGGGAGGGAGGGAGGGAAGAGGGATAGATTGAGGGAGGGAAGGAGAAAGGTAGAGAAAGGGGAAGAGAAAGAGAATAGGAAGGGAAGGAGAGAATACAAAAACCTTCCGAAGATTCTTTTTACTAAAAAAAAAGGTTTCCTGGGAATTCCTACTTGCACATGCTGCAATCAGCAGGGGGTCATGTTGAGCATTCTGCAGACAGAATTATTTCAAATCTGTAGCTGCCTGGGAAACCGTCAAGTGGTTGAGCCCCGCCTCCAATGCCAGCTGCAGATCCACTTTGTTCATAGCGGGGACACTGGAGGAACTCTGGCATGTGAGAGCTGGCCAACTGGCATTTCGTGGGTCTATTACGTTCTGAATCTGAGGGACAGTTTACAAGGGTGGGAGGGGAGACACACATGCTGCTGCTCAGGGGTTTCTCCTGGCTCTGCACTCAGGAATTACTCCTGGCGGTGCTCAGGGGACCAGATAGGATTTGGGGATTATACTCAGGTCGGCCCCAAGCAAGGCAAGTGCCCTACCCACTGTACTATTTCTTCAGCACCCCCCCCCCTTTTTTTGGGCAGGGGCAAGGGATGATTATTTCTTCAAGGAGAGAATAATAACTCACCAAATATATCTCCAACTTGATTCTAGTAATCACGAAGGCTAATTTACTTGCCCAATGGGAGTTTGCATAGGTGATAAAGGACCTTGAGATGGGAGAGATTACTCTGCACTGTCTGACCCTAAATGCAATTACAGGAGTCCTCATAAAAGAGGAGATAGTGAGAAAAAGGTGATGGAAGTAGAGAAAGAGACTGTAAGACACTACATTGCTGCTTATAAAGATGGGCTGTGTGCCAAGGAATGCAGATGGCCTTTAGAAGCTAGAGAAGGCAGAGAAGAATTCTCCCTTTAGACCGTTCAGAAGGAATGTAGGCCTGCTGATACCTAGATGGACTTTAACCCTGTAAAATCTTCCGAGTCTAGAACTGTAAGGTAATAATTTATATTCTATTAATCCTAGTTCTGCAATAATTGGAAATTAACATAAATCATAAATATTTCTTTAAAGAGGAATATATGGGGCTGAAGAAATGGCTCAACAGGCTAGAGACCATGCTTTGCATGACTATGGGGGCTCCCCAGCACTGCATGGTCCTCTGAGTGTCTCCATAGTGACCACTGAAGGGCCAGATAGGTAGTACAGGGGGCAGGGCACTTGCCTTGCAAACAGTTCATCTGACTCAATCACCAGCTTCCCATATGGTACTCCGAGCCCACCAGGTATGATTCCTGAATACTTAATCACTTAACTTCCCGTTAGTCGGCAATTTGCTCGAGCGGGCGCCAGTAACGTCTCCATTTGTCCCTGTCGCGTGCTAGTGTAGCCCAATGGCATCTGTTCGCTCTGGGAACATGAAGAGCCTCAAACCGATCGTTCATGATCTTGATGAAGAAGTCTGACCATCTGGTAGGTGGGCGGCCACGCGGTCTTTTGACATCCCGTGGAATCCAGTCGGTGGATTCCTGAATACAGAGCTATATAACCCCTGAGCATTAAGCACCAAACCAAAAGCAGCCTCTAAGAACTCCTGGATGTGTGCATATGTTGCCAGAACTCATGTGCTGCTTGTACCCATGTGGCTGAGCTCATGTGTAGCCTGCATCTCCCCTCTTGAGATGTGTACTTTCATGCTCTCATATCTAATGCTGGGGTGTAGGGGCTCTCTCTGCCCTTGGAGAAGCCTGCATTCTCTCTTGAATGTATTACTCTCTTGCTTTCTCTCCCTCCTCCCCTTTCCTAAAATCCTCCAAATAAAATGTTTTACTTGAAAAAAAAAAAAGAACTGCTGGATGTGGTCTCAAAACAAAACAATATATTCATATATAGCTCAAACTTCAACAAGAAGTTAAAAAATTAAGCAGAACCATTAAAACTTATCATAAGCGCTTTGAAGAGATAGTACAGTGATTTAGGTACTTGCCTGGTGCATGGTGGACCCAAGTTTGATCCCTGGCACCCTTATTGTCCCCCTGAGCCCACCAGGAGTGATCCCCAAGTTCAAGTGGAGTGAATTCTGAGCACAGCTGGGTATGAACCAAAAACAAAACAAACAAAAAATGTGGTACTGTACTGCCAGTGGGCATTCCTGACCAGAGCCAAGAATCACCCCTGAGCATCTCCAAGAATGACCCAAACAGCCCCTGGCCCCACAAATAAATAGAATTCTGGAAGGAGTTCTTTGGGCCACATCTGGCAGTGTTCAAGGACTACTCCAGTATGTTGCTAATCCACATGCAGTGCTGTGGACGAAATCTGGGGTTTCTGAATGTCAAGAATGCATTTCATCGGGGGCATGGAGCCGCCAGCAGGTCAATCTGTACCTGTGAGGCGAATGCATCAGCAGCCTGATGGCGCCTTCAGACTTCCAGATACCCCAAAATTGCTGCTGTGCCTTTGGCCAGATCCCAGAAACTTGGGGCAAAGTTTACCAAGAAAGTAAACGGCCAAAAGTTGGGTATGTGGGAAACACACCCACAAACCACCTCCGGCTCAGCTATATAATTGGAGGCAAGGCCTCTTTGGTTCCTGATTGAACTGCTTAATGGCCATGATCCCAGAGACTCAGAAACAAATCTCAAAACCCAGAGGCTTTTGGCAGAAATGCGTCCGGTTCCTGCAGTAGTTACCAGTGCTGGGCCAACCCAGGTGGGAATAGGTTTCATGCCTTGACCTGTTCCCCTGGCGGCCCAGTGGCCGCCATCCTTCAGAGGTCATTAGACAGTCAGGTATGGGCCCCCAGTGACGAGACATGCAGGGCCTCACGGGATGGGGATGGAGCCGGTCCTGTCCTCCCCACCCCAATGAGACCCCAAGTCATCGCCCACGAACGGCCTCTCTGGCTCCTGATCAAGCTGCTTAATGGCCATGATCCCAGAGACTCAGAAACAAATCTCGAAACCCAGTGACTTTTGGCAGAAATGTGTCCAGACCCCACAGTGCGTTATTGTCGCCGGGCCACCCCAGGGAGGAAGGGTGTTGTCCCTCCGCCTGCTTCCCCTTGGCGGCTTGGTGGCCATCATTCTCCAGAGGCCATTTGACAGTCAGGCTTGGGCCTGCAGTGACGAAACTTGTTGGGCCTCACGGGATGAGGGGGGAGCCAGGCCTGTTCTCCCCACCCCAACAAGACCCCAAGTCATCGCCCATGAATGGCCTCTCTGGCTCCTGATCAAACTGCTTAACGGCCTTGATCCCACAGACACAGAAACAAATCGCGAAACCCAGTGGCTTTTGGCAGAAATGTGTCCAGATCCTGCAGTAGGTTACTGTCACCGGACCACCCCAGGGGGGAAAGGGTGTTGTCCCTCCGCCTGCTCCCCCTTGGCAGCTCAGTGGCCATCATTCTCCAGAGGCCATTGGACAGTCAGGTCTGGGCCCGCAGTGGCGAGACATTTTGGGCCTCACGGGATGGGGGTGGAGCCGGGCCTGTCCTTCCCACCCCAACAAGACCCCAAGTCATTGTCCACAAACGGCCTCTCTGGCCCCTGATCAAGCTGCTCAACGGCCATGATCCCAGAGACTCAGAAGCAAATCTCGAAACCCAGTGGCTTTCGGCAGAAATCCCTCCAGATTTGCTCAAGGTAAAGGTAAAGGCCCTCCCGTTGATCGTCGATTTGCTCGAGCAGGCCCAGTAACGTCTCCATTGGAGACTTTTGTTGTTACTGTGTTTGGCATATCGAATACTCTCGGTAGCTTGCCGGGCTCTCCGAGAGGGGCGGAGGAATCGAACTCGGGTCGGCCATGTTGGCTGCTTGTAAGGCGAACGCCCTACCGCTGTGCTATCACTCCAGCCCCCCCTCCAGATTTAAGTGTTAAAATTCAGAATTTCAAAATCACATGGCCCTACTGCAGCCACGTGACATCATATGTTATTCATAACCAGCAACAGAACACAAATTGCCTACTGTTGTCTTTTCAGCAGATCTGAGTATTGAGGTAAAATCTCAAATAATAATGGTGAGTCTGGTGTTGAAATATTGAATGTGATCAAAGTAGAGAGAGAGTAATGTGGAAATCATCTGCCCCACAGATAGGGGGAGGGTGTGGGATGAGGGTATACCGGTGTTTTTGGTGGTGGAGAATGGGCACTGGTGAAGGTACGGGTGTTTCACTGTACAACCGAGACTTAGACCCGAAAGCTTTGTAACTGCTCTCACAGTGATTCAATAAATAAAATTATAAAAAAAAAAAAATGAAAAAAAAAAAAAGTAAGGTGGAGTTCATGCACAATTCAATCAGCTAATCAGTGGCTGAATAGCAGTACTCCTACAAAAATAAATAATAAAAAAAAAAGAATGCATTTCAGCTAGTTATATCCTGGCTTCAAAAAAGCAGGTCAGGGCTCAGAGCCATAGCACAGTGCTTGTGTAGCAGTAGCTTACCCAGGTTCAATCCCTGGCACTCTATATGGTCCCCTGAGCCCACAGGAGTGATCCCTGAGTGCAGAGATAGGAGTGTGACTCAATTAAAACAAAACAAAAAAAAATTCAAAAGCAGGTCATAATTTAATTTTAAAAATTGTGTATTTAGGGGCTGGAGGGATAGCACAGCGGGTAGTGTTTGCCTTGCATGCGGCCAATCTGGGTTCGATTCCCAGCATCTCATACGATCCCCCAACACTGCCAGGAATAATTTCTGAGTGCAGAGCCAGGAGTAATCCCTGTGCATTGCCAGGTGTGACCCTCAAAAAAAGCTAAAAAAATATGTAAAACATAAAAAATATTTTTAAAAAATTTTTAATTGTACATTTTTTGTTACCTATACTCTTTCAGTTTCCTAGACTGTCACCCCTAATTTTTATGTTGAAGCACTAGGATGATTGTATTTGAAGTGAACTTTATAGAGGTAATTAAGATTTCGATTTCGATAGCACAGCGGGTAGGGCGTTCGCCTTACAAGCCGACCCGAGTTCAATTCCTCCGCCCCTCTCGGAGAGCCCGGCAAGCTACCGAGAGTATTCGATATGCCAGACACAGTAACAACAAAGTCTGCAATGGAGACGTTACTGGGCCCGCTCGAGCAAATCGACGATCAACGGGAGGGCCTTTACCTTTTTTTATTAAGGTTAAGTGAGGTCATCGGCAAAGGGCCCTTGTGACAGGGTTATTGCCCTTGCATGAATAGGCGCCTTTGAGTTTATGAGCACTCTCTCTGTTGTGAGGTTGGAGTGAAAAGGTAGCTTTCTGGAAATCAGGATATCTCTTACCATAAATTAACCATGCCAGTATCTTGACTTCTGGTACCCATGGCTCTGATAAAATTAACTTTTTTAAGCACCTTGTTTATGGTATTTTGTTATGGGTACCCAAATGAAGACATTTGTGTTTTGAAGCAAAACCATTAGTCTGGCATTGCTTGGGAACCACGTGGTGCCAGGGACTGAACCCAGGTTGGCCTTGTGTAAATCAAGAGATCTACCTGCTGTATTATTATCTTTCCAGTCCTAAAGGCAAATTTTTGTAAGTAAAATTTTAGAAGTGGGGTGGTTAATTCCTAAAAGTGTGAAATAGGCTTTGAAACTGGTTAGTTTGTTAAAATTAAAAGTTTAGGACTGTGGAGATGGAATGCATGCATATTGTATTTGAGGATTTGGGGGAGGCAAGGAGCAAATTACTTTGCAATGTGTCTCCCAAAATTCTAAGCTGAGGTCTTAACATAGAGTGTGTTTGGAGATAAGGTTTTCTTTCAGGAGGGAATTAAGGGTGGATTCTAATTTGATAAGATTGATGGTTTCATAAAAGGATAAAAAGGATTGGGGAAGATAACTCAGACCTCAACCTGAACCCCAACACTGCACAGTCCCTGAGCACTGCCAGGTATAGATCCAGAGCCCCCCCCCCCCCACCCAACACAACTGACTGAGGCCCAAGAGGTGCACCAAACACTGCCAGCGGGCCCTGGTGGTCCAGGCACTGGTGCAAAGATGAAAACAGCTCCACATTCTTCTCTTTTTTTAATTTTTAAATTTTATTTTCATGAAGTTGTTTCACAATAATTGATTACAGTCAATATGTCAGCACCAATCCCACCACCAGTACATCTTTCCCACCACCATTATTTTGACATTTCCCACCACCTCTCAAACTTGCCCCATAGGCAGAAGCAAGATAATTTATTTTGTATTGTCTGTTATGAATAGTATGAGATGTCTGTAAGGGTCTATCTCACAGTGATTCAACAAAAAAGCAAAAAGAAAATAAACGAGATATATGCGGCAGATTGTGCAGCTGTGAACTCCTGGGATTCTAAAAATTAAAATAATTGGGATCCAGAGCCATCTCTGCAGCGAGCTGCTCGGTTCCAAGATTCATCTGTGAGTCTCTGGATCATGGCCGTTAATGTGCTTAAATGGTACCTGGAGGCAGTTCATGGGCGTGACAGCCAGGACCACAGGACCCCAGAAAGGCAGGGAGATGGATGGGAAGAGACAGCCCAGACCTGACCCCTTGAGGCCTGGGTTTTTCAATCTGTGTCCCACATACCTGAGTTTTTCAGCGGATTCTCTTGTGTGTGTGTGATTGGGGAGGGGAGGGGCAGGACAAGTCTGTGAATACTGGCCATGAGGGCAGCAGCAATTGGTTTCTGGAGGTTGGGGGCTGCTGGGGTTCATCTGGCGAGGTGGAGAGAGAGGACATCTGACCCCATCTGAGGTGCCTTAGTGAAATCAGCCTGGCACTTGGTCTGCAGCCATCCCTGCAGCGAGCTGCTAGGTTCCAAGATTCATTTGTGAGTCCAACTCCATATTCTTGGTTCCTGGCACTACATCGCTCATCCCATTTAGCCCCCGGGTCCTTACCCTCAACACTGCTTGGGAATCTCTTTACACCACTTCTCACCCTGCAAAAAAGAAAGATCTCTCTCTAAGAACATTCACCAAGGAAATTCCTCACACACAGCAGAGGCTTTCTGTAAGCCAGGAATAAAGGCCTCCCCAGAACCACACCATGCTGGCACTCTGATCTTACCTTCTAGACTCCAGTGAGAAAATTCTCTTATTCACATCTATGGTACTTTGTTATGACACTCCAAAGGGACTGAGATGTAAGTGTACAATTGTAACTAGAAAAATAAGTATTTTAGGGACTGGAGAGAGTACAGCAGAGTAGGGCACTTGCTTTGCCACAGCTGACCCAGGTTTGGTCCCTGGCACCACATATGGTCCCTTGAACATAGAGCCAGGAGTAATTTCTTTTTTTCTTTTGCTTTTTGGGTCACACCCAGCGAAGCACAGGGGTTACTCCTGGCTCATGCACTCAGGAATTACACCTGGAGGTGCTCGGGGGACCTGCACCTCCAGGAGTAATGGGATGCTGGGAATCGAACCCAGGTCAGCCACGTGCAAGGCAAACGCCCTACCCACTGTGCTATTGCTCCAGCCCCAAGAGTAATTTCTGAGTATAGAGTCAGGAGTAATTCCTGAGTAACACCGGGTGTTACTCACAAACAAACAAACAAAAAAATCTAAAAAAATAGCAATAAATTTGAAAGGCTGTTAAATAATGTTTATTTAAAGATGAATATAAAAAATAAATAGACTTCATTTACATATAGAATCAAAGCAGTGTTTTATAAAATACTTTATAAAATGAGATCCTATTTACTGAAGGTCAGCTAATATCGACAACTTATCACTTTCAACACTCTCTGCAGATATTATGCTATGTTATAAACAGACACAATATAAAATTACACTAATTGTGTTTTACAATGACTACACTAATTATAATTTAAAAGTATGTACTTTAAAGCCCTCAGAAAAAAAAAACATTTAAATACTGTATCCTGTCCTTTAGTGGTTTTCTCAAATTAGTCTTAGATGATTAGAAGAATCACCTACCTAATTTCTCTATGATAGTTGAGTTTATGTCCACTATCCCAGTATAACTGCTAGCAGTGCCTACTTTCATTCTATTAAAGCCCTGATAAATTTTGGTTTTTCTAGTACAATCAATTACAGAACAATAATTCTGGGACAGAAAATGCTACTATCACTAAAATCTGGAAAATAATATTGTCACAGTATTTACTATCCAATAATTTAAATAATTTTCTATTGCTGGAAATCAAAATATCTTTATTTGAGAAGTACTAAAAGGAAGCTGGTGCCATGAAGTTTTCAGATGATACTGAAATATCCAAGAATCCAAACTATTGATAAGGGGACCTCAGAATTATATAAGGAGATGCCGTAACAAAAGATAAAAGGTACCAAGAGGAATAGGAAAGATATATATGCTTCAATACTTCCACCTCAGATATGGGAATTTGTAGTAAGGAAATAACAAATCCAAGGCCAAGGGCTGGAGTGATAGTACAGCAGGGTAGGTGCTTGCCTTGTAAATGGCCGACCTGGGTTCGATCTCCAGCATTCCATATGGTCCCTTGAGCACTGCCAGGAGTGATTCCTGAGCACTGGGCCAGGAGTAACCCCTGAGCACAGCTGGGTGTGGCCTCAAAACAAAACAAAAAAATTCAGGGTCAGGAATGTGGCTCAGTGGTAAAGCACATACCTCACATGCATGAGGTCCTGGATTTAATTCCTCAAACTAGAACAGTCCAAAAATAATTGATTTAAGTAGTGTTAATGTTTGATATGTTCAAACAAAAAATATCAATATATTTAGAATTGTTCAATAATCATGTTTTAAAAACGTAGAAATAAAAAACCGAGCTTATCAACCTACACTAGAAGGTCTATGTTCAAAACAATTTCTAAATGGAATTAAAAAACTTCAAATTATAAAATATCCAAACAAAATATTAAGGGGCTTAGATTTTAAGAACTGAGACACTAAAATTGGTCCAGTCACCTAAAATTTGAATTATACTCTTAAATTGAATATAACAATATGCTGACTAATCATGCTAGCATTTCCTGATAACAAAAAATGAGTGATATTTTTTTATTTCTGCAGTGCCAGGGATCGAACACAGAACTTCTCACATGTAAGGCAAGTTCTACCTTTCCAACATCTCTAACAAAAAATGGGTCACGTTTTCAGTGCTGGAGTGATAGTCCAGTGGGTAGGGCACTTGCCTTGTACGTGATGGACCCAGGTTTGATCCCTGGCACCCCATATGGTCCCCTGAACCAGGAGTGACCCCTGAGGGCACAGCCAGAAGTAAGTCCAGAGTTCAACTGCATGTGTCCCAAGAAACAAAAAAAGGGATGTGTTTAAGAATGTAAGTGTATATATTCAAGTAAACAGAGTACAATTGCACAAAGATAACACAATAGAAATGTGAAAAAATAATCCTTTCTTCCTAGCATTTTTTAGGAAACTGCCAAAGAAAAGAGGAAAACACAGTATAAATGTGAAATTCAGACTTGCCCCAGGAGATGAACCTTTCCAGAATAGCAAAATTTACAATACCTACAACATCCTTAATGAATGTTATTGGAAATTAAAATAGGGCAAAACATAACTGCAGAATATTGCTTTTAATAACTTTTACAATAAAGCATTTCAGTGTTCTTCCCACTTACTTCATCTGATTATTTTTTTGGTTTTTGGGTAATGTCCAGCAATGCTCAGGGGTTACTCCTAGCCCTGCACTGGGGAACAACACCAGGTGGTGCTCGGGGATCATTTAGGACGCTGGGGATGGACCCAGGTTGGCTGCATGCAAGGCAAATGCCCTACAAGCTGTACTGTCGCCCCGGCCCATGCTTTATTCATCACTTTAAAATATAAACACACACAATAGCATGAATTTACTATTTGTAAAGACTACAACTCAGAACATGAACACATGCATACTTTGACAATAATCTTTGGATCCTCTTCTTATTCTGATTCTCGTGACCGTTTCCGGGAACTCAACAAACCTTCTGTTTGCGATGAACATGCAGAAACAACAGCATCCCTAAATCCTTGAGGCTGCAAGATTAAAAAAAAAAAACCATACATGTCATAAGAACAACTAAAATAACATATCTATTAAATATTTTTAAGTAACTAATAAAAAGAACTGCTTTATTCTTGGTTCAGAAATTATCAAAGACAACTTGCCACTTGGAAATCAATCCCAGCAGTACTGAGACGGCAATGAGGTGCCAAAGATCAAACCCAGTCACTCTAGCCCTTTGATTTATCTCCCTAGGTCTGTTTTGGATTTCGTCTTGAAAGAATGAGATCCCCTCACCCCCTGCAAAAAAAGAGAATACTCAAGAATATATTTGCTCAGCAGTATTGATAAATATGTATTTTTCAGACAAAAATATAACTATTGGGCCAGAGATAGCTCGATGGGCTGAGCGCATGCTTTTTTTTTTTTTAATGGACCACACCTGGTGGTGCTCAGAGCTTACCAGTGGCTCTTCGCTCAGAAATTACTCCAAGCAGGGCTCGGGGAACCATATGGGATGCTAGGGTTAGAATCTGCGTCAGCCATGTGCAAGGCAAGCGTCCTAACTGCCGTACTATCGCTCCAGGCCCTGGGCACGGCATTGTATGCTGGATGCCCTAGTTATAGTATGATCCACAGAGCAGAGGCAGGTGTAGACATAAATAAGGCAAGAGTTTTACCCAGTGAACTACCTCTCCAGCCCCCAAATTGCTGAAAAGCTAACATTTTTAAATGTTAAATGTACAAAAGGTTGGTGGTAGAAAATGGGCATCAGTGGAGGGGTGGAGGGATGGGTACTCGATCACTGTATGACGGAAACTTAAGCACAAAAGTTTGTAAGTCTGTAACTCTATCTCACGGTGATTCATTAAAAAAAAAAAAAAAAGTACAACAGGTAAGGTATACTTTTAACCAAACAAAAAAACAAAATAACAAAAGCATCAACACCACCTCCCAAGAAAAAAAATAACAAAAATTAGAATGTTTTTGCTTTTTTTTGCATTGTACTCTGTGGTGCTGGGGACTACTCCAAGAATCCAGGGAACTATCCTCAGGGGGTCATGAGGTGCTGCGGATCCAAGCATGTGCTCTGGCTCTTTGAGCCAATCCCCAGTCTCCTTAAAAATTTCTAAGGTTAGGGCCGAAGAGGTAGTACAATAGATAATGTGCTTTGCCTAGCATGCAGCTGACCAGGTTCCATCCCTATACTGCACAGTGAGTACAGTGCTTGCTTTGCAGTCAGCTCAAGTTCAATTCCAAGCATCCAGATAGAGAGCACAGCCAGAAGCAATCCAAAACCAACCAAACCAAACAAAACCTTTATCCTGGATCTTAATAGTTAAGGTACCTGCCTCACACACTGCCAGGAATGATCCCTGAGCACAGAGCAAGGAGTAAGTTTGAGTGCAGACAAGTTATGTGTCCTCCCGCAACCCCCGCCCCCACTAAGAGATCCTTTTAATAGCCTGACATCACATATGGGCTAGAACACACTACCCTACAAATATTTCCTCTGTTCTTAAGAATTCGTTTCAGTCCAATTGTGACTAGAATATTCTCTCTGTATACTACTATTTTGAGGATAATGTTCTAAGCATCAAAAGCTGTCCTGAAATATGTTTGCTGCCTACAGAAGTTAACAGAATCAATTTGTAAATGCTCTCTTCAGATAATTACTGCCCACCAACACCAAAATCCCGCTCTAATCAAATAATACTGACTGTGATTTGAAACAGCACTGTAGTTTCCTTCTGACTTGGTGATTTGTACAAAGTTGCCAACCTGGTTGGAGGGGAAAAAAAAAAAGGACAAACAAATTATTGCACCAGATAATTTATTTCAGAACTTAAATGTATTATTTTTTACTATAACTCTATTGTTTTTCTGTAAAACACAGAAAGAAAAAAAATCAAATATTCTTTGATACCTCCACCCCTCTCGGAGAGCCCGGCAAGCTACAGAGAGTATCTCACCTGCACGGCAAAGCCTGGCAAGCTACCTGTGACGTATTCAATATGCCAAACACAGTAACAAGAAGTCTCACAATGGAGATGTTACTGGGCCCGCTTGAGCAAATCAATGAACAATGGGAGGACAGTGCTACAGTGCAATATCTTCAAAAAAATATTCACTAAAACAATAACTATCTTTATGCATGTAATAATTACTTTAATAGCTATTTACAGGAATACAATTTTATAGCAACGTGAAAAGTTCAATGAGTGATTCATAAAAATTACTTTATACATGAACAGATTCTATTCGTACTTACAAAATAAAATTTAAGAAAACATTTAACAGGAAAACAATTTTTTAAAATTTTTTTTTCTGATTTGGAATTTATTTATAGGAAAACAATATTAAGCAAAAGTTAAATGCTGCATGATCTTATATTTATCTCTATATAAATTACAAAAAGACTGCAACCAAAAGGTTAAATTTTTATTATAAGATAAATAACAAAAAATGCTGTTTTAACTTTATTTTTCAAACTTTCTACTCAAGCACATTCTACAGTGAAGCTATCACAGACCACCATTCATTACTTTAATTGGTTTTCTGTTGTTTGGTGTTTTGTTTTGTTTTTTGCACATTTTGGGTCATACCCAGCGATGCTCAGGGATACTCCTGGCTCAGTACTCAGGAAATATACCTGGCAGTGCTCAGGGGACCATATGGGATGCTGGAAACTGATTCCAGGTTGGTCGAGTGCAAGGTAAATGCACTACCTGCTGTACTATTGCTCTGGTCCCACTTTATTATTAGAAGTCTGTATTCTGAGGATAAAACCAGGAGAACACAAAAAGTCACATATTAGATTAACTCCAACTGCATGTGTAAATAAAATAATGACTATGTAATACACAGCAGGACCAAATACACAGTAGGACCAAAGAGATAATACAGAAGTTAACGCATTTGCCTTGCTTGTGGCCAGCCCGGCTTCTACCCATAGTACCACATAAATAGTCGCCCAAGCACAACCCCTGAGCACCAACCCAGGAGTAAGTTCTGAGTTCGGCTGAGTGTGGCTCCAAAACAAAAAACAAACAAAAAAGTAATACATAGTAGAACAGCAGTGTCAGGGGCTAAAACTATTATTATTATTTTTTTAAGTTTGTCTGGGATAGGGGGAATTTCCCAGTGGTGCTCTAGGGGGCAAAGCCATTGCCAAAGATTGTCAGCCAGCTGGTTTGATGATGAGGGTGGGGTGGTGGTAAGGGCACTTGGTGAGGGTGCCTGAAAATGCAGTGCTGCTGGGGATCACCAGGGCCATCTGGGCAGAGTTCAGGACCACAGGGCTAATCCCAGCAGTGCTGAAAGCCTTCAAAGCTATACTCAGGAGACCATCAATATTGGGGATTGAACTAGAGTGGGGTGCACTAACCCCTGTACTATTCCAGTACATTAAGATTAGTATTCTAATTTTCTGGCAAAATGTAGCAGTAAAACGAGGGTTAGTATATATTAACCTATTTTATTAGACAATCACATTTTGGGGAGACTGTACCCAGAAGTCTTCAGGCTACCCCTGGCCTGGGAGTCATTCCAGCTGTGCTTGGGGAACCAAATCGTGCAGTGCACTGGAGCCTAGCCTCCCACATGCAAAGCATGAACTTTCCAGGCCAGAAAATCATCCTTTTTCACTCAATAAAGCAAATATTAACTGAGCTTCTGAATAATTAGTATCTAAATCACCTATATCATTACCATATATTCAAAATGACTCCCACTGTATCTGACTTTTCCGAGAAAAAAAAAGTAAACAAATCTTTTTTAAAAGCCCAGAGGAAATAAATCTTTTCTTAAAAATAAATCTTTTAAAAAGAAATCATTTAGGGCTGCTGAGCTATGTAGGGTTTAAGACTTGCATGCAGCTGACCCTAGCACCGCATTATGGTCCACCAAACACCACCAGAGAACATTCCTGAGCACAAAGTCATGTGGGACCCAGCATCCCATGGTACTCTTGAGTACAGCCTCTGAACACTAAAGTCAGAAGAAGCATCTAATCACTGTTGGGCGTGCGCCAAAAGTCAGAAACAGAAAAGAAAACAAAACAGAAAAAAAGAATCCTAAAGTCAAAAGTGCATTAAGTACGCAGATGGAAGCTTCTCCAATTTCTAGGTAAAAATTAAATTTTATATTTTGCGTCTAGCCCAGAGACCTCTTCAACAACAAAATAAAGCAAAGAAGCATTTGGCTCCTGTCCCTCGCTGAGAAGCAGCTTAACATATGGCTGAACTCCATAGTTTGGGTCAGGAAGAAACAAGGCAGAAGCAAGCACAATTTGTGCTCTGAAGCTGAGCACACATACGAAACACTGTGTGGGGGTGTTGCTGTATTACTCCACTCCACCACCAGATCTTCTTGGCAAATAGTGGTATAATTCTGAACAATCTCAGCTTCAGATTTTATGAATATGCAAATGGCAGGAAAACCCACACAATATATAGGACAGAGACAAACGTATTTTTTTTAACTGTTAGAATGTCATTCCATTATTAAAGGACAAAAATCAGATGTTCCTGAAGAAGAATGGAGAATGAGAAATTAAACACGACACTTAATCTACTTTGATTATAAACTTGGCTAGTACAGATTTTTGCTTAAAGTAAAAGTATTAACGTTCATAACTATTCTCTCCCATTGTGGCTGTATTTACAACCTTTCATGATAAGTGAATTTTATAATGCAAGATTTCATGGCACACTAATGAATTACAGATATGTGATTTTAAATAATGAAGAACAACACTATTTTCATTCTATTTTTGTTATTGTCATTGATTTTGAGGCAACACTGGCTGTGCTCAGGATTTACCCCTGGCTCTGCACTCAGGGATCAATCATGGCAGGGCTTAGGGGACCATCTGGGTGACCAAACCTGGTTAGCTGCATAGAAGGCAAAAACCCTACCTGCTATACCATTTCTCCAGCCCCTATTTTCATTTTCTTAGACAAGTTCAAGTTATTCTGACAATAATAAATTATGCATCTTATTTATTGTATATCCATAGGCTGGAACAAAAATAGCCTTAAGAAAAAGAATTTTACCTAAAAAGGATAAGAGCCATGCCTTCAAATTTCCTGGCAATCAATGCAAAACTATAATTACATTCTAAAAACAGCAGTTGTAAGGAAAAAAATAAGACTCTAATTACAGTCAGCTATAAAATATAGATACTACCACCAATCTTATAGTTTAGAAAATCTGATGAAACAATATATACATACAATCTGTAGCTATATACTTAACACATTATTTTTTAAATCTTTCATTAATACTAAGTGCTTAGCATAATAAAGGACAGTTGGTAAATATTCAATAAATGAAAGCTATTACTACATAGTATTTCTGAGTCTTAGTTTTTTTTCATAATTAATGATATTAAGTATTAATTCTTCAAGAGTTATTAAAGAGAATATGTGATCGGCCAGAGAGACAGTACAATGGGTAAGGCACTTGCCCTACACACAGATGACCTGGTTCAATTCTCAGTAGTACTGCATATGGTCGTGCAAGTACTAACAGGAGTGATTCCTGAGCAAAGAGCCAGGAACAAGCCCTGAACACTGCCAATTGTATCTCCTACAGATAAAATATAAAAATTAGCGACTAGAGAGATAATACAATGGGTAGGGTGCTTGCCTTGCAGGGAAGAATTAGTAAAGAAGATGAGGTCAGACAGAGATACTATAAAAGAGTTAAGGTACTTGACTTTCATGCCAGCCAACACTGGTTCAGTAACTGGACCACAAGGTCCACAGTATAGTGCTGGGTGTGACTCAACCTCCATCCCCCCCGAAGCCCTACTGATTTAAAAAAAAAAAAAAAGCTGATTAAAACCATTAACTCATAAAAAGTACACATGTAAGGTTCAGAGAGATAGTACAGTGGTTTAGATCCTTGTCTTGCAAGCAGTCAACTTGGTTCAATCAGTTTTAATGCAGTCAACTTGGGTTCAATTCCTGGCAGTAAATACTGTACCCTCAGAGCCCAGGAGGAGTGATTCCTGAGGGCAGCCAGGAATAAACCCCTAAGCACTGCTGGGTGTGGCAACAAAACACGCACATATATATTATCACTAATGCTACTTCTGTGAATAAAAAGTAAGCTCTAGAGAAACAGCTCAAAGGACTGAGAATTCATGCTGTGTAAGCAGGAGGCCTGGATTCAGCCCCTGCAACATACGGTCCCCCACAACCTCTAGGAATGACTCCCTGGCACTGAGCTAGGAGTTCCCTTAAATATTGCACAGTGTGATCCAAACTTACCACCCTTCCCCGCCAAAAGGAGGTAAGAAAGACCTTTTTTGGAAGGGGGTGGAAGGGAGAATCCTGGCTGTATTCTGGCTCTGTGCTCAGAAGCAGGGTCTGGGAGACCATTATTGGATGCAGAATAGAATTTGGGTTGGCTAATTGCAAAGCAAGTGCCTGATCTGCTGCACTCTTTCTCTGGCCCTGATTTTCACCTAATCAGCACCAACTTCAAGAAAACTTTCTTAAAGAAAGTTTTCTTTCTTTTACCTAATCAGCACTAACTTCTGACAAAGGGGGCAGATCGATAGTAGAATGGGTAGGAGTGTTTGCCTTACACACGGCTGACCCGAGTTCAATCCCCAGTATCACATATGGTACACCGAACACAACTAGGAGTAATTCCTGAGTGCAGAGCATTGCTGGTTGTGGCGCGAAAAAGGAAAGGAAAAAAAAAAAAACCTCCAAGAGAATCTGACAAATGTGGCAAACTTCTGATAAATAAAATAAACATCTTGAGCCTCTATTATTTTTATTACTTGTAGTTTTAATCTATTGGTATTTATTAATAGTCTAGAGAAGACTACTATGTACACAAGCTCAAAGAGAATTCCTAAGAACATTTCTTTTCTTCGTCTCCAGGGCCATACCTGACAGTGTTCAGGGCTTACTCCTGGCTCTGAGCTCAGGGATCACTCCTGCTATGCTTGGGAAAGAGACCCTATGCAGTGCTGAGGATTGATCCCAGGCCAGCCCCCATGCAAGGCAGTGCCCTTCCTGATGTACTACCTCTTCAGTCTGTCCCTCCTAAGAACATTTATTTATTATTTCTGTTGTTGGTTTTTGGACCACACCCAGCAGTACTTTGGGGTTACTCCTGGCTCAGTGCTCAAGGATCACTCCTGGTGGGTCTCAAGTAACAATAAGGGGTGCTGGATATCAAACCTAAGTCTGTTGCATGCAAGGCAAGCCCCTCTAGCCCCTTCCTAAGAACATTTAAAAAGTAAAATGCACTTGATGGAAAACTGAAATTTATGAAAACAGAACAATAAGTTCAAACAATTCTCAGAGAGAACAATTATAGTCAAATCCTTTCACTAAGATTTGTTGTTGAGGAAATAATTATTTTACTGAACCCAGTATACAATGATTTAGAGTATTATGGATGGGACTCAATTATAAAGCATTATGTATTATGTGGAAATACAGGGAGTAGGTAATTACCCTACCTCTCTAACAGGTAGCTCTTAAAATGTATTTGTTGCTAAGGTTGGAGAGATAGTACAGTGGATCTGGTGTTTGCCTTGCATGCAGCTGACCCAGGCTGGATTCCCAGCACTCCATATAGTCCCTTAAGCCCCATCAGGGGTGATTTCTGAGCATCTTCAGGTGTGGCCCAAAAGTCAGAAAAAATACAATAAACAAGAAAGAGTGGGAAATGTGCACTGGTATTTGAACACTATATGACTGAAACCCAACCTTGAACAATTTTGTAACTGTGTATCTCACAATGATTCAATTTAAAAAAAAAAAAATCTGTGAGGTGTGGGGAAAAGGAAGAAACAAGAAATGTATTAGCTGCAAAAGTGTGTCATTGATGGGGGGGGAGGAGCATACAGGGTAAAGGTGCTTGCTTTGGGTGCCAGAGACGAGTACAGCAGGTAAACCACTTGCCTTGCACAGGACCTTACGCAGGTTTGATCCATGGCACTCCATATGGTCCCCTGAGCACCACCAGGAGTGATCCCTAATCACAGATCTGGTAGCAGCTCCTGAGACCACCAGGTGTGACCGCAAACAATCTTCCTCCCCAAGAAACACTACGGTAAGAATAAATTCAATCTAATTTGTTCGGGCATATTTTTTGTTTGTAGAAGAACAAAGAAATACAAAGAAATAATTTATATCACTGGCCAGATCCAATATACATTTAAAAGCTACCATTCAGGGGCCAGAGCAATAGTACAGCAGGTAGGACTCTTGCCTTCACAGCTGACCCAGGTTCAAACCCCAGCACCCCATGATTCTGAGTCCCACCAGGAGTGATTGGATGCACAGCCAGATATAAGCCCTCAGCATTGCTGGCTGTGGGTCAAAATCCAAACCACCCCCCCCCCAGAAAAAAAACCACCACCTAATGTTTCCTTTATATTGAAATGCTTTACATTTATATTGAATGTTTTTATGGTAGATTTTATTAGTTTTGGTTTTGGGGCAACACCCTGTGGAGTTAAGGGCTTACTCCTGACTCTCCTCAGGGCTCACTTAAGGGAGGGCTTGGAGACCATATAGGATGCCAGGGATCAAATATGGGTTGGCCGCACACAAGGCAAGTGCATGAGCTGCTGTTGCTTTGGCATGTCTATGTAAATTTGTTACATCTACAGAGAATTTTAGTTGAATCTTTTACTAATGCATGTATTTAAGCATTATCCATAATAAAATACTTTGTAACATAAAGTTAATATTCCCTTTCTAGGATAAAACACACTTTTATACCTAGAGGCTCATTCAAGATTTTCCCTTAAAAATTTCTTATTTCTCCTCTCCTTACTCTTACTAAATTGTGTATTTGTAGGATTTATCTATTTCACAGTGCTATCTATTTCATACAAAGTTAAATGTATTATCACAGAATGATCATAGCACTCTAGCACTGCCTTCCTGTTGTTCATCGATTTGCTTGAGCAGTAACGTCTCCATTGCGAGACTTGTTGTTACTGTTTTTGGCATATTGGATACGCCGTGGGGAGCTTGCCAGGCTCTGCCATGCGGGCAGGATAATCTCAGTAGCTTTCCGCGCTCTCCAAGAGGGAGGGAGGAATCGAACCTGGGTCAACTGTGTGCAAGGCAAACGCCCTACTTGCTGTGCTATTGCTCCATCCAGAATGATTCATACTATTTAAAATATATATATACCTACACAAAAGATAATAATTTTTGAAAAAAAAGTTAATCCACTTGGAAAAAAAAATAACCTCAAACTTCTTAACAGAGGAAAAAAAATGTTTTTTTTTTTTCAGCGTTAGAAAGAGGATACAGGGGTTAAAAAACCCTGCTTGGATCCCTGACCCCACCCCAAACACCACTAGAAACCTCTAAGCACAGAGCCAGGAGTAGCTCCAGACACCAGGTACGGCCCAAACCATGCCTCCATCCCAGAAAGAACTATTTTTCGGGTCAGAAAGATGTCTCAAAGGGCTGAGGGTATGCTTTGCATGTAAAAACTGGGGTTTCTATCTTCAGTGAGCACTGAGTACGAAGCCAGGAATACCCCTCAGCTTTGTTGGGTATGGCCCCCAAACCAAAAATTTTCAAAAGGAACTTTGCATCTTTATCAGTGATGTCTTAATTTCTTCCTTCTATTACTGCATTTCCAAACCAAGTTCTCTAGGTTATACCATTAATCTCAAAGTAGAGAGGCCAGAGTCAATTTGACATTTCTGTAAGTGTTGAATAAAAGATCTCAGAGCTTTCAACTGCCTATTTTGGAGAAAATGAAAACTGGTTGTTCACTTGCTCAGCAGTCTTAAAGACAAGTACAAAGATTTCATGCTGCATAGTTTTATTTTAAAGAACAATGCTGTGAAAGGCAGGTAAGAACAGGATAACAAAAGCAGGACAGGAAAATACAAAAGAAAACAAAAATAGACATAATTTCATAGAAGAAATATATTAAGCAACTTTTCCTATTTTCCACAAAATTAAGTCCTAAAGCTAATCTCAGAAGTTTTCCTTTTGTGCTGACTTTAGTCCTCTTTCAATCCTTTCCAGGGACATTGAGTACCTACCTCCTTCTGCATGGCCAATACATTGTATTTGATTTCAAAGGGCTTTGGAAGGTAGTATTCCTTGGCCACCTACTCACTTCAGGTGCACCCCATCATTTAAATATTCTAAAGAATTTCCTAAGTAGCTAACTGCGCGGTATAACAACTGTTTTCATGTCTGCTCTAGGTGATAAAGAACACGGCAACAAAGGCGTGAGCACCGTGGATCTCATTCACTCAACTAGCTCTAAGGAACTCATTAAGATCCCAGTGTAATGAACCCAGTATTCAGAATTTTTAACTGTTTCTATACTGACCTTTGCTTTTGGTCCCAATGAAAAATTAGCCAAATTGTAGCAGCATGTCCCCAACTTTCCCCTGGGAGAAAAAGAATGAAATAACTAAATATTACTTTATAAAGTCTTACTTTACTTAACATAAAATTTGGGTCACAGTTTTAGGCAAGAGGAAAAGCATATTATTTGAAGACAAATCTAAAAATTGTGAATAGACTTCCAACTCTGTTCTTAGCTTCAATCATGGTTTTGTAGAATACATGCTTCAAAATTTAGTTCAGAGGCTGGAGAGATAGTACAACAGGTAGGACATTTGCCTTGTACACAGTTAAATTCGGTTTAATCCCTGGCACCCCAAATGGTCCCCTGAATACTGAATACCAAGAGTGATCCCTGTGTGCAGAGCCAGGAGTAAGCCCTTAGCAGTGCTGGGTATGACCCAAAACAAAAACAAAACAAAAAAACAAGTAATATATATACTTCGTTACAAAAATATGGTATCTGGGTAACATTCTGAGCTCAACTGATCTTTATTAATGGAAATTTTGCTAATCATTATTATCTATTTGCTTTTAGGAAACAATAAAGTTTGAGTCAACTTTTCAAACTTTCATCTCCTTAGATCTATTTTTTGACCACCATAAGAAAAGCAAATATAACAATATTCTTAAAATATTTTTAACAGAAATAAATATTTATTAGATTTCTTTTTGGGGAGGTCACACTTAGCAGGGCTCGAGGCTTACTCCTGGCTCTGACTCCAGATGTAAGTTTTCAAGTAAAAAGCGTGGCGGCACAGGCGACTCAAACATTCGGTGGCTGAAAGCTGTCTCCCCAGGGCAGATGATGCATGAGAACCAGGGAACACAGAAACACGAACTGGGCCCCAGGCTGGTGAGTAGTAGTCAATTTCTCTCTCCTTCCTGGCGTAGTCCGATTTCTCTCTTCACAGCGCAGTCATAGTTGTAGTTTTGGTCGTAGTCCCGGTCATCACAGTCATAGTTGTAGTTTTGGTCGTAGTCCCCATCATCCTAGTCTCCTCCATCAAAGTCCTCTCCTTCATTATATCCTCCTCCTCATCTCAATGTAGTCTCATAGTCCTCTACTTCTAATCATCGTTGTCATCTGGTTCTCCTTCTAGTCCCAAAGTCTCCAAAGTTTCAGTTCTCTTCCTCATCTTTGTCACTGACCTTCTCATCCTCAATGTCTAGTCCTCAGCATCTCTAGTTCATCATCTAGTTCCCAACATCTTCAACATCTCATCCTCAGCATCCAGTCCTCAGCATCTAGTCCTGACTTTCTCATCCTCAACATCTAGCCTTTAACATCTTCAACATCTCCAGGGATGACACCTGGTGGGCTTAGGGGAATATATGTGTTGTTGGAGATCAAACCTGGGTCAGCCACAATCAAGGCAAATGACGTACCCTCTATTGCCCCAGCTCCAGAAATAAATCTTGAAGCATGCACTGTAACAAAACCATGACTGAATTAGGAACAGAGTCTGCAATCTATTTATTCATGATTGAGATTTGTCTTTGTGATTTGTTTTTCCTCCTGACTAAAATTGTAAGCTTTCTGAAGGCAAGAGTCATTTTAGGATATATATGCTCAGGACCTGATTCAATAGTTCAGATACAGTAGGCACAATAAATGTTTAACTAAAATTTTTTTATCTAATACCCACCCAATGCAGGAACCAGCAAGGCTTGGTTTTTATCAATTTTTGTTGTCATCTGATTAGTTAGAATTACCTACAAGAGCAAAATGTGAGAAAATTAGGTGAAAAACCCTAAAACATTATCAATAGTTCTGTAATATCAATAAGCTGAATATAGATTATCTTATTTTAAGACAGTTAAACAATAAAGTTGTTATAATAATTATTACTTTTTACTTTTTGGGTCACACCCGGTGATGCTCAGGGGTCACAATTGGCTCTGCAATCAGAAGTTACTCCTGGCAGTGCACGGGTGGACCATATGGGTTGCTAGGTATTCAAGACCAGTTGGCTGTGTGTAAGGTAATTTAAAATTCTCTATCTGCTGTACTATCACTCTGGCCCCTAATAATTATTTTTGTTGTTTTGTTCACTTTTAGGGGCTATACCTAATAGTACTCAATGATTACTTATGGCTCTGTACTTAGGAATCACTTCTCTTGGGGCTGGGGGTATTATATTGGATGCCAGAATTAAACCTGGGTTTGGGGCCAGAGCAGTAGTATAGCGAGTAGGGCATGTGCTTTGCATGTGGTTGACCCAGGTTCACTTCTCGACATCCCATATGGTCCCAAGCACCACCAGAAGTAATTCCTGAGTGCAGACCCAGGATTAATCCATGAGCACTGTTGGGTATGACCCAAAAAGCCAAAAAATTTAAAAAATAAAAAAAATAAATCTGGGTTGGCCATATGAAGGCAAACACCCTACCTGCTATACTATCAACTCTGGTCCCTCTGGTATTTTTTCAAATTTACTGACAAAAATGAGTAGTCTGGGGTTGGGGAGATAGTTCAAAGGGCTATAGTGATACATCAATAAATGGATGTGGCACACAGGCACATACACAAGCAGTTATCTGAAGACATGATTCTAATGAACAATTTTAAATGATCTAAACATTTGTAGGGGAAGGGGCATCTTCAGCGATGCTCAGGGGTCAGGACCATTCCTAATGATATTTGGTCTACCCCCTTCGCATTCAGAATTACCTAGAAACAATTATTTTAAACATTTTTCCAATACGGGTTCTCTTTTCAAAATTAATACCAGATTCTATTGCAAGATGGAACTAAGAACTTCTATAAAAAGCAACGAGAAAAGGCACCTACTATAAAAAAGGCATCAAATAAAGGACATTTTAATTAATACCATGGTAATAGCCTAAAGCTTTTTTTTTCTTTTTGGGTCACACCCGGCAATGCACTGGGGTTACTCCTGGCTCTTCACTCAGGAATTACTCCTGGTGGTGCTTGGGGAACCATATGGGATGCTGGGAATTGAACCTGGGTTGGCCATGTGCAAGGCAAATGCCCTACCCGCTGTGCTATTGCTCCAGCCCCAAAACCCTAAAATTTTTATTTATATAGACCAATCTCGGTTTGATTGCTGGCATCCCAAATAGTCCTCCAAGTACCACCAGGGAGTGACCCCCGAGCTCAGAGACAGGAATAAGCCCTGAACACTGCAGAATAATAAATTAATAATTTATTTACCTTTAAAGGAAAATTCTGGGGGCTGGAGTGATAGAACAGCCGGTAGGGCGTTTGCCTTGCATGCAGTCAAACCCGGGTTCAATTCCCAGCATCCCATTTGGTCCCCTGAGCACCACCAGGAGTAACTCCTGAGTGCAAAGCCAGGAGTAACCCCTGTGCATAGCCGGGTGTGGCCCAAAAAGCAAAATTAAATAAATAAATAAAGAAAGAAAGAAAGAAAGAAAGAAAAATTCTGTGATCCATGAAGTTTTCAACTGGGTGTCAGAAGGATGACACTGAGAGTCTGAGATATAGTACGGTGGGCAGTGCGTATGCCTTACTTGCGGCCAACCAACCTGAGCTCAATACCTGGCACCCCATATGGTCCCCCAAGTACCACTAAGAGAGACCCATGAGTGCAGAGCCAGGAGTAGATCCTGAGCACAACTGGATGTGGCCCCCAAAAAGTATGACACTACTTTTATTTCTCTTCTCCTAAATGCCACAATTGTTGGGGCTGGAGCGATAGCACAGCGGGTAGGGCGTTCGCCTTACAAGCGGCCAACATGGCCGACCCGAGTTCGATTCCTCCGCCCCTCTCGGAGAGCCCGGCAAGCTACCGAGAGTATTCGATATGCCTGACACAGTAACAACAAAGTCTCCAATGGAGACGTTACTGGGCCCGCTCGAGCAAATCGACGATCAACGGGAGGGCCTTTACCTTTACCTTTTAATTATTTTTGTGACAACCACTTTAGAACGAAACAAGCAGGAATTTAAAATGGCAATGTACATGGTTAAGTGATACCTTCAACATACTTAATATGCTGGCTCTATGAACTACCAAGTGTTTAAGCTCTAGCAGCGGAAATACTTAGCTATCACAACACCTTTTTTTTTCCTTTTTGGGTCACTCCCAGCGATGCACAAGGGGTTACTCTTGGCAGTGCTTAGGGGACCATATGAGATGCTGGGAATTGAACCTGGGTTGGCTGTGTGCAAGGCAAACGCCCTACCCACTGTGCTATCGCTCCAGCCCCAACACCTTTTGCAGTTTCTCTTTTTATCTTGAGGTACACTATCTAATTCTACAGTTATTACCATGTATCATTCTTTAAAGTGAAATTAAAATCAGAAATGCAGTTCCTCATGATAGCACTATTTGTATTTCAAATGCCCAACTGACATACAACTACTTTATTAGTCTCAGCCTTCTTTCTTTCTTTCTTTCTTTCTTTCTTTCTTTCTTTCTTTCTTTTTTATGGGGGAGGGTGGTGAGGTGGGGAATATGTTAGGTCACATTTGGTAATGCTCAGGGATTACTCCTGGCAGTGCTGGGCATCCAGAGGGGCTGCCAGGCATCATCTTGGGCTGGCGACATACAAGGCAAGTGCCCTGCCTGCTGTAGTATCTCTTTGGCCCCTAGACTGAGCATATTCATCTTTGTAAAAAAGTGCTACCAGGGGCTGGAACTATAGTACAGTGAGTAGGGTGTTTGCCTTGCATGAGGCCAACCTGGGTTAGATCCCCAGCATCCCATGTGGTCCTCTGAGCACCACTGGGAGTAATTCTTGAGTGCAGAGCCAGGAGTAACCCCTGTGCACCACCAGGTGTGACCCAAAAAGCAAAAAAAAAAAAAAAAAAAAAAGGTGTTACCAGAAAGCACTGGTTTAGAAAGATTTAGTTTATCATTACATATCTTGAGAAAAATGTAAACAGACATACTGGCTTACCAGCTGTTCAACATCCCAAAATTAGAATTTGCACTGTTAGCAAATATTTATAACATAATTACACCATTTCTGTAAAAATGTTGGGTTTACCATATATAAGTGAAAATTATTGTGTGATTACTCCAAGCTGCTAAAGAATGGACGTTTAAAAGACTGAAGTGTAAAAATAAATGAATTAATTAAAATAAATAAAAGAGTGAAGTAAAAATCACTCTTAAACTGTATGGTTTAGGGGTCAGAGCAATAATACAGCAGATAATTGCTGTATTATTTGCCTTGTAAGCAGCCAATCCGGGTTCAATCCCCAACATCCCATATGGTCCCTTAAGCACCGCCAGGAGTGATTCCTGAACACAGACCCAGAAATAACTACTCTGCATTGCCAGGTGTGGCCTCCTGCCCTGCCTCCCCCCCAAAATTGTGAAGTGCGGGAGCCAAACAGATAGTACAATAATCAAGATGCTTACACGGCATGTGATTATGGCCATAGGTCCCCTGAGCACTGACAGAGCCAAGTCCCAGAGCACTGTCGGGTGTGGCTGCCACCCAACTGTGAATTTTGGGGGCTAGAGACATTTTCCGTAAATGGAGCCCGACCCTTGAGAGATAAAGCCCTGGGTTTGATCCCAGGTAATACAAACAACATAAAACTATAAACTTCATTTCTTTAAAAAAAAAAAAAATTGCCGGGGCTGATAGCACAGCGGGTAGGGCGTTTGCCTTGCACGCGGTTGACCCAGGTTTGATTCCTAGCATCCCATATGGTCCCCTGAGCACCGCCAGGAGTAATTCCTGAGTGCAAAGCCAGGAGTAACCCCTGAGCATTGCTGGGTGTGACCCAAAAAGGGAAAAAAAAATTCAAAGAAACAATGGGATGGACCACCAATAAAATACAAGAGGATATGAGAACAGAAATGAGAAAACTACAAACAGAAATGACAGAACTGAAAAATCTGGTAGGCGAAATGAAAAACTCACTGCAAGGCCTCACCAGCAGAATGACAGCTGCTGAGGACAGATTCATTGAGCTCCAAGATGAGGTGCAGAAAACCTCCAGACAGCAGCAAAAGATGGAAAAAAACCTTAAGGGGCTGGAGCGATAGCACAGCAGGTAGGGCATTTTTGCCTTGCACGTGGCCGACCCGGGGTGGGTTCCCAGCATTTCATATGGTCCCCTAAGCACTTCCAGGAGTAATTCCTGAGTGCATGGGCCAGGAGTATCCCATGTGCAATGCCAGGTGTGACCCAAAAAGCAAAAAAAAGAAACACATTTGAATAGAGCAAACACACACTCAAAGCCAAAGACAGTTCTTCACACACACAACCACCTCAAAAAGGACTGGTTGGTTATACTAGTGTCAGGTGATATAAACTTCAGGCTGAAAAAGGTGATAAGGAATAGCAAAATGTCATTTCTTAATGATCAAGGGACACATACATCAAGAAGAACTTGGGGGCTGGAGCAATAGTACAGCGGGTAGGGTATTTGCCTTGCAGGCGGCTGACCCAGTTCCAATTCCCAGCATCCCATATGTTTCCCCAAGCACCATCAGGCGTGATTCCTGAGTGCAAAGCCAGGAGTAACCCCTGAGCATCGCCGGGTATGACCGCCCCCCCCCAAAAAAAAATACTTAAAACAATAAACTTGAAGAAAGTGACATCAACACAACAGTTAGTTGGAGACTTCAACACCTCTATCAACTCTTGGTAAACTAAAAGCTCAATAAGGAAATACTTTCTTTGAAGGAAGAAATGCAAGAGAGGGTTTTAATAGATACATATAGGGAATTTCATCCTCAAAAAAGCAGAAAATACATTCTTCTCCAATGCATATGGGACATTCTCCAAGATAGACCACACACTGGGACACAAAACATATCTCCACAAAGTTAAAAGCATAGAAATCATATCAACTATTTTCTCAGACTATGATGTACTCAAAGCACAAGTTAATCACAAGCAGAAATGGAGAAAGAGACACACAAAAGAATCTAGGAACTGAGCAGCTCATTGCAGAGATGCTTCCAGACTTTGCAAAAGGTCAATTTCACTGGGCTACTACAGAAGGAGCAGGTGCTGTTCCTCCGCCTGCTTCTTAGGAATCCCAGCGGCCATGATCTTCCAGAACCCAATGAGAAGCCCAGGTATACAGGAGTACTAAGTACTATGAGCAAACGTCAGGCCTCACAGAAGGGGGATGGGCCGGCAATTCTCATCCCTCAGCGCTGATGGGACCTTGAGATGGCCCATGAAATGCTTCTGGCTACTACTTTAGCTCACACAAAAGAATCTTGAAATGGAGCAGCTCACTGCAAAGATTTCTCCAGGCCCTGATTATCTAAAATTTTAGAATTCCAGGAGCAAAATCAGCTGGGGAAAATTTTATGCTATTCATAACAAGCAATACAAAATAAATGGTCTAGCATTGCCTTTTCGGCAGGTTTGAGTGGTGACGGGAAAATTCCCAATAATAATGGTGGGAATGGTGTCAAAATATTGAATGTAATCAAAGTAGAGAGAATTATGGAAATTGTCTGCCACACAGGCAGGGGAAGTGTTGGGATGTGGGGGGATACTGGGGATTCTGGTGGTGTAAAATCTGCACTGGTGAAGGGATGGGTGTTTGATCATTGTATGACCAAAACTCAAACATGAAAGCTTTATAACTGTATCTCACAGTGATTCAATAAAAAAAAAAAAAAGAACAAGAAATAGGAAGAAGAAGGAGGGGGAGAAGGAAGGAGGGAGGAGGTAAAAGGAGGGAGGAGGGGAAGAGGGGGAGGGGGAGGAAGAAGAGGAGGAGGGGAAGAAGGGGGAGGGAAAAGAAGAGGAGGAGGGGGAGAAGGGAGAGGGAGAGGAGGAGGAGGGAAGGAGGAAAAGGAGGAGGAGGGGGAGGAGAGGAGGAAGAGCAGCAGCAGCAGCAGCAGGTTACTGAACAGCCAGTGGGTCAGAGGAAATCAAAGAGGAAATTAAAAAAATTCATGAAAACAAACAAGAATAAGGACATGACCTACCAAAATTTATCAGATACAGCAAAAGTGGTATTAAGAGGAAAGTCCACAGACAGGTATGCAAGCATTCATTAGGAAGGAAGGGTCCACATAACTTCAGGCTGCACAACTTAAAAGAACAATTTTTAAAAAAATTTTAATGCAACAACAACAACAACAAAGGGCTAGAGCAATAGCACAGTCAGTAGAGTGCTTGCCTTGCATGCGGCTGACCCAGGTTTGATTCCTCCATCCCTCTCGGAGATCCTGGTAAGCTACCCAGAGTATCCTGCCGGCACAGCAGAGCCTGGCAAGCTCCCCGTGGCATATTCGATATGCCAAAAACAGTAACAAGTCTCACAATGGAGACATTACTGGTGCCCACTAGAGAAAATAGATGAACAACAGGAGGACAGCGCTACAGTGCTATTTTATTTTGACTTTTTGGGGTCACACCCAGCGATGCTCAGAGGTTACTCCTGGCTCTGCACTCAGGAATTACTCCTGGCGGTGCTCAGGGGACCATATGGAATGCCAGGGATTGAATCTGGGTCGGTCACGTGTAAGGTAAATGCCCTACCAGCTGTATTATTGCTCCAGCCCTAGGCTGCACAACTTAAGAAACTGTCAAGTAACCAATAAAAGGAGCCCAAAGCAGGCAGGAGGAAGGAATAATAAAACATAGAGCAGAAACTAATGAACTAGAATCCAAAAGTACAATCCAAAGATCAATAAAACCAAGAGCTGGTTCTTTGAAAAAATAAACAAGATCAATAAACTAGTAGCAAGACTCATAAAGAGAGAAAAAATCCTAATAAACCAAATCAGAAATGAAAGGGGGAACAAACACAACAAATACCACAGAAATCCAAAGGATCATCAGAGATTACTTTTAGACTCTTTATGCCATGAAATGAGAGAACCTAGAAGAAATGAATACATTCTTGGACTCCTATAACCTTCCAAGGCTGAACCAAGATGTGGAATACTTGAATAGACCTATCAGTATCAAGGAAATTGAAATGGTAATCAAAAGTTTTCCCAAAAACAAAAGCCCAGGCTCAGATGGATTCACAAGTGAATTCTTTCAAACCTTTAAAGAGGACCTACTGCCAATACTTTCTAGGCTCTTCCAGGAAACTGAATAAAAAGAAACACTTCCAGTTTCTATGAGGCAAACATCACCCTGATACCAAACAGAGATACCACCCAAAAAAAAAAAAAAAAAAAAAAAGAATTAAAGCGGATATCCTTAATGGGCACAAATGCAAAGATCCTCAACAAAACACCGTCAGGTTTGATCCCAAGCACCCCATATAGTGCACCAAATCCCCTCACAAGTGATCCCTAAAAAGAGAACTAGAAACAAGTTCTTGAGCACCACCACCTGTGGTCCTCAAACAAAAAAACAAAAACAAAAAGAATTGTACACTTCACAAGTATCTTGGGCTATAGTGCATGCAATGCATGCCAGAGGCCTGGCTTTGACCCTTGGAGCTCCATGGTCCCCCAAGTACAGTCAGGAGTGACCCTTGAGCACTAAGTAGGAAGTGTTCCTTAAAAAAAAAAAAACACAAAGGGATAGAATGGCAGGAGGGCATTTGCCTTCCATGTGACTCACCCAGAATTGATCCTCGGCATCCCATATGTCCCAGAGCCCTGACTGGAATGGTCCTGAGTACAGAGCCAGGAGTAAGCCCTGAACATTGCTGGGTTTGGAGCAAACAAACAAACAAACAAACAAACACCTCTGTATAAATTTACATCATAAAATCTCACTTTGAAAAATGTTTGAGCCAGAGAGTACATGGGTTAAGGCTCTTGACTTGCATGTATTAGATCCCAGTTTAATCCCTTGCACTGGAGCATCCCCCAATCACCACAGGAAGTAGGTCCTATAAATAACACAACTAGGAGTAGACACATGGCACTGCTGCATATGGTCCCCAAAATAAATTAAAATTAAAAGGTTTAACGGGGTGAGAGAGCTCAAAAATCTAGTGTACTAGGGCCAGAAGCATAGCATACAGGGTAGGGTGTTTGCCTTGTTAAGCCACCGAAATGGGTTTGATGTCTCACATCCCAGATGGTCCCAAGCCCACCAGGAGTGATCCCTGAAACTATAGACAGGATTAAGTCCTTAGCATCAATTGGGTGTGGCCCCAAAACTGAAAATAATAAAACAATACCTTTGGGGTAGGGTGCTTGCCTTGCACGGGGCCAAGCCAGGTTCAATCCTCAGCATCCCATATGCTTTCCCTGAACACTGCCAGGAGTGATCCCTGAATGTATAGCCAGGAGTAACCCCTGAGTAGTGCCAATTGTGGCGCCCAAGAACAAACACAAAAAAATGCACACATACAATTTTAATTTGATTTCTCAAAAATGGACTTAAACACCAGTTTATTATGCAACTTGAAATATTTTACTGAGTCAGATATCTGGATATATCCTGCTCCATGCTACTTCCCCTTAGTCTTAAACAATGCATACTGTTTCATGTAATAGTTTAGTTTACTTTTTTAATCAGAAGACATGCAGCTATTTCTGTTACAAACTAAAGCAAGGAACTCTGCAACAGTCTTGAGTGCCCTCTACTGGGGATCATCACTAAAAGAGCTAAATTATAAATTATAAGCAATAATTCAGGCAGGCCAGTTAAGCCTTTCTACACACACACACACACACACACACACACACACACACAGGAGATATATGCTCTAAAATAATACACTGAATTCTCTATAATGTATTATATTTATGTATTAATGACTAATTAGAATAATAAAAGAAAATCACCACTATAGATGAAAGGAAAACGTATCCTTGCGTTTCTGATTATGGGGCCCAGACAGAAAAGGGCCATAACATTAATATCTTAAAAAAAAAGGGGGGGGTTACAGAAGTGGAAAAAAGAAAAGAAAATCAAATCAAGCAGTCAATCCTTCAATCATTTGCCTGACCAAGCATATTTATTGGTGGAAAGATAAGACTACACAGTGTGAAAGTAAATGGGCAGTTTATAAAAAAGTTTCTGACTTACTCCTTTTTTATTTTAGTAGTGCTAAGGATTAAATCCAGGGCCTCACATCTGCAAGGCAAATGCTTTACCACTGAGCTACATCTTCAGCCCTACCTTATTCCTTTGTTTTTGAGGCACACCTGGCAGTACTTAGGGAACACTCCTTGCTTTGTGCTCAGGGTTCACCTTGAGGTGGTGCTTAGGGAACCATATGTGGTGCCAGGGATCCAACTGGGGTCAGTCACATGCAAGACAAGCGCTTAAATGTCTGTATAGTATCTCCTGGTTCCCTACCTTTTAGTATCTTCACTTCTGATAGTATATTTACCTCATTCCTCTCAATTCAAATTTAGAAATTAGTTCTTCCAATAAGAACTGACATTCTGGGCTGGAGCAATAGCACAGCGGGTAAGGCGTTTGCCTTGCACGCGGCCAACCTGGGTTCGATTCCCAGCATCCCATATGGTCCCTGAATACCTACCAAGAGTAATTCCTGAGTGCAGAGCCAAGAGTAACCCCTGTGCATCGCTGGGTGTGACCCAAAAACGGGGGAAAAAAAAAACCCTGACATTCTATTGTAAGATAGCTTACATTCTGTGATTTTTCTATTCCTCTTAGTGTGATTATATCCTATATAATAAGATTGAGAGGAAAAAAAAGGCAGAGGTTGGGAATTGGTGAAAAAACTTCCTTGGAGAAACATTAAGGATTTAGACGAAGAAAAGACTGCAATTACCAACAGTGGCATTTCATATAAAATTCTTCTTGTTTCTGTATCTTTGGAACTACACCTGGCACTGCGCAGGGGTCACCTCAGGCAGTGTTCAGGAGGCTATAATGAGTGGGGACCAAACCCAGATCTCTGGCATGCAATCTCTGGCCCCAGAATCCACTTTTTAAATATGGCAGGGTCAAGGATGTATGGTATAGGCTTTGCATGTGAGACTCTGCACTGGACCCATGGCACCATAGTAAAATAAATCTTACAAAAGCATCTGATCATGTATGTTATTTTATAGGAAACTGATAGAGAACAGTTACAACTGAGGGTAGGACAGTGGGGAGAGCATTTGCCTTGTACACGGTAGACAAGGGTTCGATCCCCAGCATCCCACAAGGTTCCCCGAGCACCACCAGGAGCAGTTTCCAAGTACAGAGCTAGAAGTATCCCCTGAGCATCACCGGTATGACCCAAAAACAAAAAGAGAGAAAGAGAGCGCAGTTACAACTAAAATCAATGTTTTCATAGAAACCAAAGCAAATCAAAATTACATTTAAAAAATTGTATCTGAATTAGCTGCAGTGAGGTAAATTTTATTTTGCTATTTCTAAACTTTATTTTCCTGTGGGAGAAAGCAGCACCAGTTCCGTGTTCTGGGGTCATAGCCAACAGTGCTCAAGGTGCCAGCGATGGACGCCGGGCATTCTGCATACAAAGCAGGCACTCCAATTTGTTGAGGTATCTTTGTGGCCTAGACAATAATATTTTACACAATTTCCACTTTGTTATAAAATTCTCTTTTAGTAATACGTACTGCTAATCTGTGATTATTTGCAAGGCTGATCATTTGCTGGGACAGGCCATTCAGTAATCGAGTCCGAAGTGGTAGGTCATCTAAGTCATGACGAAAAGGAAATGCAATCCCATCCACTATAACTAATCGAACCTAAAAATAGAAGACACAATGAGATTAGGTTTGGTATTCATTATAAAATAACAAAAATGGCATGTAAAAATGGCATGGTCTTTCATGAAGGGAAGGAAAAAAAACCTACTTAAAATCCAGGATTCTATTTCCAAAAGGGCTACTCCTGGGATAAGTGCTTGTTCCCACCAGTATCTGAGGGAGAATGATGTGCTGGGACAGAACCCAAGGGTCCCACACTCAAGGCTTGTGCTCCAGCCTTTTGAGTCATCTCCCTAACTCTTTCAGATTTCTTCTTTTCCTTTTTTTTTTTGAATTATATCTGTTAGTGCTCAGGGTTTACTCCTGGATCTCTGCTCAGGGATCACTCCTCAAGGGCTTGGGGGACCACAGGGAGTGACACTGATCACACATGGTCAGCAACATGCAAAGCAAATGTACTATCCACTCGACTCTCACTCCCTCAGAATTTGTTTAGTGTTAAAAACAAAACATTATAATAGCTAGAGTGCTGGAATTCACAGAGATCACTCCCAGCAATACTAGCCTGGGAGAGCAGGACTGATGAGATAGCTCAATGCTAGTCAGTGCGGTGTGTGGACCACCGCGGTCACACTTGCCAGTGTTGAGGGGCCACACAGTGCCAGGAAATGATCTCATGCAAAAGATGCACTCCATCCCTTTGAACTTTGTCTCCTGTCTGTCTTAATTTTAAGTATATTACATATAAGGCAACTAACCATTATGGCATGTTTTAAAAATTCAGCATGTGAGCTGGAGATAGCGTAATGGGCTAAGAGCATGATTTATTATATGGGAGGTCTGAGTTCAATCCCTGGCACTGCATGGTCCTGAAAGCACTGCTGGGAGTGATCCATGAGGACAGGAGAGAGCTGGGAGTAGCCTGTAAGCACCACCAAGTTTGGCCCTAAAGATAGTAAATCTTTTCATGATAATTTTATTTCTAATGTCTAAATGGTTCCAATGGAGAAGTTAAGAGTAAATGTCAGCGGCTGGAGAGATAGCACAGCGGGTAGGGCATTTGCCTTGCACACAGCCAACCCGGGTTTGATTCCCAACAACCCATATGGTCCCCCAAGCACCGCCAGGAGTAATTCCTGAGTGCAGAACCAGGAGTAAGCCCTGCAGCACTGGGCATGATCCAAAAAAGAAAAAAAAAAAAGAGTAGATGTCAATATATAAACCAAAGGTCTGGAGGCTAGAGTGATAGTACAGAGGGTAAGGCCTTGCATGCAGCTGATCCAGGTTTGATCCCCAGCATCCTTGAGCATACCAGGAGCAATCACTGAGTGTAGAGCAGAAGTAAGCCGTAAGCACCTCTGGTTGTGGCCCCAAAAATATACCTTAAGGTTTAAGAATACGTAGAAGTTAGAAATTAATGTAAACATAAACAAACAAAAAACTACACTGAGAGTATTTTTTGTCTTACAAGGATTAGGTTGGGCTGGAGTTACAGTACAGCAGGTAGGGTGTTTGCCTTGCATGCAGCCAACTTGGGTTCAATCCCCAACACCACATACAGGGACCCCTGAACACTGTCAGAAGTGCACCTCATGGCATCCTACACTACTTACTAGGCATGGCCCGGCTGTCCCCAGGAGTACACTCCCACTTCTGTATGTGACGACAGAGAAAGATGCAAAACACTAAACCAAAATGGAAGGCAGAACTCCTGGGAATATATCCCAGAGAGGCAAAAAAGTATAGCCGAAGTGACATCTGCAATTGTCTGTTTATTGCAGCACTCTTTACAATAGCCAGAATCTGGAAAAAACCTGAGTGCCCGAGAACAGATGACTGGTTAAAGAAACTTTGGTACATTTACACAATGGAGTACTATGTAGCTGTTAGAAAAGAGGAAGTCACGAAATTTACATACAAGTGGTACTACATGGAAAGTATCATGTTATGCGAAATGACTCAGAAAGAAAGGGATAGACATAGAAAGATTGCATTCATCTGGGGAACATAAAGTAACAAAATAGGAGACTAACACCCAAGAATGGCCGAGATTAGTACCAGGAATTTTACTCAATGACCTGGAGGCCAACCACACATGTTAGGGGAAAAGGGAGCTCAGAAAGAGAAGGGAACACCAAATAAAGGGTGTTGGGAGGATCCTCCCAGGATGGGAGAAGCATGTTGAAAGTAGACTATCGACCAAACATGATTGCCACTCAATGCCTCTTTTGCAAACCACAGCACCCAAAAGGAGAGAGAGGGAAATGCCCTGCCACAGAGGCAGGGTGGGATGGGGGCTGGGGGGTGGGAGGGATACTGGGATCCGTGGTGGTGGAAATGCGCACTGGTGGAGGGATGGGTGTTTGATCATTGTATAATTGAAACCCAAGCACAAAAATGTGTAAGTCTGCAGCTGTACCTCATGATGTCTCACTATTAAAAAATAATAATAATAATAATAAAAATTTTTTAAAAATTTTAAATAAACTCTCACTATCCTAATTCTAAAAAGAAAAAAAATGGAAGGCAGAGAAATATTGTAGAAATGTGAGAAATGGGATATTGTAATATGTATCAAAATTTGGGGACGAGCCAGAGAGATAGTACAAAGGTCAAGGTTCTTTTCTTGGGTGCAGCAGACCCCAGTTTGGTCCCCAGCAACTCCCATAGGGATCCCCACACACTGTCAGGAGAGATTCCTGAGCACACAGTCAAGGGAAAGTCACAAGCAGACAGGTGTGGCCCACAAGATTAGTAGTGGTCATTTTGCTAGAAAGGGATCAGAAAGCAATAACAGAAGTAGAGTTTTTCTTTTTCTTTTCTTTCTTTTTTTTAGGGGGGGAGGGGTCAAGCATACCCATTAGTTCAGGGACTACTCCTGCCTCAGCAATCACAGGTTGCTCTTGGAGGTTCTCAGGGGGCCACGCAGAGCCAAGGATCAAATTCAGGCCACTTGCATGCAAAGTACACACTCCTGCCTGCTGATCTCTCTCTCCAGGAGTTTTAATTTTTTTTTTTTTTTTTTTTTTTTTTTTGCTTTTTGGGTCACACCCAGCGATGCACAGGGGTTATTCCTGGCTCTGCACTCAGAAGTTACTCCTGGCAGTGCTCAGGGGAACATATGGGATGCTAGAAATTGAACCTGGGTCGGCTGCATGCAAGGCAAACGCCCTACCCTCTGTGCTATCTCTCTAGCCCCCTCCAGGAGTTTTAATTTTTCATGTTCCCTTTCTGTATGTTTATAAAGTGTATTTCACTTTTGCTAGAAGTAGAATCTTTCCCCTGGTTATCTCAACTTCTTATACAAGGAGTTACATGCACATGTCTGATAAATAAATGTAAATATAAAAAAAACAGAAGGACCAGAGGAAGGTTTTTTGTTTGTTGTTGTTGTTGTTGTTTTTTGAGGTGGAGGGGTTGGGCCCGTACTCCTACTCCCACACGTGCTCAGGGACCTATATGTGGTACAGAGGACTGAATCCAGGTTGGTCACAAACAGGGCAATCACCTTATCCATTGTACTATCTCTCTGGGTCCAGGAAGAGATAGAAATGGCTTGTGTTACTTATTTTTCATGGTAACCAAATACCTCCAAAGATACTTGGCTAGGACCAGAGAGATGGTACAATGGGCTACTTTACATGAAAGAGACCCAGGTTCAATGGCCACCCCCAAGTGTCCCTCGAGCACCGAGGCAAGCCCCTTAGACCCTTGAGCACAGCCAGCTGTGGACCTAAACCAAAAAAAAGAAGAAAAAAATTCCCAAAGATGTTTGGCTAAGGCTGGAGTGAAAGGACAGAAGGCAGGATGTTTTCCTTTCGTGTAGCTGACCTAGGTTCAATCCCTGACGTTTCATATGGTTCCCTGATCATCATCAGAAGTAATTCCTGAGTGCAGAGCCAGAAGTAACCCCTGAGGAATACCAGGTGTGAACCAAAAAAGCCAAAAAGAAAAAAAAAATAGTTTGGTTAGTTCCAGTACAGTAGCTTGGACCATACCTTTGAGTGTTCTGAAAGGAAGTCTGGAAGGAGGTAAACTTGTGCCAACAGTTCTATGTAGTCACAACAACGAAAATAATAAATATGGGAAAGAATATTCTCAAGAGTGAAATCCTCTAAAGCTTTTGAATACTCTGAAATAAAACAAATTTAAAATAGTCAGTTTTGCCTGTTTTGATATGCTGGTTAAAGGAAAACAATTTTTGAAACTCTTTCCTTTGAGGAACTGAAGAGACAATACATTGGGTATGGCTGGCTCTTGCCTTGCATACAGCTGACCTGGGTTTAACCCCCAGTACCACATATCCACATATGATCCTCTAAGCCTGCCAGAAGTGATCCCTAAACTCAGAGCCAGGAGTAACTACAAGGTGCAGCCCAAAAACAAAAACAAGAACAAAAAAAGAAACTGCATGCATAGAACACTGGCAATGGTATCCTATGAATAAGTCTGTAAATAAATCATGGTACCAGAACTGAAAATAAAAACCCAAAACCTCTCTCCTTTCAGAGATATTAAAATTGTAGCAAATTTACTATGAATTACTATTTCATAATTTCTGGCTTAGTCCATCTTTCCATTCTTTCTGTATAAATCAGGCTATTAACAAAAGAATTGTTTTTTGTGGGCCACACTCTGCAGTGTTTAGTATTATTCCTGCTCTGTTCTGGGACTGGCTCCCAGCAGTCAGTGGGGCTGAAGAGCTAGTATAGCAGGTAGGGCGTGTGCTTGCATGCTGCCAACCTGGGTTTAATCCCTGGCATCCCATATGGTCCCCCAAGCACCCCCAAGTACTCAAGGATTAAATCCTGAGTGCAAAGCCAGGAGTAACGCAAAAAAAAAAAATTATATATATATATATATATGATAGCTTAATGAGGTTGAGTGCATGCTCTGTATGCAAGAGGCGTGGGTTTGATCCCTGGCATAGCAAGGTCCCTTGGGCAGCACCAGGAGCAACCTTTGAGCACAGAGTCAGAAATAGCTCCTGAGTATCACAGGGTCTGATCCAAAGAAAAATTAAACTAATGAAGTTTGTTTTGGGGCCATACCAGCAATATTCATGGGTTACTCCTGGCTCTGCACTCAGGAACTATTCCTGGCAGTGCTCAAGAGACCATAGAGGATGCTGGGATTAAACCCACGTAGGTTGCATGCAAGGTAAAAGTACTACCCACTGTACTATCGCTCAGGCGCCTAAACTAAAAAAGTTTTAAATAACTAGTCTGGGGCCAGCAAGATACTACAGAGGTAAGGCATTTACCTTACATAGACCAACCCTGGTTCACTCTCCAGTCTCCCAACATTAATACATTTTAAAATAGTTGTTTGGGGCATAAGAGGGATTATGGCTCTTGTTTTGCAAGTGGTCACCCCCCACCCTGATTTGAACAATGGTACCACATGGCCTCACAAGGGGCCTGAGAGTAACCCACAAAATACTGGCAGGATTATCCACCCCCAATTTTTTTAAAAATATTCACTGGTTTGGTTTGGTTTGGTTTGGTTTGGTTTGGGGGGGCCACCTGGTGGTATCCTGAGATCAATTCTGTCTGTCTGTACTCAGGGTCCATATGTAGTGCTAGGATCAAGCTGCAATCAGCAGCTGCATGCAGTGCCTTAATCCCGGTACACAATAACTGCCCTGACCCTCCCTCAAAAAAAAAATGCACACACAATTGTTAAGTAGCACTGTCCTCCCGTTGTTCATCGATTTGCTCGAGCGGGCCCAGTAACATCTCCATCATGAGACTTGCTGTTACTGAGTTTGGCATACTGAATACGACCTGGGTAGCTTGCCAGGCTTTGCCATGCGGGCGAGATACTCAGTAGCTTGCTGGGCTCTCTGAGTGTAGCAGAGGAATCGAACCTGGGTCGGCAGTGTCAGCTGCGTGCAAGGCAAATGCCGTACCCACTGTGCTATTGCTCCAACCCTTCTTTAATGTCAGGGCTGGAGAGATAGTTAGAGGGGTTAAGTCACTTGCCTTGCATGCACTTAAATACATTAAAGTGATATGCGTGACACCCTTTCAGTAACAGTACTGCAAATGGCGGTGCCTAAAAGAGAGAGAGAGAGAGAGAGAGAGAGAGAGAGAAAGAGAGAGAGAGGTAAAGTGCAATAGAGACTGGCTGCAGAGACAGGGGGACGGGGGTGGAGTGGGAAGGTAGGAGGGAAATTGGGGAAACTGGTGGTGAGAGAGAAATGTACGCTGGTGAAGGGAATGCTGCTGGAAAACTATGATTGAAACTCAATTATAAGCAACTTTGTAACTATATCTCACTGTGATTCCATTTAAAAAAATTTGTGGAAACAAAACCCTTAAAAATATGCAAATACAGGGCGGGAGCGGTAGCACAGTGGGTAAGGCATTTACCTTGCACGTGGCCAACCCAGGTTCGATTCCCAACATCCCATAGGCATCCCATCCCATCCCCCAAGCACCACTAGGAATAATTCCTGAGTGCAGAGCAAGGAGTAACCCCTGATCATCGCTGGGTGTGACCCAAAAAGCAAAAAATAAATTAATTAATTAAAATGGGGCTGGAGAAATAGCACAGCAGGTAGGGCGTTTGCCTTGCACGCGGCCGACCCAGGTTCAATTCCCAGCATCCCATATGGTCCCCTGAGCACTGCCAGGAGTGATTCCTGAGTGCAGAGCCAGGAGTAACCCCTGTACATCGCTGGGTGTGATCCAGAAAGAAAAAAAAAAAAAGAAAATACTATTTATTAATTATACCTTAATAAAGCTAAGATAGTACAGTGGGGAAGTGTTTGCCTTGCATGCAACCAACCTGGGCTCAATCCCTGACATTCCATATTGTTCTCCAAGCCAGCCAGGAGCAAGCCCTTAGCACAGTCAGGTGTGGACCAAAAATTTTTAAATATAACCTGAAAATAAAATTGTTAATATTGGGTAAAAACCAAGAAACTGTATTCCAAAAACACCGTCTGTTGAGAATATACATTTAAAAAGTACATTTTACACTAATAAAAAAAAATTAAAAAAACCAAAAAGTACATTTTAGGGGCTGAAGAGATACAACCCATTGACAACAGGTAAGGTGTTTCACTTGCATATTCGAACCCCAACACCTTATATGGTCCCCTAAATATAGTAAGTACATTCTGGGGCCAGATATAGTTCAATGGGTTGAGTGTATACTTTGCTTACAGGAGGCTCAGGTTTGATTGATCCCTGGCCCCAACATGATCCCTTGCACACTACCTGGAGTAAAGTGACCTGGAGTAGCCCCTGACCCCTGGGTGTGGCCAAAAGTAAGATTAATTTTAACCAAAAAAGTTTAATCTGCTCACCTTTTTGGGGGGGTGGGAGGGGGTTTTGGGGTCACACCCAGGGGTTACTCCTGGCTTTGCACTCAGGAATTGCTCCTGGCAGTGCTCTAGGGAACATATGGGATGCTGGAGATCAAACCCAGGTTGGCTACACACAAAGCAGATGTTCTACCTGATGTACTACTGCTCCGGCCCCAAGAACGATTATTAAAGCTTTGTCCTATTGTGATACCTGCAATATTTTTAGGTACCGTTATATGCAATGTGGTAAGTGTAGTTTTAAGAACTTTCAAAAGATATATTGGTCATTAATTAAAAAGAACACTTAGGAAAGAGAGCTCAAAGGGCTGAGCGCATGCACATAGCTGGGCTGGGCTTGATCCCTGGCAAAGACCTGCACGGTCACCCAGGCACCTATGCAGCACCCCTCCCAGGGAGCAGGGAGTAGTCCCATAGTCCCATACCACCAGCAGAGCTGGGTGTGCCCCCAAAACAAAACGAACACCTAACACTCCTATGAAAATAAAAAGCCCCAGATTATTACACTCACTTAAAGGGAAGCCAAACATTCTATGAAAATTATTTTAAAAACTACTTGAAAATTAGGGCCGGCAATGCAGCTGAATGGTAGGACACTTTCCTTACAGGAGTGAAGCCCTTGGTTTGATCCCCTGCACTGCAGGGGGAAAACTTTCTAAAGAAAAGAATAGGGCCAGAGTAATAGTAATCAGGTGCTTGCCTTGCATGTGACCAACCCAGGTATGATTTCCGGCACCACGTACGGTCCTCTGAGCCCACAAGAAGTGATCCCTCAGTACAGAGCCAGGATTAAACCTGAGCATCGCTGGGTGTGGCCCCAAAACAAAACGAACAACCCCTCCCCCTAGTTCATATCTGGAATGTCGGATGGTTAAAGTCATATACTGAAATACAGATACAGATAATGCCAGTAAGTTTCTGCAGCAAAATGTGGAGTTCATGAAAGGAAAAAACAAAATAGCAGTCAAGCTTGTGGTATTTTGTAAGTGTTTAACTCTCGGACACTGTCAAATTGTTAAGTTTCATATTTTAAATGCTTTTTTCCTAATAATGAATATAGATACAAAAGCAAATTTCTGAGCCTAGAAATATAGTACAGCATGTAAGGTGCTTGCCTAACACATAACTAACCCCAGTTCATTCCCTGTGATCACATATGGTCCCCTTTGTCACTGAAAAGAGATATTCCTAAGCTCAGAGCCAGAAATAAGCCCAGAGCACTACCAGACACGGCACCAAAACAATAACAACAAAAAAGCAAAACTTATTATACAGAATAAAGAGGACCACTTGCTAACTTACCCTCTCCCATCTGTGTTCCTGCTATAAGATGAAGGTGCTGAATACAGGCAGTAGCGAGATCTACCACTCTATCAACCATAAAACTTCCTTCTGTATCAATAAAAACCGCTTCACCATTCACTCCTCCAAAACATTCCGGTATCTGCACATCTACTGCCAACTGCATACTGTCAAGAAAAAGAAGTCAAACTATAAAATCATTTGCTTTTAAGCCAGTGTTTTTCGAACTCCAGATCACTACCCACTATATATTATCAAAGGGTGGGGAGATAGTTCAAAGAGAACAAATGTATAAATACAAATATACTCCCCAAGGCAATAAAGATGGCTCCAAATATATGTATGTGAATGGCTGCTTGGATTAAGGGGATGCTCTATCTAGAAAATTGTAATTAAGAGACTTGCCCCCACACACACACACTTTTTATGGTGGTGCCCAGTATCAAAGCCAGATCTCATACAAGCAAGGCAAATCCTTTACCCCAATTGAGCACATCCCCAGTACTTAAATTCTTAGTGGTTTTTAGGCCTTAGGGAATGGAATCCTTTATTGTAGGTAAATCTACTTTCAAACATTTTCTTTTCAAATCTAGTCTCAAGAATTAATTATGCAGTAAAGTAAATTTACCTTATTTACCTTCATCACCATACTACAATACACTGAAAATAGTTAATTATTTGACTAAATAAAATTACATTAACTTATCAGAATAAGGGGTTGAGGAAACAAATGTAAGATGATATGTTTGATGTATATACTTACAATGGTTCAAGTAAGATCACATAGTATAGGGATTAAGGAGCTTTGCCTTGCATGCTGTTGAAGTTTGGTCCTTGACAGAACATATAGGTGGGATAGGGTGGAGGAGGGGGTATGGGGGAGCCCAAGCTACTAGTACAGTGGGTAGGGTGTTTGCCTTGCACATGGGCAACCCAGTTTCGATCCTCAGCACCCCTTTGGTCCCCCGAGCACTGCCAGGAGTAATTCCTGAATGCAGACCCAGGAGTAAAGCCTGAGGATCGCCAGGTGTGACTCAAAAACACCAAACATAAAAACATATAGCCCCAGAGGTACCACCAAGAGCGATCCTGGAGCCCAGAGCCAGGAGAGCATGAGCACTGCTGGGTGAGGCTCAAAGACCCAATGGGGAGAAACAGAGCACACGCATGCCTTTCTTGTCTCCTGACTGTAACACCTACAGCACAACACTTAACTAGATAATTAGATTAAGCCCACTCTTAAGAGGAGAACATTTGTTTTACCATAATTGTGTTTTTCCAACACCTGGTGCACCACAAATCTCCGTTGTTTTGGTTAAGGGTACTCCACCCCCAAGAATATTATCCAGTGCTGAACAGAAGGTAATTATGAAGTTCTGGGTATGCTCCTGCTCAAGAAGTTCCAGAGCTGTACACTTCTTGCCTGACTCAGCTGTTCCAGCACATCCTGGCTTGTTAGTGGGACATTCTCTTCTTATAATTTGCAGAGTTTCTAAGGCTTCCTCTTTAGATATCCCAGCTTCTGAAAAGAAAAGAGAACAGAAAACCAACACCCTGATTTGAGAAAATCAAATGTCTAACATGGTATTCAATTATCTTCATTAATTTTTACATACCAAGGAAAGTTAGCAGTAGTGGAAAAAAGTAACATTCCATTAGCCATTTGATTTCCAATTTAACGAAGGCTTTTTCCTGTTTCCTTGTTCTTTACATAGTTCAAAGATATTTCTATTATCCAAGAAAAAGAATTCAGAAACCTAAACCTCTAAGGCATTTCTGAATACCAGCAAGAGTATCTTAGAGATACTCTTGAGATAGAAAGGAAAAAAATGTCCTCTACAATCCTTTTTTGGTCTTATAAAACCTTAAATACTTATTCTCATAAGAGACAGAAATTATTTTATTTTTGGTTTCGGAGATACACCCGGTGTGCTTTATTCCTGGCTCCATGCTCAGGGATCATTCCTAGCGGTGCTCAGGGGACCACGTATGGTGCCAAGGAACAAACCAAGGTAGGCTGCATACATGGCAAGTGCCTTATTGCTGTGCTATACTGTATTTCTGGCACCAATATATATAAGTTATTTCTATAAAAATACCTTAACTGCCTAAAACAAGATGCAATTTTATTTTATTTATGTTTTGGGGCCATACCCATCAGTGCTCAGGTTTTACTCCCTGGCTCTGCACTCAAGAATTACTCCTGGGGGCCGGAGGAATAGTACCATGGGTATAGTGTTTGCCTTGCACACAGCTGACCTGGGTTCGATCCCCAGCATCCCATATGGTCCCCCAAGCACCACCAGGCATAATTCCTGAGTGCAGAGTCAGGAGTAACCCGAGCACTACCGGGTGTAACCCCCCAAAAAAGCAAAATAAAAGAGAAAATGCTTGGGACCAGGGCAATAGTACAGCAGGTAGGGCATTTGCCATGCACACAGTCAACTTGGGTTCATTCCCCATATCCCGTATGGTCCCCTGAACACCACCAGGAATAATTTCTGAGTGGACAGCTAGGACCAACCCCTGAGCATTACTGGGTGTGTTACAAAAAGTGAAAAAATAAAATAAATAATAATAATAATAAAGAAAAAGAAAAGAGAGAATGCCAATTACAAAGAATACTTAGAAAGAAAATTCAGGAGTACGTGGTGTACTAGGTACTGGAGGTGTAGCCTTGTCTTCCATGGTTCAGTTCCTGGCACCACAAACAGATCAAATCAACATACAGAAATAAAGGAATGGATGAAGTCACTTATGAGTTTGTTAAGGATATTAACTATATTGGGGCCGGAACGATAGTACAGCAGGTAGGGCATTTGCCTTGCATGCGGCAGACCTGGGTTCGATTCCCAGCATCCCATATGACTCTCTGAGCACCCTTAAGAGTTAATTCCTGAGTGCAGAGCCAGAAGTAACCTGAGCATCACTGGATGCGACCCTGCCACCAAAAAAAGAGCAAAAAAATAAAGGTTATTATCTATACATATGTATGTTGCCAATGGGCAGGAGAGATAGTTTGGCAGTAATTTGTCTGTCTTGCATGAGGGTGACCAGATCCAATCCCCTGCACAGCATGTGATGCCCTGAGCACCACCAGAAATTATTCCTGAGAGAGCCAGAAGCCCTGAGCGTCACCAGGTGTGCCTGCTTGACCCAAAGAAAGGAAAAAAATAAGTAAATAAAGCTAACTCAGTCAAGGTAATGGTAGACAGTTCTCCCTGACACCAAAGGTGCAGCCCCCAAACCAAAACACACAATCTAGAGTTAGTTTATTTGAATTTGGAAGTCCAGCACATCACATACTACATAGTCACTATCTGTGGATAAATTGGGGTTTTTTTTTTTTAGTACTTTTGGAGGGGTATTTCTTTGCAAGTAGGGCGTTAGGCACATGGCCAACTGGGTTGACTCCCAGCATCCATCCCATATGGTCTCCTGAGCACCGCCAGGAATTCTTCCTGAGTGCAGACCCAGGAATAACCCGAGTACTGCCGGATGTGGCCAAAAAACTAAATAAATGAGAATGAAACATGTAAAGAGCCTGAAAGAATAACAGAATATCCAAAATGCTCAATAACTGTTAGCTCTTACTATCTTCCGGACCCTTCATTTCATGGTAAAATCAATTTGGGGGAGGGGGAGAGTTCAGCAAACTCTGAAACACAGTCTAGGTGTATAATTAACATTGCATCTACAACATGTGCTGAGTGGAAAATTGAAATCTTACTTTCCATCATTATGAGCAATTACTAAAATATCTCTTGTAGGGACAGGGGAGATGCATACACCTGCTTTGCATGAAGCAAGACCCGAGTTCAATCTCCAGCACTGTAAAGTGTGGCCCATCAGCGCCCTCCAAAAAAAAAACACCAAAAAAAACCCCCAAACTTCTTCTAGGGAGGAGAGAAAGTTCAGTAGTTGCAAGCTTTGCAGAAGACCGTGTTCTATCCCCAGGTAGTGCATGGTCCCCCAGCACTGCCAAGAGCAACCCGCGAGCACCAAAGCGGGGCTAGTCTCCTGGGCATGGAGTGACCAAAAATCCAAAAATGAAATCAACTTCTAACATGGTCTCTAATAACACGGTGTTGTGCATAAGGTAATATGATGTGCACAACAAGACCACCAGTCAACTTCATTCTTGTCTACCTTCAAACAGTGACTTCCACGAATGCATAATAATAACCCCAGTGTTCTTGAATATGAGGGTCTTAAGAATGCTTTTCTACAGCTTTCTCACTCTTGAATGATGAATCTTATCACAATCATGCATTTCTCAAATTCACTCCCTTGTGTTGGGACAGCCTGTCTGGGTTCCAATCCCAGCTTCGCTACTACTTAGCCCATTATTCATCATAAGTTACTTAACCGGAGCTGGAGGAATAGCACAAGGGTAGGGCGGTTGCCTTGCACGCGGGCAACCCGAGTTCGATTCCCAGCATCCCATATGGTTCCCTGTGCACCGCCAGGGCTAAATCCTGAGTGCAGAGCCAGGAGTAATCCCTGTGCACCGCCAGGTGTCACCCAAAAAAGCAAAAAAAAAAAAAAAAAAAAAAAAAAAAGTTACTTAAATTTCCCCAAACATCAGTTGCTTTATCTATATATACTGGATATAATGCACAGTAAGAGGGTGGAGGGGGAGATGCAAATGACATAATCATCTAGAATTCGGATGGCATCCATAGAGAAAGCAACCAGCAACCGTTTCAAGACAAAACAGTCCTAACCATTCAGATTAACTCTGAAGCGCGGTCAGGGAGCTTCAGGCAACAGCGGGCAGCAGAAATTGCCCAGGACAGGGGCTGCTGCTGCTCGAAAGCGGGAGAAAGGAGACGGGGGCATCACTACCCACGGCGGCGGGCGTGCAGGGCTCGCCGTCGGGAGTCCTTACCTTTGCTGAGCTCCGAGGGTTTCACCTCGAGGAGTTCCTCTGCGGTCTGAAAACCTGCAGACACGAGCTTCACCCGCACAGCCGGGGCCAGGGGGAAACTCATTAAATCGCGCTGCATTTCAAAGTGCGCCGTCGCCCAGCGTAGCCGGACAGTGCCTGAAGCCCGCGCGCCTAAATCCCGCGGCGCGCGCGTGCGCGCTGGCGCCGCGAGACGTCAGGCGGAAGGGGCGGAGCCTGCGGCCTGGCTGCACGCGGCCTTGGGCTTTGCACTTCCGCAAATGCGGCTGTGCTCACGCGTGTCTCAGCATTTACACTGTGACCGTGACAGGTCCCGATTAGGTTTCCTACCAAATGTACATCCTGACCGTAAAAACTTAAAAAAAAAATTTTATTTTTAAGATGGAAATCAAACTTTGGAAGGATAGGCCCACTGGATTCCACACCTCCTGCGCATTTCCTCACTCCCGTGGCCTTTTCTGGGGAGAACTTTGAGGTAGTTAATGGAAATCGTCACCCCGAATGGGAGTCACACACGCCGGGAAGCCGCCCGTTGGAGCGCGGAACAGTCGCATTAGCTATTAACCTACTTCCTACTTGCAGGCTTCCAGTGCCTCGGAGCCTTCGGCGGATGTCGCCCTCGCAGCCCCCCTCACCTTCCCGTTCGCGCCCTAGCCCTCGCGAGGCATTATGGGCCTGCCCCCCTCCGGTGGGGAACGCCCCACGCGCACTGCGCACCCGCACACTCCTTCCCGCGCGTCGAGCCTGGAGCGTGGTCAGTTAATTCCAAACCGCCTGCCTAGTTGTTGACGCAGTAACTGGAAAAGCGAGTAAGATCCCCCACGGTGGGCTGCGCCTGGGTTATTTCGTGCGGTGCCGAGGGAGAAGGTGGGCTATGCGAAGCCCCCACCCCCACCCCCACTCCTAACCCCCCCCCCCCCCCCCGTTCTGGTTCGGAGTTAGAAATGGGCCGCTTGTAAACCCGAGAACCTCCACCCGATCGAGAGGCGGTTTGGAGTGTGGTTTTCCATCTCCTTCTGGCCCAAAGAGGGTTTTGTTCAGGAGATTAGCTCATCCACGATCGTAGCCTCGGTTGTCCTTAAATATTGCAAACCCCACAGTCTTTTGAATACGTAAGAAGGGAAACTGGAGCGGAAGAGAGGACGGAACGGATCCTATGGATTTCAGAGCTCACAATTTAGGAAGAAAATTGGGACAAAGGGGCGCAGAGATAGTACGGCAGGTAGGGACACTTGCCATGTACAGGGCCAACCCGGGATTGAACCTCAGTGCCCCATACGGTCTCCCAACACCGCCAGGAGTAGTACTCCCTGAGCACCGACGGATGTGATCTCTCCACCCCCTCTTCCTCCCACACACACAAAGGAAATAACACAGAAGCTTAGTACACTTTTCTCCAAATCAAAATTGTAACTGCCCACTCTTACTACAACCCGGGTTACCTCCAGGTTGTGAGCTTTACTCGAGGGAGTGGGGCAGGGAGAATTTTGCCACCCCTCCATTCCCTCCCCAGTTTGGTAGATAAGAAAAACAACAAGGGGGAGGCAGGGGCGATAGTATAGCCGGTAGGGTGTTTTCCTTGCACACGGCCTACCTGGTTCATCCCCGGCATCCTCCATGGTCCCCCAAGCACCACCAGACGTAATTTCTGAGTGCAGAGCCTCTGAGCATTGCTAGGTGTGACCCAAAAAGAAAGAAAAAAAACTGAAAGGATTAATGAAAATGTGGTTTGTTTGCTCTTCTATAAATTGCTTAACTTCCAGTATGATCCCTGTCTGGGCCTGTAGTGAACATTATTTGTCTGCAGGGTGAATTCATGTATATGGTTGTGTTTTTGGTGTTTTTTTTTTTTAATCTTTATTCTTTTTTGGTGCCTGATATGAAACCAAGGCCATATACATGCAAGGCAAGTGCATTTGTTACTGCTGTGTTACAAAGGCCTTGTGCTTATGATTTTATTTTATTTGGCTTGGGGACCATGCCGTACAAAAGACAATGCAGTGTTCCAACAAAAGGAGCTTTCCAGTCGTTTGACCTATCTCCCCAGCCACATGCTTAAAGAAAAAGGAAACCAGAGTTTGGATAAAGAAAGGAGTGTGTTAATACATTCAGGGATAGTTTTTTTTTATTAATCAAATTCAGTGGAACTGGTCATGGTTATTTTAAATTTTTTGTTTCAGGATCCTAGCATTAACAGAGGTAGGGCATTCGCCTTGCACGCAGCCAGCTTGGGCCAAGCCCGTTTTGATTCCTCAGCCCCTCTCGGAGAGCTCAGCAAGCTACCGAGAGTATCTCGCTTGCCCGGCAAAGCCTGGCAAGCTACCCGTGATGTGTTCAATATGCCGAACACAATAACAACAAGTCTCAAAATGGAGACGTTACTGGGCCTGCTTGAGCAAATCGATGAACAACGGGAGGACAGTTTGTTTCAGGAAACATGGGTAGCTGGAGAGATAATACAGCAGGTAAAGCACTTGCCTTACACTGCCAAACTGACCTGGGTTCGATCAGGGCACCCCATTTATATTTCCCCAAGACCTGCCAGTAGTAAATCCTAAGCACTACCAGGTGTGGCCCAAAATCAAATGTTTGTATCTCTTCCTTGGAGTATTCAGGATACCCAGCACAGAGATAAGAGTGGTGACTTCCTCTTCCCCCCTCCCACACACCAGCACCACCAGGTCTGGATCAAATGTGACCCCAAAACTAGCAAAAAAAAAAGGAAATATTCATATTATATCCCTCTCATACACACCATTCTGCAGAAAATATTGCAGTCAGCACAAAAAAGTGAAATATTAAGGAACGTTTGATACTTTAAATTAACTATTGATAATAAAAGCATTCCTACTTTCAGGGCTGGAGTGATAGTACAGCGGGTAGGGTGTTTGCCTTGCATGCGACCGACCTGGGATTGATTCCCAGCATCCCATCTGGTTCCCTTAGCACTGCCAGGAGTAATTCCTGAGTGCAAAGCCAGGAGTAACTCCTGTGCATCATCGGGTGTGACCCAAAAAGCAAAAAAGAAAAAGAAATAAAGCATTCCTACTTTTATCTATATAGCAACATAAGTCAGAATGTTCAATGATTACAGTTGATTATAGGCTTGCATCAAGACGAAGAGAGCTCTGCCTCCTTTGCCCCTCTTACCCTACCTTGAGGTAGGGGCCAGAGCAATAGCACAGCAGGTAGGGCATTTGCCTTGCATGCGGCCAGCCCGGGTTTGATTCTCAGCATCCCATATGGCCCCCCGAGCACTGCCAGGAGTAATTCCTGAGTGCATGAGCCAGGAATAACCCTTGTGGATCGCCGGTGTGACCCAAAAAGTGAAAAAAAAGAAAAAAATCTTGAGGTAGGTCTGGGATGTAAGCTTTTCATGAGAGAGTGAAAGGAGCTAGGAAGGCTAGGAAGGAGTTAATTAACCTGCAAAATTGCTTTCTGTAAACAGTTCAGCAGCCTTGAGGTTACAAAATTGGATTGAACCCAGTAGATGTGTAAAGTATGGGCTAGAATAAGACATAACTATTTGAAGATAGAGTGTTTTGACCATTCTGGAAACTGAAACTATGTGACCGGGTTAAGATGTTCGGATCGAGATACTCCAAGAAAAACTGCAAAGAACCCAGCAAAACACGTATTGGCAAAATATGTGCAAAATATGTGGTCTTTGTTCTCAAACTGTATAAAAGATGACCTGTTTCTGAGTTCGAGGCTCGCAGCCTCTGCCCGCTCTTGGGTATGTTGCAGAGCCCCAGCATGCTGGTCTGAATAAAACCCCGCTTAAATTCCTGCAGGAACGTTGTCTGTCTGGTCTCTCCGTGCCTCCCAGGGCTAGGGAACTCCCGACCCCAACAAGAGCCCTGTGTTGATTCTGGGAGCTCTGGGAAGCACCTGGTCAGTGACCAACAAGCACCAAACTTGAAGTAGCCCAAGAGTACAATGGGGTATGGCTCAAAAGAAAAAAAAAAGATGAATAATCAGAAATCTCTCAATGGTCAGAATAAGATGTTAACAATTTAACTGTATAGCTAAAGATCCAATATTCTAGTTAAAAATTCTCTATCCTCAGTGAAAAAAAAAAACTCTTGGGGGCTTGAGGGGTGGATGTGTTTTGTTTTGGGGCCACATCTGGCATAGGACTTCTTCTTGCCTCTGGGCTCTCAGAGATGAGTCCCTAGGGTCTGGGTCAAGGGATTACATAGGATGCTGGAGATCAAACCCCTAATAGCAGAGTGCAAAGCAAGCACCCCACCTGCTGTACTATTGCTGCGACCCCAGAATATTTCTTACATTGTAGGAAGAAGAGTATTTTCTTTTAATTTAAAAACATATAACATCAAAAATGGGAATTTAAGTCAGTATAGCTGGTAAGTGCTTGCCTTGAACAAGGTCAACTTGGATTTGATCCCTGGCACCCCATGTGGTCCCCTGAGCCCACCAGGAGTGATTCCAGAGCACCACTGACTGTGGGCCAAAAACAAAAATAAGAAAGAAAATGAAAAAAGAAAAGGAGTAATGCAGTAGTTGAAGCATGACGTTCTGGAGAATTTCAGGATACATCCAACCACAACTTTTTCTCTTGAGTGGGAATAACATGAAAAGAAAGTTGATTTCAGAGAGTAAGTCCATCACTCTTCAGATGTCAGGACTTGATTTTTCCAAAGATAGGTGTTTAGGTGGGCTACTGCGTGAACTTTTTCTAGTTTTGCTTTTAAGCAATACTAGAATCATTATTTGTGCAACTGGTTTTTTGAGTAAGGGTTTTTTTTTCCCCTCATACTTGCAAGATCAAGCCTTGTACTTAAGCTTAAAGCCTTGTGCCATATACTGTCAGAAATACAGAGACTGAATTTTGTGAACACTCATATCTCTTGTAGTTGTTTTTAGTTACATAAATAGCAACTTGTTGAACTGTGCCAAATATGAATGAATGAGGTCACTAACTGCCAAACCACTGAAAGAGGAAAATAACTTAGATTGCTTCTATTTGAAAATCAATAGTGACTTTAACTTTTTCCCCCCCTCTCTTTTTGTGTCACACACGGGATGCAGAGGGTTTACTCCTGATTGTGCACTCAGGAATTACCCCTGGCGATGCTCAGGGGACGATATAGGATGCTGGGAATCAAACGCAGGTCTGTTTCATGGAAGGCAAACACCCTACCCGCTGTGCTATCGCTGTAGCCTTACCTTTAACTCTTAATGGAGCAGTGCCCACCGTTAAATACTGCATTACAGATCTAGCTGAGCGTGAGCGGTTAGAGGGGCGTGGTCTATGTAAATGAGCGCAGTGACTGCTGGTCACAGTTAGAATAGGCACGTAATTCTTAATATTTTGGCATTCCAGATGCACAAAATCTTAATATATAGCTTGTACAGAAAATAAATTATCTCACCAGAGAGAAAAGGGTTTCTGTAGACGAAAAAAGAAAACTAACGTTATCTAAGAGTGGTTTAAATCTGAGGGTGAGGTGGCAGGCGGCAACAGCAACTCATACTTACCTGGCAGGGGAGATACCATGATCACGAAGGTGGTTTTCCCAGGGCGAGGCTTATCCATTGCACTCCGGATGTGCTGACCCCTGCGATTTCCCCAAATGTGGGAAACTCGACTGCATAATTTGTGGTAGTGGGGGACTGCGTTCGCGCTCTCCCCTGGTTTTGTTGGTCCAAATGAAAGAATCTTAAGACGTTTTCTTTTGAGTACTGGGGTTGTCTTTTCCGTGTTGGTCATGTAACATATTGGCTTTTACTATTTTATCTGTAATGCTGTTTTACTTGAGGATTTTTGCTATTAGGGCTTTTCACGTTTTTTTATTTTTTATTTTTTCTACCCGTTCATTTTTAACTACTTTTTAGCGAAGAGAAAGTCTTTGCTAACTGGCATCGGTTTGTTTCGCTTAAATTTATTTGGGGGACGGAGCGATATTACGGGCAGGTTTGGGCTAGAACTATGCAAACGTGTTCGATAACCACGGGATTCCATATGGTTTTCTGAGCACAGGTTTAGGATACCCGTGAGCATCACCAGTTGTGACCCAAAAGCATAAATAAGTAAATTTACCGTCACGGTCTTCCCGTTGTTCATCGATTTGCTCGAGCGGGCCCAGTAACGTCTCCATCATGAGAGTGACGTATTCGATATGCCAAACACAGTAACAACAAATAAGTAAATAAACAGATAAATAAAAAACGTGTTGTGGGGGCCGAAGTGAATGAAGGTAGAACGGGTGAGGATCATAGACGGCTGGGTCTGGGTAATCCTGGGCATCGCAAATATTATGGAGTCGCAATCCATAGACCACCAGAGCCGGATTAAGAATTTGGAGGGGAGGGGCTGGAGCTATTGCACAGCGGGTAGGGCGTTTTCCTTGCACAGAGCCGACCCGGGTTTAATCCCCAGCATCCCATATGATCCCCTGAGCACCGCCAGGGGTAATTCCTGAGTGCAGAGCCAGGAATGATCCCTGTGCATCGCCGGGTGTGACCCCCCCCCCAAAAAAAGCAAAAAAATAAAAAAGAATTTAGAGGGGGGGGAAATAAAGTATTTGGAGAACTCTTTATTGACACCAGCTAGGCAAGAGCAGCAGCTCCACAGCAGAAGCACTGATATTCTATTAGGAAAAATCACAACCTGTGCCTGAGCACTTTGTTTTGTAAGCATTTTCATTTTTTTGAGTCCCCCAAAACACATCCTGGTGGTGCTCGGTAAATTCCTGCAGGCACAGCAAAGCAAGCATTATGACAGAAGTCAGAAAAAGGGGTTACTGCCGGAGTACACGAGGCAGTCAGTTATCCTTAACCAAATTCCTTTAGGCCCCTAGCCCATTGTTCCTGTTTGCAATCCACGACGGGCTTTCGGGCCCTTGCGGAAAGTAGTGTTTGGAATGATATCGTTAAATCAGTTTTTAAAAAAAAAGGAAAAAAACGCAGAAAACTAAAGTTCTTTCTCTTCCTATCAGTCTCCCATTACACCATGTTACTCTCCCGCCTACCCCGCCCCGACCCTTTCCCGCCCCCCCCCCCCCCGGCGCCCCCGTCCCCCCCGCCCGGCGCTGCCTGCAGTACAGAACCTGGAGTAAATCCTAAGCACCGCCGGGAGGACGTGTTCCTAACGGTGCAGCCAATATGCTTTTGATTCTGTGGCACAGGTTTCCATCATTTCTGCCAGGAATAAGCTCTGAGCCACACTGCTATGTTGGTTGCGCCTCTCCACCAATCCCCAGCCCCCCCCCCTATACAAGAGTATATTTTATTTTGTGGTGTACAGTATGGAAGTCTTCAAACAAAGTTGTCGCTTTTAGTTTCTGAGCCTTATTTTTTGTTGAGCTTATTACGTTTTCTAAACTAGCGATTGTTATTCCCACAGAAATAAATAAGGATACTTTTTGTACTTTGGGGAGAAGGCCATTTGGAAGTAACGATATTTGTTGTATTTTGGGGAGAAGGCCATTTGAACTACATTCCGATATTGTGCTTGACGGTCGTTCTTGGCAGTTAAGAGAGGGGATGCGGTGTATGGGGGGAAAGGGAGGGCGGTGGAGACAGCCCCAGTCTGGCCCGGATATCTTCTTGAACTCCGGTAGGCCATATCTGCAAATAAGTCACAAAGTGAGGTGGTACGTCCGATTTCAAAAAGTAGAACACGGATTTTTTTTTCCCGTTAACGGTTCAGCCTCACCTCCATTCAACTCTCTCAGTCGCTGTTGAATGACGTCACCAAGGGAACTTGGATTATGTTAATGAACGCGGAGTCGCCTGGTGTCGTTCTTGATTTATTTTTCCTGCAAAATACTGTATTTCAGCGTCTAAAATATTAGATGCTCTGTCTGTTAACGTTTATAGCAACGTTTCCTTGATCAGTTTCGGAGCAGAACGTGCTTGTGTTAAATGACCGTAACTGTCATGTGTTTGTAATCTGAAGGTGAGGTGGCAGGCGGGGAGAGCAACTCATACTTACCTGGCAGGGGAGATACCATGATCACGAAGGTGGTTTTCCCAGGGCGAGGCTTATCCATTGCACTCCGGATGTGCTGACCCCTGCGATTTCCCCAAATGTGGGAAACTCGACTGCATAATTTGTGGCAGTGGGGGACTGCGTTCGCGCTCTCCCCTGATATTTCTTGTATCTAAATGTAGACCATCGACGTTGTTGTATTTTACTCCGAGAACGCTTGTAACTAGCTGTTAGTCTTTCATAGTGCGGTTCTTTCTCCCGTGTATGTATTGCTTAATTTTTTCGGTTTTGCATGTTAAACTTCTAACCTGTTGAAGTTTGGATCTTTCAAGCACAGGTGCAAGTTCCCATACAACTGGTAAAGTTAGTTTTCATGTTGAGCCTTATTAATCTTATATTGAAGGGATCTTATCTTGTCTTTCAGTAAACCAGCAACTCAAGGTTGGAAGCATAATGTTAGAGGTCTTCACTGGGGCTACAGCATAGATTTCAGGGCCCAAGGAAGGGAAATCATCTCATCATTTGAGTTATCCAGAATTTACAGATTGACTAAAGAATTAAGAAAAATGACTAGAGCAGGTAAGGCCTTTTACCTTCCACACAGCCCACCCAGGTTCAATCCCTGGTCCCTAAGCTCTGCCCTTGAGCATAGCGAGGTGTGACCCAAAAAACAAAAGAAAAAAGAATTAAAAGCTAGTGTTGTAAAGCATGCCTTGCATTTTAAAATTCTTTTTATGGAGCACAGCGGGTAGGGTGTTTGCCTTGCACCCGACGGACTTGGGTTCAATTCCTTCATCCCTCTCGGAGAGCCCAGCAAGCTATCCAGAGTATCCCGCTTGCAATGGAGACGTTATTGGTGCCCGCTTGAGCTTGAGCAAATCGATGGACAGTGCTACAGTGCAAATGTATCATATCTTCTTGATACACAGTGGAAAATAGTCTAGATGAGCTCTGTAGTAGGCATTCTAAGAAGAGGTTAATAGAATGGTAGAGACATTGCAGAGAATGTGCACTTTCATAATCAGTCATTAGAGATCGTTGAACTTTTTTTTTTTGGCCACACCCTGTGATGCTCAGGAATTATTTCTGGCTCTGCACTCAGGAATCACTCCTGGTTGGCATGGGAACCATAGAGGATGCTGGGGATTGAATCAGGGTCAGTCACGTGCAACGTGCAAGGCAAGCACCTTACTTATTGTACTGTCTTTCCAATTCCTACCTTTGGAAAAAAGTATTACTGAGTTCATTAGAGTAGGGGGAATACATATTGGCCACATTGGTACTTTCTAATACGAAATAGTAAAAAACAAGGTGAAGATGAAGAAACCACTAGCCATTACTATTTTTACGACCCATTTATGGTACATCTTGTGGCGTCTTTATTTGGGGAGGGGAGGTTGTTTGTTGTGCTGTCTTTTTTAGGGCTTTGTGGGGATGGAAGAGCCACATCCATTCTGTGCTCAAGGGCTGCTTCTAGCTTGTTGCTAATGGATCTTGCAGTGCCAGGGATCAAATCTGGGCTTCCAGCATGCAAAGCAGGCACACACACACACACCCCATCAAACTATCTCTCTGGCCCTCTGCAGTATGCTTTAGGATATCTTTCTATTCTTCAGAATATATATCTTTACTGGGCCAGAGAGATAGTACAGCGGGTAAGGCATTTGCCCTGCACATGGCCGACCCAAGTTCCATCCCTGGCATCCCATGTGGTCCCCCGAGCACCACCGGGAGTGGTTCCTGAGTGCAGAGCCAGGAGTATCCCTGAGCATTGCTGGGTGTGACCCAAAAAGAAAAAAAAAAAATATATATATATATATCTTTACAGACTTCAGAATAACTTTTTGATATCAGTGACCGCAATACATCAGATAATCCTGATACTTTATTTCCTTAGTTCTCTGTTGCCTGAAAGATTGACTTTTCTGGAGGGTTTTCCAGCTATGCTCTCAGTTCTTCTAACCCATTGTCTTCCCAGAGATCCTGATTATATTGAGACCTGCTCATATATCAGTTCTATAAACCGGTATACACTTAGCAGTGTAAAGATTAAGAATGTGGACTCACTAGCTCTGCTGTCTAGCTGAGTGATTTCAGGTAAATTAAGTATGTAGTCAAATTGTACCTCATTCTCTGCAGCTCCAAAATGGTGAATAACAATGTAGTACTGGGCTAGAGAGTTATTACCAGAAGTAAGACACTTGCCTTATATGATCCTAGTTTGATCCTTGGCACTGTAATTGTCCCCAGGAGTCACTCCTGAACATAGAGCCAGGAATAGCCCCTGAGCACTATGGGTGTGAGCCCCCACAAATAATAGTATAGAACCAAACTAAAAAGACATTGCTGAGAATTAAATGAAATAGATGATAGTCCGTAAAACATTGTCTGATCTGTGGGAAATTGTTGCATAAACATAATGTTAAGCCAGTTAAGCTAAGATCTATGTAGGCGGAAGGTAAGCAAGAAAATCACTTGATTTCCTTAAAAAAAAAAAAATCTTTTGGTTTTGGGGTCGCACCAGGCCCAGGACTTACTTCTGTGTTTACGCCTGGCAGATTCAGGGGTCATATCAGGTCATGGAACTCAAACCCAGGTTAGCCATATGCCAGGCAAGCGCCTTACCCACTATACTATCTTTTGGGCCCCAGGAAGGAAATTGTCTATAGTAGAACTATGGAAATGAGAAAGTTTTTGTTTCTGGGTGAAGGATGCCTGTTTGCAAGGAGAGGAGATGAATGTGGGGAGAGAAAAGAACTGAATTTAGAGAAGATAGAATTGGGAACCTAGTGTAAAAAAAAAAAAGGCCCTCCCGTTGATCATCAATTTGCTCGAGCGGGCCCAGTAACGTCTCCATTGGAGACTTTGTTGTTACTGTGTCTGGCATATCGAATACTCTCGGTAGCTTGCCCGGCTCTCCGAGAGGGGCAGAGGAAACGAACTCGGGTCGGCCATGTTGGCTGCGTGCAAGGCAGATGCCCTACCCGCTGTGCTATCGCTCCAGCCCTTGGGAACCTAGTGTAAGAAGTTTAATAAGAAACGTGTATCTCTTCCTCTCACTTAACAGAGAAACTAGGTTCACTGGTTCTGAAGAATTTGAGTTGCCCATAGCTGGGAGAGATAGTGCAATGGAGAGCACAAATGCCTATCACGTACCTGAGCCAGGTTCGATTCCCAGAATCACATGCCCCCTTGGAACACTGCTGGGTGTAGCTCTGGAGGCTCTCTAGCACCACCAGGTGACTTGATATCCCTGCACCACAGGGCCTGAGCGATGGCATTTTGAGCCCTTGCATTGAACTTGGCTTTACTGAGAACTGCTGGTGTGGCCCCAGGGCCTTCTGAGAAATGTTTGAGAAGCAAAAAAAAAAAAAAAATTACCTCAAGCACCACACACACATGCACACCAAAATACTCCCCAAGTCGGAGAGACAGCCCGACTTCCAGCACTGCATGATCCCTGAACACCAGCAGAGTGACCTCAGGCAGAAAGCACAGAGTAGTCCCTGGGCATCATTGGATGTGTCTCAGAAGCAAGAAGAAGAACATGGAGAGCATTTTGTTTTTCTTTTTGGGTACAGTGATTGCTTCTTGAGGCTACCCCACCCCCCTGGCTCTGTACTCAGGGACCATTTGGTGCGGGGACTCAAACCTGGGCATCCTATGTACAAACTTGGCACTCCAGCCCGTTGAGCAATGTCTTTTGCCCTAGATTTTAAAAAGTTCATACACCCTGGGCTGGAGCGATAGCACAGGGGGTAGGGCGTTTGCCTTGCACGCAGCAAACATGGCCAACCCGAGTTCGATTCCTCCGCCCCTCTCGGAGAGCCCGGCAAGCTACCAGAGTATTTTGCCCGCATGGCAGAGCCTGGCAAGCTACCCGTGATGTATTCGATATGCCAAACACAGTAACAACAAGTCTCATGATGGAGACGTTACTGGGCCCGCTCGAGCAAATCAATGAACAACGGGAGGACCGTGACCGTGACCGTGACCCTGGTCTCATATCCAGACATGCCGATTCAGTAAATGATATTGAGCAGATGGTGTCCTGTGTATTAAAAAAATAAATTATAAAAGGTTGCGGCGCTCCCCCCAGCTCCTTACGTTCAGTTCCACAAAGTTCCACACCCTGCTGGCACCAGATAATCTCCTCTTTGACTATCCTCCAGAACTCACGGATGCTCCTCCCAGACAGGAGTATAAAAGGAGGCTCCCAGAACCATGCCACCAGACTCTGTCCTAGGCTGTGGGGCCGGTGAGAGCCATCCCCACTCCAAGGGACCCAGCCAACCTCCACTGCCCAAGCACCGCCACGCTCCAGGCCACTTTCTAGATGCTCAGGCTGAGCCTCACATAAGAATGAAGTCCTACAGAACCCAGATAATGTGGAACTTTTGAAATAAGGAAGCTAAATTGTTCTTTCCTCTAAATAGGATTTTGGGGGGCTGGAGAGAGAGCTCAAAGGGTTGAGGACATGCTTTGCATGTAGGAGCACAGGCACCACATGGTTCTCTGAGCATAAAACCAGGAGTAGTGCCCACCCACCCTTAGCACCACAGTGTGTGACCCCATAAGAAACAAAAAATGACTTATGGGTATGATTGGTATTAGAGGTACTAGGGTTTGTGGAAAAATTCACTGAGAAGGTCAGAGAGGGAGCACAGAGGTTGAGGTGGCCAACCCCTATTAGACCCCTGAAACCTCGATGACAGTAGTAGTGAGCCCTGAGTAGAGGCAGGGGTGGCCCCTGAGGACTGCTGAATGTAACCAAATCCCTCCTTTATCTGCCAACCCCCTCAAAAATAATTCACTGAATTTTTTTCCTTATAGACAGAAAAAAAGGGAAATAAGATGCTTTCAAAGGAGCAAGTGGGCCTTCATTGGTGCAAATGACCCAGTCCGCTTTCTTGGATGTGAACTCCCCACCTTCAGGAACTGTCTGTGTTATTTTGGCCTGGAGCCAGGCTAGGATAATTTCTTTTTTACCTCTCAGATGCTACCTGCTTCATGCTGATAAGTATTTTGCTGCATTGCTGTCAACCAGCAATGGAAATGGAAACTGCTGAAACATTCTGGAGGAATAAACAGGGGTGCCCACTGTGAGGGATGAGAAATTGATGATGTGATTGATATAACTAGTAGACTGAAGACTAAGAGAAATTTATCCTGGTAAAAAAACACATCAAATGCTAAGAAAAACTGAACTGCAGCAGTTTTTTTCAGACATATTAGCTCAGACAAATGAGAAGAAGAGTAATAGTAGCTCTGGTTCCATCTCCAGCACCTCCTATCTTCTCTTGAGCAGTGCCACAGTGATGATCCCTGAGCACAGAGCCAGGAGTAAGCCCTAAGCACTGCTGGGCGTGACCTAACTCTCCTCATCCCGGCAAATAAAAAAAAAGGAAAACAGAGAGATGTGGATAGTTTCTGTGTAGTTCCTGAGAACTTCCTGTTTTGGTTGCCTGGAACAAGCACTTTAGCAGACTAGAGGTGGGGACCTGCAGCTGAGTGGAATACAGAGAGCTCCTCCCCATCCTGTGGAAACCCAGGAAGAGATTTAGAGGTCTGCAGCTTATCTAGAGACATGCACATTGAAATGCAGTTTTCATCTTGGATCCCCAAGCTCCCACCACCACCAGCAGCACCACCACACACACATCTTTTCCTCCCTGCTTTTTGGGCCACGCCTGACTGTGCTCAGGACTTATTCCTGGTTCTGCACTCAGGAACCAATCCGGTGGGGGCTGGGGGCCTATATGGAGTACTGGGAATTGAACTCCAATAGGCTGCATGCAAGGCAAGTGCCTGCTGTAACATTTCTGGCCTCTCTCACTCTTGCATTCTTCTTATCTGTTTGTTTTTATTTGGGGCTGCATCTTGTGGTGTTCAGGGCTTATTTCCAGCTCTGCACTTGGGAGTAACTCCGGGTGATTCTCGGGAGACCATCAGGGGACCATATGGGATGCTGGGGATCAAACATACAAAGCAAGCACTCTACCCACTGCACTCTCTCTCCTCTGTTCCCACAAGCTCCCCGTTTTGCAATATTCCCTCTGGCAGGCAGCCATAGCATATTATTCTGGGCCCTTGCTCCTCTGGGTAAGTAAAAAGGCACCGGGCTAGTTCAGGAGTGTTGGCTGATATCCAGGGAAGGCCAGGGACCTGGGCAACGACTAAAACATTAACTGCGTGCCTTTGCTCAGGGACATACCTACTGAGAGATTGAACGGCATTTGGGTCTCACTTGGGCTGGGAGGAGAGGTTTTTGTTAAGAAAATAGATCCCAATGGACAGGATTTAGTGTTCTGCGGAATGCAGCCACAGAGGGCGCAGCTGTCAACCCAAGGGAGTCCGACTGCCAGGTCTCAGTGCTGCTGGGTGACGTAGGGCAACAAGGCGGAGTATGTAGATGAAACACTCAGGGCAATTGGGGCCACATTCCCTGGCAAAATATGCACGAATGCTCACATTAGTCGATGGAACAGATAGTGCGAGAATCATCTATTTTAGTGTATGTAGGTAGATAAGTTATTTTTAGAGTCATTTGCGGATTGACCCGAATCTTACAGTGGTTCTTGCGTCAGTGGGAAATGCCTGGATGAAGCTCAACTCATACTTACCTGGCAGGGGAGATACCATGATCATGAAGGTGGTTTTCCCAGGGCGAGGCTTATCCATTGCACTCCGGATGTGCTGACCCCTGCGATTTCCCCAAATGTGGGAAACTCGACTGCATAATTTGTGGTAGTGGGGGACTGCGTTCGCGCTCTCCCCTGTATGTTGTGGTTCAAATGAAGACTTTGAAATGGTGAACGGGCTAAAGCTCTTATATTTAACAGGCTTAAGTTTAGACTGGCAAACTGTTTTAAGTACCATCCCCGGTTTAAAGTGCTCTCAGGTTGCATTGTCGGATATTACCCGAAAGGAAATAAGCAACTTTTCAGCTTTTGTGGGCTTGTGTTCTAAAGACTAAACTTCGTAGATTACAGAAGTCAGCTTTTCCTCTTATCTATTTTCTACTTTTGCTTGTTGAATTTAATTCCTTCCTTTTCCTAAGCTAACAATATAAGTGTTTCTACAGAAATAATTATTTTGTGGAGAAGGCCGTTTGAGCTACACACCCTGTGATATTGTGCTTGGCCGTCATACCAGTGCTACGAGAGGGAATGCATTGCAGCGGTGGGTATGAATCCGAACCCTTGAAATCCGTTGCCCACATCTGCAAAGCAGTCACAAAGCAAGGTGGCACTCACGGTTTCAAGGAGTAGAACACCCATTTCTCCCGCCTCTCCGCCCTCCCCCCTCCCCCAACCATTCGGCCTCGTCTCCATTGATTCAGTCGCTGTTGAATGACGTCACCAATGGGGCATGAAGTATGTAAATGACCGCGGAGTCGCCTGGTGTCGTACTTAATTTATTTTTCCTGCAGAATACTATCTATCAGCATCTAAAGTCTTATGCTCTGGCTGTTAATGTTTATAGAAACGTTTCCTTGATCAGTTACGGAGTAGAACGTGCGTGTGTTAAATGACCGTAACTGTCATGTGTTTGTAATCTGAGGGTGAGGTGGCAGGCGGCGACAGCAACTCATACTTACCTGGCAGGGGAGATACCATGATCACGAAGGTGGTTTTCCCAGGGCGAGGCTTATCCATTGCACTCCGGATGTGCTGACCCCTGCGATTTCCCCAAATGTGGGAAACTCGACTGCATAATTTGTGGTAGTGGGGGACTGCGTTCGCGCTCTCCCCTGGTAATTATGGTTGAAAAGGAAGTGTTGACCAACTAATTTATGGTTTATGCGCTTATGAGCCACTGCAGATTGTTTCTTGGGGGACCGTAAGGGATATTGCTATTCAGTATTTTGGGGTGTGAGTGACTACAGTGCTTTTACAGTTTTCCTTGTAGCCAGCGGATCCTGAGCATGCTCCTAGGGCACCATCAGAACCAATTTTGACTGCTGCGTTACCTAGGTATCTCTGGCGTGATCTAAAACGAGACAAAAATGTAATTTTCTCTTCTAGTTTCTGGGCGTCATTCCATTGCACTTTGGTCTTTGTTAGGTTTTTTTTTTTTAATTTGTTTTTGGGGCCACCCCCAGCGGTGCTCAGGAGTCACTTCTGTTTTTTCTGCGCTCTGGGGTCACTCCTGGCGAGTTCAGGGGACGAGGTGGATGCCAAAGATCTAACCTGAGTTGACTTCATGCGAGGCAAGCTCCTACCCGTTTATTATGCTCTGGGTCCAACTTCCGTTTTCTAAACTAGCGATTTGTTATTCCCACTGAAATCGGGGCCTTTTAATTTTTTATTTTGGGGAGACCAAAATATGACCTTTTTGGAAGGTCATACGTGCTTGACAGTCATTGCTGGCAATATTAGGGAAGGGAATGAGGTGGCGGGGAATGTGGGGATCGTTTCCAGCCCTTTAATCCTCTCTGGGCCGGATATCTTTATCAGTATTTTGGGTCCACACCAAGCTGTTTTCAGAGCTTGTTCCTGGTTCTAGGGTCAGGGAGGATCACTCCTTATGGGGATCGGGGGACATATGGGATGCCAAAGGTCCAATCCGGGTCAGCTCATGCATGGCAAGTGCCCTACCCGCTGTGGTTTCCTCGCCCGGATATCTTCTTGAACTCTGGTGATTACATCTGCAAATCTGACCTAAAGGTAGAACTCCCAATTTCAAGGACTAGGACAGGGATTTTTCCCCCCCATTAACCATTCCTCATCTTCGTCAACCTTTTGCAGTCGCTATTGAGTGACGTCACTTAAAGGGGCGAGGAGTATGTTAATAAATGCGGAGTCTCCGCTTGTCTTAATTTATATCCATTTGAGCCTTTGCTGCAGATATTTCAATATCCAAAGTCTTATGCTCTGGCTGTTAATGTTTATAGAAACGTTTCCTTGATCAGTTACGGAGTAGAACGTGCGTGTGTTGAATGACCGTAACTGTTATGTGTTTGCAATCTGAGGGTGAGGCGGCAGGAGCGAGCTGCAACTCATACTTACCTGGCAGGGGAGATACCATGATCACGAAGGTGGTTTTCCCAGGGCGAGGCTTATCCATTGCACTCCGGATGTGCTGACCCCTGCGATTTCCCCAAATGTGGGAAACTCGACTGCATAATTTGTGGTAGTGGGGGACTGCGTTCGCGCTCTCCCCTGATAACTTGGTTTTCAACAGCAGCCTAATCACTTAATTGTACAGTATATTGTTATGTTTTCGGCTCGAGGTTTTTGACTGTGTGGGAGTCTTTTCTAGCGGTTGTCCTGTGGGCTAACTTTTTGCGACTTCTGGGTGGGTTACTTCTGGGCTCTGTACTCTGAAATTCCTAGTGATCCTCAGGGGACCATAGGATTCCTAGTGATCCCCAGGGGACCATACTGGGGATGGGACCTGAGTCTGGCTGCATGTGAGGGAAATGTCCTAACCGCCTTACTTCTACTGGCCCCATCTTTCTGATTTTTGAGCCACACCTACCAGTGCTCAGGGGCAACTCCTGACTGCTCAGTGGTCTTTACTGGCAGTGTTCTGGGACTCTGAACTTTGAACTGGGATTGGACACATGCAAAGCAAGTGCCTGAGCCCCATTCTGTCCTTCTATCACCTTGTCAGGTTTTAAGGATTCTAAAGATACTAAAGATTCTAAAGATTAGATATGATTTTTTTTTATCTCAAAGAAATTATATGGCACACTTTTCCCCTTTCTTTTTCTTCAGCTTTTGCTACTGAAGATAGAACCCAGGGCCACTGTACATGTACATCTACTTTATTACTGAGCCACATCCCTTGGCCTTGTCCTGTAGCACTGTCCTCCCATTGTTCATTGATTTGCTCAAGTGGGCACCAGTAAAGTCTCCACTGTGAGACTTGTTTTACTGTTTCTGGCATATCGAATACACCAAGGGGAGCTTGCCAGGCTTTGCCGTGCGGGCGGGATATTCTCAGTAGCTTGCCAGGTTCCCCAAGACGGACAGAGGAATTGAACCCAGGTCGGCCGCGTGCAAGGCAATGCCCTACCCTCAGTGCTATCACTCCAGCCCCTCCCTTGGCCCTAAGGTATTTATAATGATTAAAATATTAATATCACAGGGAAGGCACCAGAAATGTAGCTAGTGATAGAGCATTTTCTTATGACTCTGAGTTTGATCCATGATACTGCAATTCATCGATTTGCTTGAGCGGGCCCAGTAACGTCTCCCTCGTGAGACTTGTTACTGTGTTTGGCATATTGAATACATCACGGGTAGCTTGCCAGGCTTTGCCGTGCGGGCGAGATACTCTCAGTAGCTTGCCGGGCTCTCTGAGAGGGGCGGAAGAATCCAACCCGGCTCGGCCGGGCTGGCTGCATGCAAGGCAAATGCCCTACCGCTGTGCTATCACTCCAGCCCATGATATTGTCATGAACAATAATTATTTTCAAGACTATAAATTTCAGTTATACATATTTTAGAGCAACAAACTGGTATTTAATATCAATAAGATAAATCATCTATAAAATATATAGCAAAAAATGCATGAAAACTATGACGTACAATTTTATTAAGAATAAAAATGTAAGGGCTGGAGCAATAGCACAGCGGGTAGGGCGTTTGCCTTACACGCGGCCGACCCGGGTTCGATTCCCAGCATCCCATATGGTCCCCCGAGCACAGCTAGGAGTGATTCCTGAGTGCAAAGCCAGGAGTAACCCCTGAGCATCACAGGGTGTGACCCAAAAAGCAAAAAATAAAAAATAAAATAAAAATATAGGGCCGGAGAGATAGTACAGAGAATAGGGCATTTGCCTTGCACATGGGCTACCCGGGTTTGATCCCCGGCATCCCATATGGTCCCCTAAGCACCGCCAGAAGTAATTCCTGAGTGCAGAACCAGAAGCAACCCCTGAGCACCGCGGTGTGGCCCCAAAAAAGCAAAAACAGTAATAATAATACTGTCACTGTCCTCCCGTTGTGCATCGATTTGCTCGAGCGGGCCCAGTAACGTCTCCATTGTGACAACTGTTACTGTGTTTGGCATATCAAATACGTCACGGGTAGCTTGCCAGGCTTTGCCGTGCTGGCGAGATACTCTAATAAATAAAAATAAAAATGTATCTTGACGGCTGGAAAGATAGCACAGCAGGTAGGATGTTTGCCTTGCATGCGGCCGACCTGGGTTCGATTCCTAGCATCCCATATGGTCACCTGAGCACCGCCAGGAGTAATTCCTGATTGCAGAGCCAGGAGGAACCCCCGTGCATCGCCGGGTGTGATCCAAAAAGAAAAAAAAATTATATATATATATATATATATATATATATAAAATAACAGCTGAAGACCTCTGGGCCCCAGCCAAGGCCATGCTGGGACCACTCTCCACATGCTTGGATGAGCCTCACACATAAAAGAACTGGCAGAGGAACCCAGGTGTGTGGGACCCGGGGCTGAGATCTCCGAGCCTGCACGGTTTGGGACTGGACCTGCCAGTAGCTAGACAGTTACACCCACCAACTGCCGTGTAACTCCAACAACGGCCAGGATCCAGAGATTATCACACTCAGCTCCCGGAAGCGCGCGGCCGCGCGACATCTTACCATCTCATTCCTACTTTAGACAAACTGGCAGGCTACCGAATGTAACTTGCCCACACGGCAGAGTCTGGCAAACTCCCCATGGTATACCCAATATGCCAAATACCAGTAACAATGATGGGTCTCATTCTCCTAACCCTGAAAGAGCCTTGAATATGACACTTTTTAAAAAAATCTCAGGGCTAGGACGAAGGAGACGTTACCGGGGCCTGCTTGAGGCAATCGACGAACAACAGGATGGTCGTGATATATCTTGGGCTGGAGAGAGTAAAGCAGGTTGCCTTGCATGTGCCAGACCTGAATTCAGTCTCTGACACCCCATATGGTCCCTCAAACCCCACCAAGAGTGTTCCCTGAGCACAAAGCCAGGACTAAATCCTGAGCACTGCCAGATGTGGTCCCCCCCCAAAAAAGGTACATGTGTGTATAAAATTAGAATTACACTCACTATACAATACACTATACAATTACTGCTGTGACAGTACACTGTCCTCCTGTTGTTCATCGATTTGCTTGAGTGGGCCCAGTAACAGTCTCCATCGTGAGACTTGTTATTGTGTTTGGCATATTGAATACGTCACGGGAAGCTTGCCAGGCTTTACCTTGCAGGCAAGATACTCTCGGTAGCTTGCCGGGCTCTCCGAGAAGGTCGCAGGAATCGAACCCAGCTCGGCCAGGCTGGCCACATGCAAGGCAAACGCCCTACCACTGTGCTATCGCTCCTAAAAAAAATTACAACTTTTGTCTTTCCTGATTACCTTCAAGGTACAGTTATCAGTACTGTAGTCCTGTCCTCCCATTGTTCATCTATTTGCTCGAGTGGGCACCAGTAACCAACCTCTCCATTGTGAGACTTGTTACTGTTTTTGGCATTTTGAATACACCACGGGGAGCTTGCCAGACTCCGCCCTGCGGGCGGGATACTCTCGGTAGCTTGGCGGGCTTTCTGTGAGGAAGGAAGAAATCAAACCCGGGTCGGCCACGTGGAAGGCAAAAGCCCTACCCGCTGTGCTATCGCTTCAGCTCCAGCATGTAGTGTCTTCATTTCTTTATTTCAAATCATCAATGTTTGTATACTTTCCATAATCAAAAAAAAAAAACAATCATTCACTGTTACTGAGGAAAATTAACCATTACCACTGATCACATAACACATTTCCACCTTAATCATCAATCACATACACTTTCCTGATTAACACTTTAACTACCATCATTCATCAAGGTGTCAGACTTGAAGCACCCACCAGGAGTTCCCAGGGCCAAGGAAGCACAAGGCATTCCTTGTGCTTAATGACCATGCTCCTGAAGTCACATCCCAGGCTCCCAAGGTGAGGGGCTCAGGTTGTCTTCTAACACCTTATCATGGCTCTGTGCTCAGAGATCACTGTTGGTGGGGCAGGGGGTGGTCATATGGGGTGCTGGAGATCGAATTTTGGTTGGCTGAGTTCAAGGCATGACTGACCCCTATCCACCCCTACCCCCACCCCCACGTCACCTCAGCAACGCCATGAGTAAGCTCAGAGCTAAGGAGTTAGCCCTGAGCACTGCCGGGAGCGGCTTAAAACCAAAAAATAGGTTGGGGAGATAGTACCCAGATCAATATACCGAAAAATGTACTGTGGCGGAGTATGTAATTTAGTCCCAGAGAGAAGCAGTGTTTCAAGCAGATTTAATTGGTTTAATCTATTGCTCTGCCTGGATTGCACCGCCTGCCCTTTGAGAGTCATTTAGTCCACAGCCTACCAGTAGGTTCGGCACTGCAGCGTTGGGTGCAGACAAATCCACATCAGAACCTCTGTTTAGGTCCAGAAAGGCAAGGAAGGAATCAAACAAAAATCTTCCCAGTTACAGCACCTCTGACGCCTGAGCGAAAGTATTCGTTCCTTCCGCGGCAAAGAGAGGGACTGTAGAAAAGGTTAATACGCTTAGAGGCGTGGATATGCAAATTATGCGCGCACTGACTGCTGGTTAGTCATTTTATAGGATAAAACTTATACCTATTCCTATACTGAATACAGGAAATGATATATTTTAATCTCTAATGTACTAGTATTACCATAGTTTAAACTGAATACGAAAAATAGGAAGAATACGACAAACCATAAGTAAGAAGTGTGTTGACGATCAGGTTGAGGTTCTATGGGCCACTAGCAACTCATACTTACCTGGCAGGGGAGATACCATGATCACGAAGGTGGTTTTCCCAGGGTGAGGCTTATCCATTGCACTCCGGATGTGCTGACCCCTGCGATTTCCCCAAATGTGGGAAACTCGACTGCATAATTTGTGGTAGTGGGGGACTGCGTTCGCGCTCTCCCCTGACGTTACTGGTATCAAATATAGAGCTTTCTGTATGTCTTTTGTGATCTTTGTTTGAGCTCCAAGTTAGTGTTAGTGAAGTATGATCGAAGGATTCTCTTTTCAGTTACGTAGTTGTTGGGGTCTGGTGTGTTTTGGAGCGGTAGCACTTGGGTAGGCCGTTTTCTTTGCACGCCGCCGACCTGGGTTCGGTTCCTCGTTCTTGGAGAGTCTGGGCAAGCTACCGGTATTATGCTGCCCGTAGGCCAGAGTCTGACTGACTCCCCGTGATGTATTTGATATGCCAAAAAGAGTAACAATAAATCTCACAATGGAGACGTTACTGGTGCTTGCTCGAGCAGATCAGTGAACAACGGGTCGGCAGTGCTGCAGATAGTCTTATATGCGGTATTTTCAGAACTGAGGTTAACCGTTGTCACTGTTATGGGCCTTTAGGGGAAACATGAGGTTTTATGTAAAATGAAGTGTGGCCCTGTATTTGTGTAACTGCAATAAAATAAAAAGTGCTCTTAGAATAGCACATAATAAAGAACCAGAGGCCTGGAGGAATACTAACAGCAGCTTAAAGTCAGTAATCAGTTTTGCTCTCTATGATCCTGTACTCTGCACAGCTAGCAATAAGTTCTGAGTACAGTTCAGTATAACCTCCCCCCTCCCCCATATAGATAAAAATAAAAGGATTAAATTTGGCTCAACAGGAAAACGTGTCCTTTGTTTGTGGGACTCGAGTTTGACCCTGGGCACCAAAGTGGAGATAGTATAGCTGTTCAGTGCCTGGAATGCTCTCTCCTCAATCCAGGTTCACTTATTGGCACCACATGGTCCTTGAACATTGCCATCTGGGCACTGCCAGGTATTGCCCTGGAGGTTCCCATTACCACCAAGGGTCTCTCTGGTACTACAGGGTACATATAATGGTCCTGGGGCCAATGTGTTGAACCCAGTTAGTAGAGAATTGTTTGACAGGAAATCTCCACCTCTTGAGCACCACTTGGGAGGTCTCCTCCATCCTCAAATAATAGAAAAAATAAAGATTGGCCCAGAGAAAACCTACGGGTTGCAGTGTGTGCTCTGGTTATAGGATTCTCAGGAAGACACTTGCTTTGCAGGCAGCCAACTTGGTTCACTTCCTGTTACCACATATACCCCAGTGTGTGTCAGTCTTGAACACAGCTGTGTGTGGCCTAAAAGCAAAGATAAGTCAATAAATAAAACAAAACAATATATTATATATAGAATTACTGCATCAATTCGCCGGTCTATCTCCCAGAGAATTGAAAACAGGATTCAAAGAAAGTTTTGTACATGAATGTTCATAGTGGCATTATTCCTTTCATAAGGATGGAACCATCCCTTTGCCATCAATAAATGCATAAACAAAATGGGATGTATACATACATAATGTAATACTGTTGTACTTTTATTTTTGGGGACGCCACACTTGGCAGTGCTCAGGGCTTACTCTATCTAGACTCTGCACTCAGGGATCACTCCTGGCCGGTGCTCAGGAGACACTATGGAAGGGTGGGGATTGAACCAAGGTCAGTCACATGCAGGCCAAGCACCTTACCTTCTGTACTCTCGCTCTGCTCTGGCTATTATATTAAGGCTTTATTTGGAGGATGGGTCACAACTGATAGGCTCAGAGTCTACTTTCTGTACTATGCTTGGGAGAAACCATGTAGTGCTAGGAGTCAAAACAGAATTTGCTGCATGCAAAACAAGCATCTTAACGCCTATACTATTTCTTTGGCCCCCTATAAGGTTTTAAAAGAGGATGTAGGAAATAGCACTTCTGGGTCTGGCCCAAAATTCAAAAATAATTTTAAAAAGGGGGGCCGGAACAATAATACAGCAATTAGTGTGGCCCAATATTTGCATTTGGGTATTAACCTTAACTTTTCAAAGTTAATGCTCACTGTGGAGTTCATGCACAATTCAATCAGCTAATCAGTGGCTGAATAAATAGCAGTACTCCTACATTTAAAAAAAAAGTTAATGCTCACTAAATTATCTTTTAGGAGGCACACCCATTCGTGTTCAGGGGCTATTTCCATTTCCAGCTTTGTGCTCAAGGTTCACTTCCAGTGGTGGTCAGGGCATAGTGTGGTGCCACACAAATTGAACCCAGACCTGTGGCCTACAGACTACATGCTCAGATCATCGAGCTATCTTTCTGGCCCCATATTCTAATTCTCTTTAATTAAATATATACATTTATTTACCTAATTTGATTCCCCAGTAGTTATCACTTTTTCAATCCTGGAAATTGGTAGAAAGTATTTTCAGATCTCTTATTTCAATAGTAACATTGAGAATAAACATTAATCTTATAGAATGTCAGTAATTGTTTCCCTAATAGTGTTAATTTTAAATGAAAGTGAACAATAAATAAAATACATATGCATGTACAGCCCTTTATTGTTTCTCATGTGGGCTGAACTTTGATTCACTTCGAATAACCATGTGCTTTCTTTTGAAACAGGATGTCTCGGGCTGTTAATCTTACAGTTCCCTGCCCTGTTCAGCTTGGTTCCTTAAGAAATGACTCCTTGGAAGCTCAGCTTCATGAGTATATTAAACAAGGGAACTATGTAAAAGTGAAGAAGATTCTTAAGAAAGGTAAGCACGATTACCTTTAAAACAACAGGTTCATCTTGGTCCACTTTTCTCAAAAGCACTGGAAGGAAAACCAGGGACATCATAAAATTAAGTTCAGAGGGGAAATGCAGAGTTAATTTTAGAAATGAGATGTTCTTGGGACTGGAGAGATCTACAGAACTCAGAGTGCTTGCTTACCTTTCAAACGAATGACCCTTGCACTGCACATGATTTTAAGCATTGCCATTCTCCCAGAAGTGACCACAGAGCACAGGGCAGTAGTCCCTGAACACCACTGGGACTGGTCCCCAAATCCATATATATCTATTGGTTTTACACCCACACACAGAGATGTTCAGGGATTACTCCTGGCTCTCTGCTCAGAAATTTTTCCTGATGTGGCTCAGAGGCCCATATGGGATGCTGGGGACTGAACCCTACCTGCTCTGCTATCACTCCGGTCCTCCTTCAACATTTTTGTTTTGATTTTTGTGCCAAATTCTAAGGTTCTCAGGGTTTATTCCTCACTCTCTACTTAGGTGTGACCCCTGACTGTGCTCAGGGAACTATCTGCCTTGTCAAGCAGATAGTTAACCCCTCTGCTATCTCTCTGACTCCTAGAGGTCTTATTTTGTTTGTTTGACCACACCTGGTAATGTTCAGGGATTACTCCTGACTCTGCACTCAGGAATTGCTTGAAAGACCATATGGGATGCTAGGGATTGAACTAGGGTTGGCAGCGTTCGAGGCAAGCATTGAACCCATTGTATTATCTCCAGCTCCTCCTCGAGGTCTTTAAGCAGCTGTTTGAAGGCTGTTTTGTTTTATTGGGAGTTATGATTATTTTTCCCTGAGTAATCAGAAGTCTTAGATTTCATCTCTTTCTCTTCTAAATACTGAAGAGGAAGCTCTGAAGCTTCTTGAATGTTTTTTGGAATAGTCATAGTGACCTATTTTTTTCTACAACATTTTTACATCTATCTTAGCATTATTCCTGTGCACTCTGTAAAGTAACCCAGTTTCTTTTTTGGTCATTGTGCTGAGGATTGAACTCAGGGCTTCTAGAGAGAATGGAGTGTGACAGGAATGTGAACTATTCCTTAGAGCTATCTCCTTGGTGGTTGGATTTTAGAGCCATGCCCAGAGGTGTTCTGGGCTTAGTACTGGCTCTGTGCTAAAGGTTCACTCCTGGCAGTACTCAGGGGACCATATGCGATACTTGAGATTAAGCCAGGGATGATTGCTAAACGCCAAATTTTGTAGTATCTACTCCATAAAATAGTTTTTAAAAAAATCAACAAAAAGTTCTCAAAGTTGTGGGTCAGATTGAGATAGTACAGTGGGCAGGGTGTTCACTGTGCATGTGACCAATCCAGATTCTATCTCTGGCACTCCATATTTTCCCTAAGCCGTGCTCAGAATGATCCCTGAGCGCAGAGGCAGGGATAAGCCCTGAACACAGCTGGGTATGGCCCAAAAAGACAAAACAAAACAAAAAATATCCAAAAAACCCCAAAATCCCTAGCACTGCATCCCCTAAAACACCAGCAGGGGTTAATGTAGGGTGTGGCCCAAACTCCATTTATATTCTTGGCCAGGGACATAGCTCAGCAGTGTAGTATGTTTATGTGCATAGTGTCCAGTCAGCATAATAGCATCATAGAGGGAAGGGGTGGGAAAGATACGATACGTGAACCTGTGTAATGCTGTGATAGCTAGTGTCCATACTTAGCCAAGCATACTTAGGCTGAATTTAGAACATTTAGTATTTTTTTTCTTTTTTTTTTTCTAATTAGTGAAACACCATGGGGTACAGTTGTAGACTTACAGACTTTTGTGCTTGGGTTTCAGTCATACAATGATCGAGTACCCATCCCTCCATCAGTGCCCATTCTCCACCACCAATGATCCCAGTAGTCCTCCTCACCCATACCCCATCCTCCCCACCCCATTCCACCTCTGTGGTAGGGCATTCCCTTTTGCTCACTCTTTCCTTTAGGGTGTTGTAGTTAGCAGTAGAGGTTTTGAGTGACCATAGCCTACTTTCAGCATGCATCTTGCATTCCAAGAGCAAGTCCTCCAAACATCCTTTGCTTGGTGTTCCCTTCTCCATCTGAGCTGCCTTTCCCCCCAGCATGTGAGGCCGGCTTCCATGCCATGGAGCAGACCTCCTAGTACTTATCTTAATTATTCTTGGGTGTTCAGCCTCCATTCTGTTACTTTATATTCCCCAGATGAGTGCAGTATTTCTATGTCTGTCCCTCTCTTTCTGGCTCATTTCACTTAGCATGATACTTTCCATGTAGAACCACTTGTATATAAATTTCATGACTTCATCTTTAAAACATTTATTATTTTCTAGACATCTTTTGAATACTCTCTGTCTCAAAATCCATTTTGTTTTGTTTTGTTTTTGTGGTGCCGGGCATGGAATTCAGAATCCGGACGTGCAAAGCACGTTCTCTGCACCACATCCCTGATCTTGGCAACTTCAATTTTGTTGTTGTTGTTGTTGTTGTAGTAGGTTTTTTTTTTTTTTTTTTTTTTTTTTTTTTTGCAAAATAAATGCCTGTTCTATCTCTCTGGTCCAGAGCATACTTTTTGTTTGTTTGGCTTTGTTTTTTGGGCCACACCAGGCTGTGCTCAGGGCTTATTTCTTTTTCTTTTTTTTTTTCTTTTTTTCTTTTTGGGTCACACTTAGCGATGCACAGGGGTTACTCCTGGCTCTGCACTCAGGAGTTAATCCTGGCATTTCTCAGGGTGTAAGGTCCCTAGGGACCTTGAGGGAGATTCCAGAGTTAAAACTCTACTAATTAGTAACTCTCCCTTTCCTGCCCCCTCCCTAGTAGAGCCTTAGCTGTGAAGCCCTTTCTTATTGGGATGTAAATTCTGAAACCATTTGTTGACTCTTCCCTGCTGGGATGTAAATTCGGAAACCATTTGTTGGCCCTTCCTGATCTTTTACCTCTGTTAGGAACTTTTCCCCCTATTCGCTTCCACTGAATCAAAGGGAGCCAGGTGATAACCAAATGTCCGAGTTACCAGATACCCACTAGCCACAATGCCTATGTACTTAAATGCTGATCTTTGAATCTATAGGCTAAGGAGTGATTTACTACTTTCAAATGGGTTGGTTAAGAAAGTATATGTTGTTACAAATCTATTGGCTATGAAATATGCGGACTTTGCTATAACGGCCAGTGAAGGCCTATATAAGATCTCCTTTGAAGAAGTTCGGGGTCTTGCCTCACCTATCTAACCTGCATGTCTGTGTAGGCGGCTCGACCCTGGCTAGCCAGTCTCACAATAAACCTTGCTTGCATTCTCTGGAGTCTCTTTGTCATTAAAGGGAGACCACAATCCGCGTCCTAACAAGGGGACCATATGGGATGCTAGGAATGGAATCCGGGTCAGCCTTGTGTAAGGCAAACGCCCTTACCCCCCTGCTATCTCTCCAACTCCTCAGGGCTTATTTCTGGCTCAGTTGTTTAGATGAATTGGTAACAATGAAGTGTTTGCATTCTTTCAATAAAGAACTGTAGAGAGAGCATGCCATGAAGCCTAGTTTGATTCCCTGTACCACTTGTCCAGGCACCGCTGGGAGTAGCCTCTAGGCACCATAGTGTGTTGTTTCAAAATAAAATATGAATTAAAAAGTCAATAAAATGCATGTGCTAGCAGGCATGCAGGAAACCATCGTGCTTGTGATGATTCTTAGGTAATATTAAAAATGTACACCACTGCTTTCTCCCTCCTTTACTCTCTCGGGAAAGACATTGGTTTCTTTAATCTCCGTCCCTCCTGTTTGTCAGAGTTCTCCGACTGTGATAAGAGGTGAGAACTGAATTACTTTAGTTATGTAGTTTATTCTTTAGAAGCGCAGTAAGCCGGCCTGATGCAGCAGTTTAACGACTTCCCTTAGGAGTGGAAAAAAAATGTGCGCCGTGTGATTGGCTGTTAGGAAGTAATATGCTAATGAGCAAGTTTTGAAGTGTTTCTGAAGGAGTTAAAAATGTGTTTTGAAGTTACTTATAAGCAGATTATTAGAAATCAGGGAAAAACTAAAATGAATAAACTATCACAATGATATTTTTTGAATAAAAAAGTTAATTGATTACCCAGTAAATATATCACCATGACTGTAATGAATGTGTCTGCCATAGACCCAGCAGCAACGACCAACCTAACGTCAAGGCTATACTTTCAGGGATCATTTCTATAGTATGTTACTAGAGAAGTTTCTCTGATCGTGTAGAGCACCCGAAACCACGAGGAGGAGGCAGAGCATCCTCTCCTGAGCGTGAAGCCGGCTCTAGGTGTTGCTTCTGCAACTGCCTTTTGCCATTGATGATCGTTCTTCTCTTCCTTTGGAAGAGCGAGAGGGGGAGGATGCATTCTGAGTGGTTTCCTTGTCAACGTGTTTGGTTTTACCCATGTAGTTCTGACTGAGGCTAGTCTTAGTGTTTGCTTTACCATGTGCTTTTTCTATTGGGTGGCTTGTGGTGTTAGGTTATTTCTATATTATCTAACAGGTTATTTTGTTCTTAATTTAGCTTTGTCTTAGTGAGGTTCTACAGTGTTTGAATGTTGTGGACCAAGTTAAAGCTGCTGTTATGCAAAAATTGCATATGCGTCATCCAAAATATGAATGTAGCAGGTTTTCTTGCTTGGGGGTTTACATATATCTTGCTTGTATTTTTTTTTCAAATCCGAATTTTGGGCCCTATTAATAGGGAGGTACTCAAAGGTACTCCTGGCTCTGCACTCAGGGATCACTCTTGGCTATATGGGGTGCCAGGGACTGAAATTGGGTCATTTGCATGGGATCCAGGGATCAAACCCAGGTGGTCCACATGCAAGGCAAACTTCCCTACCCACTGTGCAATCTCTGCCCCCAGATTGTAACGATTTCCATCTATTTTACTGTATTGTTGTTACAATTATTATGATGACTAGGGGGAGTGGAGTGGGCCACAGCCAGTGGTGCTCCTGGATCAGTGCTTAGGGGTTTCTCCCGCCAGTGCCCCAGGCAAGATAAGGCCTTAATCTCTGTACCCAAATCTATTTTGGATGTTAGCTTGGGGGGGCGGACAAGGAGAGTGGGTGGAAGTGGAGGCTTCTGGGACCCGGCTGGAAGGTGTTGCCCATACAGCAGGGGATCATCCCAGGCGATTTGTGTGAAGTTGGAAGGCAGTAGCCTCAAGAAAAAAATCTGTTTTATTATTTCACCCCAGAAGTGCCTGGGAGTTTTAGGACTGGTTAAAAAGTCTGTGATATGCCCCAGCACGGTACAAACCTCGAATTTCACTAGCCCAGTGAGGCAGCCGTCAGACTGCACCTGGCATCCTCTTGCTCTGCCTGGCACAATGTGGGAGATGACCCCTTCCACCTGATTTCTAGGGGACCCCTGGGCTTAGGGTGCAGCCTGAATTGCTCTTTGCGGTAAAGGAAGGTCGGCCCGAGACTGTACCCAGGCCTTTTCATCTTCTTGCCCTTTGAAAAGAATTTTGGAGTAGATAATGTAACCTGCCCACACGGCAGAGTCTGGCAAACTCCCCGTGGCGTACCCAGTATACCAAATACCAGTAACAATGATGGGTCTCTTTCTCCTAACCCCAAAAGAGCCTTGAATATGGCACTTTTTAAAAAATCTCAGGGCTAGGACGAAGGAGATGTTACTGGGGCCTCCTCGAGGCAATCAACGGTCGTGATCGTGATCATGTATTGTCTTAGTGCTAAGCGTAACAACCATTTATTTCATTGTTCTAGTTTGTGCTTGCACAGGGCTGACCTGGGTTTTATCCTGGCACCTCATATATAGGTTCTCTGAGCACTACCAAGAGTAGTTGTTGAGGGGGCGGGATGGGAGAGATAGTGAGAGCATTGGAGTTGGGGATGGGCACTCTTGGAGGGATGGGTACTCGATCATTGTATAACTGAAACCCAAGCACAAGTCTGTAAGTCTACAACTGTACCTCATGGTGTTTTACTAATAAAAATTAAAAAATAATAATTGAATACAGATCCAGGTATAACCCTTGAGCATCAGCTGGGTGTGGCCTCAAAACATAAAAGCATTCTTATTCTCAAGCAGTCAAAAAGGAAGGGGTAGGAGAGCAAATGGCCAAAATTAGTGTAAGACTATTGGTGCCGGAGCAGTAGTACAGCCAGTATAGGGTGTTTCTTGCACGCAGCCAACTTGGGTTTGATCCCAGGCATCCCATATGGTCCCCCAAGCACTGCCAGGGAGTTCCTGACATGCAGGGTCAGGAATGTGATTCCCCCCCCCCCCAAAAAAAGAGTATTGGGGCTGGAGAGATAGCACAGCGGGTAGGGCGTTTACCTTGCACGCAGCCGACCGGGTTCGATTCCCAGCAACCCATATGGTCCCCTGAGCACCGCCAGGAGTAACACCTGAGTGCAGAGCCAGGAATAACCCATGTGCATCACCAGGTGTGACTCAAAAAGAAAAAAAAAGAGTATAACACTATCGTCTTAAAACTGTGTTGAAGTGTCTTCAGGGACTGAACCAGATATTCTGATTGGCTGTCGGTTCATGATAGGATAATTAAGACTGAAGTGCTATTTTAAAAAATTCCCAGGAGATTTCAAAATTTATTTTAAAACTACACAAAAATAAAACTTGAAGATGCATTTTTAAATGATATTTCTGAAGGAGAATAACTTCAGTTGTGGGGGGTGGCCAGAGGGGAATATCACCACAACTAAAATGAGAGTGGCTGCTGTAGACCCAGCAGCTCCTGGCTGGCCAAAATAAGACTATACTTTCAGGGATCATTTCTATAGTATGTTACTAGAGAAGTTTCTCTGATCGTGTAGAGCACCCGAAACCACGAGGAGGAGTCAGAGCATCCTCTCCTGAGCGTGAAGCAGGTTCTAGGTGTTGCTTCTGCAACTGCCTTTTGCCATTGATGATCGTTCTTCTCTTCCTTTGGAAGAGTGAGAGGGGGAGGATGCAGTCTGAGTGGTTTCACCTATGGGCTTCTGACTAGGCCCAATTTTAGTGGTTGTTTTAGGCTATGTTTAGTATAGGTTTGTTTGCAATTTGTGTTTTCCTTTGTCTTTTCCTATGGGGTGGGTCGTGGCACTATATTACTTCTATATTGTTATTTGATAGGTTGAGTTGTTTTCTTCCTAGTACTGTTTTGTCTTAATGGGGCTCCACAATAAATGTTTGCTGATAATGTCTAATTTTGGGAACCAAGTTAAAGCTGTTGTTACACAAAGAAAGAGTATAAGACTATTGTGAAGCAAAAAAGAAAGGTACAGGCAGCTGATGGAGTTCATGCCCTGTCATTCCATATGGTCTGCAGTCACAACTCTTATGGGCCCACTATATGGTTCCCACCATATAGGATCACCCTGAGTTCAGTTAGAAGTAACTCCTGAGCACCACCAGGTGTGTGGCCCGTAAGCCAAAAAAACAAAAGCAGAAACTACCTATGGACTGGACTGGAGGTAACAGTCCAGCAGATAAGGTGTTTCTGTTTCACTTGCATGTAGCCAATCTGGATTTGAACCTCGGCATCTAATATGGTCCCCCAAACTCTAGCAGTGATCCCTGAGTACAGAGCCAGGAATAAACCCTGTTGCACAGCAGAGTGTGGCCCTAATCTAATCAAACTGATGTAGGTCGGCCCTATGGGTGGTTTATGTGAAGGGGGAGGAGAAAGACAGTCACTTGCTCCCAATCCGCCTCTGCCACCCTGACCCAGGGTTACTGGGTTCTTGTCTCGCCTCAAAGAAAAGAATTTTAGAAGTAGACGAGCAGTGAAATTGATGTAGGTGGACCCCATGGGTGGCTCACATGATCAGGAGAAAGACACTTTCTCCCGATCCACCTTTGTCACCCGGGGCCCAGGGTTACTGGGTTCTTGTCTTGTTCGCAGAAAAGAATTTCAGGAGTAGGCAAGCAGTGAAATAAAACAGATTTTATTTGGAGGATTCTTGAAGGGAAAGAGAAAGAATTGGGAGAGAGTGGAAGAGTAAGAGAGCGAGTAATGCGCTCAAGAGAGAACGTGGATTTCTCCAAGGGTTAAGAGAGCCCCTACACACACCCCAGCTTTAGATAGGAAAGCATAAATGTACACATCTCGAGGGGAGATGCTGGCGACGCATGTGCTCAGGCACCACAGACGCAAGGCCACGCAGACGCAAGCAGTGCATGGGCTCAGGCAGCATAAGGGCACCCTTTCTTTGTCCAAGGTGTCTTTTATAGGCTCTTCTCAGGCCTGGATCACATTTTAATCAGATTAAGGGAGAGATCCAAGGATTTAAGGAACTTCTGAGGGATCTAATCTCCTCAAGGGTCTGCTGAAGGTCTAATCAGGTCTGTTTTCTGTATCCAGGGGTGGATCAGTTTTAGGATTTTCCTCCCAGAAGTTCTGTTGTTACCCAGGGCCTTTGCCTGTCTATCTGCCTACATCAAAATGAAAGTTTTTGTTTTGTTTCGTTTTGTTTTGTTTTGTTGCATCACACCCGGCAATGCTCAGGGGTTACTCCTGACTCTGCACTCAGGAATTACTCCTGGCGGTGCTGGGGGACCATATGGGATGCTAGGAATCAACCTGGGTTGGTGCAAGGCAAACGCCCTACCCTGCTGTGCTATCACTCCAGCCCCCATGAAACAGATTTTATGTGGAGGTTTTGAGGGGGAGGAGGAAGAGAAAGTGGGAGAGAGTGGAGAGTTACATGCTCAAGAGAGAACCCAAGAGGAGAGAGAGCCCTTACACACATCCCAGCATTAGACATGAAAGCATGAAAGTACACATCTCAAGAGGGGTGATGTGGGCGACACATGTATGTGGGTGACATGTGCTCCGGCACCACATGTCCCCACCCCTGTGGGCACAAGTAGCACATGTGCACGCCTTTCCTTTGTTCAAGGTGGCTTTTATAGGGTTTTTGGAGCCTGCCCCGCTTCTACCTAGCTAAGAGTCTGTTGCTAGGGTTGTTGCTAAGTGGGTAGTTGCATGCTACCTTTGAAACTCCTTTTCTTCACCTTTGTTTCTGGTGGATCTTCTCTCCAAGGGTGGGCTCTGTCTTCTCTGGTCTGGTCTAGTTAAGGGTTAATCAGATTAAAGGAAGGAATTGAAGGTTCTCCAGTAATTTCCTTCAGGCTCTTTCTGTAGGGAGGGGTCCAGTCTCCTTGGGATCTGTTGCTGAGGAAGGTCTTATCAGGTCTTGCTTTCAGTATCCAGGAAGCGGGTCAGCCTAGAACTTTCCTATGGGGGGGCAGGGAGGGGAGGGGGGAGTCAGCCTTAGGACTTTCCTGTTTGTGTGTGGAGAGGGAGAGTCAGCCTTAGGACTTTACTGTGTGCTTGTGTGTGTGTGTGTGTGTGTGTGTGTGTGTGTGTGTGTGCGCGCGCACATGCTGCCTATGTCAAAACCAAACAACAACAAAACCATGGGCTGGAGAGAAAGTATAGCAGGTAGGGTGCTTATTCATTATGCTACAGTGAACCAGGTTCCATTTCTAATATCGCACCACTTGTATCACTTGTCATCCTGTTGCTCATCGATTTGCTTGAGCAGGCGCCAGTAATGTCTCCATTCTTCCCTGTCGCGTGCTAGTGTAGCCCAATGGCGTCTGCTTGCTCTAGTTCCAGAAACATGAAGAACCTCAAACTGTTTGTTCAAGGTCTTGACGGAGAAGTCTGACCATCTTGTAGGTGTGCGGCCAGGCGTTCTTTTGATATCCCGTGGAATCCAGTCGGTAGCAACTCTAGTCCAGCGGTCATCTCCAAATTATGTGTCCGGCCCATCTGATTTTTGACACCTAGGCAAATGAGACAGCGTCCCTGATTCTGATCATTGACGGAGGTCGAACTCCAGATTCCTTCTCTCACTTGAGTAAAGCGTGATACTCCAAGCATAGCTCTTTCGATTCCTCTTTGGGAGACTGGAATAGCATTCTTGTCCTGTTTTCGTAGGGGCCAGATCTCTGAGGCGTATGTTGGTGCAGGAAGAACGGTGGAGTTGAAGAGATGTGCCTGGAGCCGGAGGTTCTTTGTAATATACCATGTGGTCCCTTAAACCCTGCCGCCATGAGTGATCCCTGAGCCCTGGGGTACCACCAGATGTGGCCAAAGGAAAAAAAAAATTAGAAAACTGATTGCTGACAGGGCACACCCTTTGTCTTAAAACTGTCTGGAAGTGCCTTCAGGGACTGAACCAGATATTCTGATTGGCTGTCGGTTCACGATAGGATAATTAAGACTGAAGTGCTATTTAAAAATTTCCCAGGAGATTTCAAATTTTATTTTAAAACTACACAAAAATAAAACTTGAAGATGCATTTTTAAATGATATTTTTGAAGGAGAATAACTTCAGTTGTGGGGGGTGGCCAGAGGGGAATATCACCACAACTAAAATGAGAGTGGCTGCTGTAGACCCAGCAGCTCCTGGCTGACCAAAATAAGACTATACTTTCAGGGATCATTTCTATAGTATGTTACTAGAGAAGTTTCTCTGATCGTGTAGAGCACCCGAAACCACGAGGAGTAGTCAGAGCATCCTCTCCTGAGCGTGAAGCCGGCTCTAGATGTTGCTTCTGCAACTGCCTTTTGCCATTGATGATCGTTCTTCTCTTCCTTTGGAAGAGTGAGAGGGGGAGGATGCAGTCTGAGTGGTTTTCTGGTTGATGAATGGGGTATATACGACTGGGATGTTTCATAGTGTTTTCAGAAAATGAATTTTGGGTATAATCTTTGTCCTTGACCTTGATATTGCCCTTTGATGCGTCATAGACTGTATCAGCTATATCTGCTGCTACTCCTTGTGGTGTAGTTGGTGATGGACAAGTTGTCCTCAATTGCAGTCTCATCTTCATTCACTTCTGATTCTCCCTGTGCATTTCCCTCCCCCATGCTACCTCATTCCCCTTTTCTCTCCCTTTCTTACTCTCTTATTCTCCTTCTCTAAGTTCCCAATTCCTCTCTTACAGCCTAGTTAAATACTAAAACCCAAGGGGTTGGGTCTTACATATAGGTGTGGCCAAAACCAGCAGGGGTAAAATCCTACCCTCAGGGAAAGCTGCTTCTAGGATAGATTCTCATCTAGCAAGATGACTCCAGCAAGACTGAAATTTTAACTATAGGTGTGTTTCTATTCTCCTTAGTCCAACAAACATATGAACATTCATAATACAAAGCAAATAACATTGCTTTGTTCTCTCTCCCTTGCCACAGGAGCTTAGGTTTATCAGGTTACACCCATCACAGTGCTCCTGAGTTACTCCCATTCCTTTTTTTTTTTTTTATCAGTAACCACTTCTTTCTGCTCTCTTCCCCAACCGTTTAATCAGCTTTTCCCCCTAATCAGTATCTGTTCATTTGTAAGGTCAGATCCTTCTAGGACACTGAAATTGTATTGTAAATTATTGCCTTTCTCCTCTCCTAATAAGTCTTTTGAATAATTTACTTTAAAGCAATGTCCTTTTCTGCTACATGCAAAAAACTGGACTCAGATTTCTGCCTAACACCATGTATAAAAGTAAGATCAAAATGGATTAAAGACCTCAACATCAGACCAGAATCCATAGGTACATTGAAGACAAATTTGGCAAAACCCTCCATGACATTGAAGCTAATGGTATCTTCAAAGATGTCACGCCACTGGTCAAGCAAGTGAAAACAGAGATAGACAAATGGGACTATCTTAAATTAAGAAGCTTCTGCACCTCAAAAGAAACAGTGACCAAAATACAAAGACAGTCTACAGAATGGGAAAGGAATACACATTTGACAAGGGGTTGGTGAAGAAAACATCCAACCCCATCAAAAAATGGGGCAACGAAATGAACAGAAACTTTCTCAAAGAAAAAATCCGAATGGCTAAAAGGCACATGAGAAAATGCTCTACGTCATTAATCATCAGGGAGATGCAGATCAAAACAATGAAATATCATTTCATACCACAGAGACTGGCCCACATCCAAAAGAACAAAAGCAACCTGTGTTGGCGTGGATGTGGCGAGAAAGGGACCCTCCTTCACTGCTGGTGGGAATGCCGACTGGTTCAACCCTTTTGGAAAACAGTATGGACGATTCTCAAAAAACTAGAAATTGAGCTCCCATTTGACCCAGCAATACCACTGCTGGTGAATATACCCCAGAGAGGCAAAAAAGTATAGTAGAAGCGACATCTGCACTTGTTTGTTCATTGCAGCACTGTTTACAGTAGCTAGAATATGGAAAAAACCTGAGTGCCCAAGAACAGATGACTGGTTAAAGAAACTTTGGTACATCTACACAATGGAGTACTATGTAGCTGTTAAAAAAATGAAGTCATGAAATTTACATACAAGTGGTACTACATGGAAAATATCATGCTAAGCGAAATGAGCCAGAAAGAGAGGGACAGATATAGAAAGATTGCATTCATCTGGGGAACATAAAGTAAGAAAATAGGAGACTAACACCCAAGAATAGCTTTGATAAATACCAGGAGGTTTACTCCATGGCTTGGAGGCCAGCCACACACTCTAGGGGTAAAGGCAGTTCAGATAGAGAAGGGAGCAGCAAATAAAGGGTGTTGGGAAGATCAGCCCAGGATGGGAGATGCATGCTGAAAGTAGACTATAGACCGAACATGATTGCCACCCAATGCCTCTTTTGCAAACCACAGCACCCAAAAGGAGAGAGAGAACAAAAGGGAATGCCCTGCCACAGAGGCATGGTGGGATAGGGGAGTGGAGGGATACTGGGATTGGTGGGGGTGGAGAATGGGCATTGGTGGAGGGATGGGTACTTGATCATTGTATAACTGAAACCCAAGCACAAAAATTTGTAAGTCGTGGAGTTCATGCACAATTCAATCAGCTAATCAGTGGCTGAATAAATAGCAGTACTCCTACAAAAAAAAAAAATTTGTAAGTCTACAACTGTACCTCATGGTGTTTCACGAATTAAAAAAAAATAAAGCAATGTCCTTTTTGTATAGATACAGGAAGACCGTTAATATTATGTTTTGTAACTTAGGATTTAATTGGCTTTGAATATTATTCACTCCTGGGCGTCTGCTTTCTCAACTTAAGCCTCAGTTGCCCTTGGTTCCTAGCACCCCAAAAGCAGATTCCCGACGAAGGACTGAATGGAGCTACCCTGGCATCGAAATGGGCCAGGCCAAAGTGCCATGATTCTTAACTCTAAGTTAAGAGCTTGATCATAGACAAATGCTGTCATGATCCAAAAGTAACAATGAGACTAGGACCCTGCTAGGGATAGGTAGGACTATCTGGCCTGAGCACTGTAGTCTGAGATTGAGATGGCCCTAGGAGAGCAATTCTGTAAGTTTGACGTATTTCTTACTCTATCCATACAAAATGATTTATATTGTGTATGCTTATATGTTTGTTGGAAAAGGAGAGGAGAAACACTCAGGGGATTCCGTTCTATGGTGGGTCATCCTGCTGAGAGAGTACCTGTCCTAGAAGTGGCTTTCCCGAGGGAAAGAACTTTACCCCTCTTGATTGTGACCACACCTATGTGTAATTGTCACCCCAACCCCTCGTGCTCTGGGATTTAACTAGACTGTAAGAGTGAGCTGTGGGATCAGAATCCAGACAACAGAAGGAGAAGGAGAAAGGGGATCCAGATTCCAGAGCCAGAAGGAGAATGAGGGGGGGGATCGAGGAGGAGAATGGAGTAGCATGGGGGAGGAGGAAGCAGGAGGAGAATCAGAGGAGAATGGAGATGGGAATGGAACAAACTGCAACTGACACCAACCAGCCTGGCCCTCGTTTCCTTCCTTTGCCTGCACATTGCCATCGACCTCCCCGGGGTGGGGGAAGCGGCGTGAGAGATAGACCGCCGCTGCTGCTGTCTTTTTTTGAGTTTACACACATAATATTAATCATTTTGTATGGACACAGATACATTAATCTTATAGAATTGGTCTCCTGGTCTCAATCTCAGACTACAGTGCTCAGGCCAGATTTGTCTTTCCTAACCCTAGCAGGGTCCTAATCTCATCATTACTTTTGGATCATGACAGCATTTGTCCGTGACCATGCTCTCAATTTATGGTTGAGTATCGTGGCGCTTTGGCCTGGCCCATTTCGATGCCAGGGTAGCTCACAGCTTGCCCTGGGTCCATTCAGTACCTTGTTGGGACCCTGCTTTTAGAATGCTAGGAATTAAGGGCAACTGAGGCTTAAGTCAAGAAAGCAGATGCCCGGGAGGGAATATTATTCGGAGTCTTAACTCCCAAGTTACAAAAGCTATAGTATTAACTGTCTTCCTATGTCTATACAAAAAGGATATTGCTTTAAAGTAAACTACACAAAAGACAGAAGGAGAGGAGAAAGGCAATATTTCTCTCATACATATAAAATCCTAGATTTCTGAGGAATCTGACCTTATAAAAAAGAGTCTGATTAGGGAGAAAAAGTGATAGACAGGTTGGGGAAGAAAGCATAGAGAGGGAGTTTACAAGTAAACACGGTGGAATTGAAGTGCCTCAGGAGCACTGTGATAAACCTGCGCTCCCTGTGGCAAAGGAAACAGGACATACCAATGTTATCCTACACTGGGTCTGTGCCAAAGCATGGTTTTCTCTCAAATTTTTTTTTATTTTGGCTTTTTATGTCATGCTTTTGGGCGATCTTTAAGGCACCACATGGGGTTGAGGAAATTGAACCTGGGTTGGTAACATGCAAGGGATTAGTACTGTCACTCTGGTCACTTGCCAGTTAGGATGCCAGGGCAAGTGAAAGAAAGGCATTAGGATAAGGGAAGTTGGAGTCAAGTGTAGGGAATACATTGAGAGATTGGGATTTTTCTTTTTCTTATTTGGGCCACACTCAGTGATCCACAGGGTTATTCCTGGCAATGCACTGGGGATCATAGGGGATTCCAGGGACCAAGCACAGCTGCTGCAAGATAAGTGCCCCTACCCACCGTATTATCACTCAGGCCCAAGGTTAGAAATCAGAAATAGTCCCTGAGTACTTGGAGTGCCCCATTCCCCCTGAAAAAAAAAATTTAGACTCCAGGTCCAGGAGTGTTTCTCGGTGGTGAAAGGGCAAGTTCCGTGCAGTTGGGTTCAGTACCAGCCTTTAAAAACTATTGTAAAAGCAATCCAGGCTCCACTAGCCTCACCTTCTCCCTCACACTATATTAGCTATGTTCAAGATCAAGGAGGTGGAGCACACCACCTCCTTCCCTTTTTGGGTTTTTGTGCTATTAACTTCTAAAGAGAAGCTAGCAGGGTGATCAGACCTGAAGCAGGGAAGCTACAAAGATAAGAAAAGAGCGAGCGGCTGGAGCAATAGCATGGCAGGTAGGGCATTTGCCTTGCACGCAGCCAACCCGTGCAAGGTTCGATGCACAGCATCCCATATGGTCCCCTGAGGAGCACCAGCGGTAATTCCTGAGTTCAGAACCAGGAGTAACCCCTGTGCATAACCTGGTGTGACCCAAACAGCAAAAGGAAAAAAAAAAGCGAAATAGAAAAAGCACGGGATCAGGGGTGGCTAACAAACTCATATACTGAGAACCTCAACTGTCTGACAGTCTTGACTGTCCTCCGTATAGAATATTTATTGCTTTGACCAGTAATCATCCTGAAGGTGAGAAACAATATTCTTTGGTCAAATGCCTAACCACCTTAATCTATCCAGACTAGACTTTTACACATCTGAGAGACAAATCTTCATTTTTGTTTTGGTGTGCCACACCCAGTGGTGCTTAGGACTTACTCTTGGTTCTGAGCTCAGGGATCTCATGGCAGGCTCAGCGGGACCATGTGGGGTGCCAGGGATCAAATCTGCTTCGGCCTGGTGCAAGGCAAACATCTTGAGTGTTGTAGTATTGCTCCAGGACCCCAGACAAATTTTGTAAAGGGCTTTCTCACAGAATATTCTTCCGGGAGTGGGGATAGAGATAGAGCAGTTGCAGAACCCCAGCTGGGGCAGCATTCCCCTCCACTCATCAGTATTCTGGTCTAAAGATCCCATAAACTGCCCGTCCTGTCCGTCTCCTTTATCTATCTAGCACCCAGTAAGAAGTCAGTCCCTTCCTATCTACCGCCCCTTTTTCTTTTACTAAAAACTAGTATACATGGAAGAATCAAAGTACAGGCCTAACCTCTAGTGAGTAGCATTGTTTCTAAATCAGTTATCAGAAGAGGAACTGAATACACACTCAGTAACTGAGTACACACTCAATTCTAGTGGAGTGACAGCACACTCTAGTAGGGAGCTAAGAGAAGCCTTTCTAATCACCATAATCTGAAGGAGTCACCTTATCTCTCTGTTTTATTTGGTTTGTTTTGGGGCCACACCCATCAGTGCTTAGGGATCACTCCTGGAGGGGCTCAGGGAGCCACATGGGGTGCTAGGGATTGAATCCAGGTTGGCCAGGTGCAAGGCAAGCACCCTACTATTGTACTATGGCCCTGTTCTTTGTTCGATTAAGGCAAACAGCTATATTTGGGAAATGGAGGGAGGGGGGGAAGGAGAAAAAGATTGGAGAAAGGGGGGGAAGAGGAAGAGAGAGAGGGAGAAAGAACACTTTTCCAGAGCAGAAAAAGCAGAGTACACATCCCAGAAGTTGGAGTGTTAGAGTCATTTCTCCAAAATGGGGAAATGTGCCCTAAAGAAAGTATAGGGGCTGAAGCGATAGCACTGTGGGTAAGGCGTTTGCCTTGCATGCAGCTGACCCGAGTTCGATTTCCAGCATCCCATATGGTCCCCCAGGCACTGCCAGGAGTAATTCCTGAGCACAGAGCCAGGAGGAACTCCTGAGCATCGCCGGGTATGACGCAAAAAGTCAAAAAAAATATATATATATGTATATCTCAGGAGGAGGTGTGGCCAAATGTGCTGTGTCTATGTTTTAAACACTTAAAATACTCAGCATGCTTCATTATCCAGCTTACTATTACATATTTGATGTCCCTCTTCCTCACTAGAACTAAGCTCTTTGTGACTGTTTGAGCATTACTCTCTTATACACCTCTGGTGTCTAGCACTTGATGCTTGAGAGAAGTAGGCTAATGGTTAAGATGACTTACCAGCTCTGCTATTTACATGCCTTAGAAAAGTTATCTCATCTTTCTGTGAGTAAAGCTGGCTTGATTGATGAATGCATATATAGACTTTCAAATTTTTCCAACCAACACCCAAGCCTGCCCCATGAGCAGGCCCAAAATAATTTATTTTGTATTTTGTTGGATATTAACCCTAAGTGTTTTAGGCTTCGTCAGTGAATTGCCCCTTTTCCTCCTCCTAGAGAAGTTTACTGTGCTCTTGCTAGTGTCCGTAATTTAGTTAAAGTTTATTTTTAACTAAATTAAAGCTGGAGCTGGAACAATAGCACAGCGATAGGGTGTTTGCCTAGCGCGCAGCAGCGGGCCAGCTAAGCCAGGTTCGATTCCTCCGTCCCTCTCAGAGAGCCCAGCAAGTTACCGGCTTGACATACTCAATATATGCCAAACATATATGCAAAACACAGTAACAACAAGTCTCAAAATGGAGACATTACTGGGCACACTCGAGCAAATGATGAACAAAGGGAGGAGAGTGTTTGAAGGTGTTTTATCTTTAACTTTCCCTTGTCTTTAAAGTTTATCTTTAACCCTTGTGTTTTTCTCTCATTGTCTCAGTTCCCCAAATCAGTCTTGATTACTTATAAGCCAAATTTTCTGGTAATTCTGGACTTTGTATTTGTAGTGCTTTGTGTGTGAAGTGCTGTGTATTTGTACCTGCTTTTTCTATTTCCCCTATAGCCTTTTTATTTTTTACTATAGAGCAGTGTTCTTTGGTAAACACAAAAAGACTGTTAATGCTGTGCTCCTAATATTTGGGAGTTGGTTGACTCTGAAATATATCGACTCCTGGGCATTGGTCATAATTACTTGACTCAGGCTTTAGTTGCTGTAGTTCCTAACACCCCAAAAGGAAGGTCCTGCATGGGACTGGGAGGGATCTGACCGGGTGGCAAAGCTACTCTGACATTGAAATGGGACAGTCTAGAAAGCATAAATGCATGGCTTTGATGCAAGTTATTATAATTTAAGAGACAGGACCCCATGGGGAAGGACAAGCTGAACTGGCCTGGGGAGATTTAGTCTAGGATTTACGGTAAAAGCCTTGCTTGCTTGAGCTCAGAGCCCAGAGAACTAAGTTTTAGGATCTTTGTCTCTTACTGTGTTTATTCAAACAACTGCAAGTGTTGATAAGTAAACTTAATTGTTTAACATATACAACTAGAATGAAAAACAAAAGCAATGTAGATGTCGCTAGGAGATAGAATCTCCTTGAATTAATAATCTCCCCAAGAGAATTGCCTCTCTCAAATGTTTTATCTCTGTAAACCGCCCCCCACCCCCACACCCGCAGATGTTCCATAAGTATGCTAACAGCTCTACTATGTTAAATGGGGTATTTTCACCATCAGGCTGTGGGCCCTTGTCTCATCCTCATCTCTCTCTTCTGGGAAGGCCTGGGGAGGGTGGGAGGCTGGGAGGCAACTCTTGGCCACCCACTGAAAACACAAGTAGTGCAGCACCCACACACTTCGTGAATTCATAGTATTGCTTCTTATAAATAATTCTCTAAAAATGATCAAAAAAAGTTTCCTTAGAAGAAAGTGTGTAGAGATTGTTGTGTCTCAGCCACTGAGCCCTTGTGTCAGAGATTACTAACTTGTTGTTACAGCTTGAGCCTTGTGTGTGTTAAGCCCCAGGATTCTGGGTTCCCAAGCAGCAGAGATTTATCGAGTTAGAAACACTAAGGGCTAGAGTGATAGCACAGTGGGTAGGGCGTTTGCCTTGCACATGGCCGACCCGGGTTCGATTCCCAGCATCCCATATGGTCCCCTGAGCAATGCCAGGAGTGATTCCTGAGTGCATGAGCCAGGAGAAGCCCCTGTGCATCGCCAGGTGTGACCCAAAAAGAAAAAAAAAAAAACCCCACTAACTTGATAAAGCAAAAGCAGTAGAAGCTTTATTCCAGTATACTGGGGTCAACTATCTCACCCACAGAGTGGTCTCTTGATAGTGACCCTGACTTCAGGCAGCAAGCAGTTGATATAGGATTTGATAACATAAGCAGTACATGCCTTATTGTTTCAGAAAAAACCTAGTTACCAAACAAAGGTGTTTCGGCAAGTGTCGAGGGTAACAGTCATTAGGCAACAATTTCCAGTATCAGTACAAATTTTATTATTGCATAGACTTCTCGTTCTTTTGGGGTTAACAAAAAGCAACTTCTGGGGCATTGTTACACATTGTTTTATTGCAGGGAAACTGAATCTCTTTCAGTTCCAGGAACTGAAACTGAGGCCTACCCGATTTTTCTCATTTCTCCTGCCTGTCATGGCATCAGTTTCGCCCATGCAGTATACTAATAATATTTTTTTAATTGAGATTGGGTGCATTCTACCTTACATCTATCCAGTGTGTGCTATTCCAGGTACATCAGTGGAGTAGAGTATGAGATGTCGCTGCAGGACTTCTAAAATTTTAAATAAGGTGAAACAGCTAGAGTTTTGCTTTGAGTTCCAGTCAGGGTTCCGAGTGGTCCTACCTTGTGAACCCTCTGTGCTGGATATTTTGCCTCAATAAATTCTTGGCTAAATTCTTTCTTTTTTTTGAGCTGGTTTCTGATGGAAACAGTGGTGAGAAATGACCCCAGTAAGGCAAGACTTTGGAGGTTAGGTTAAAAAGTTTTATTATTAAATCCCAGGGATTGCTTTGTGGAGCAATACAGCATTTGGGGCACTTGCCTTGCACGCGGCTGGATCCTGGGCATCCTTTATGGTCCCCTAAGTACAACCAGTGATGTCGGAGGGCACCCATGGGGGACTTATCTGAGGCGGGGAGGAAAGAGATGGTCACTTTCTTCCAGTCTTCCTCTGCCACCCTGAGACCCAGGGTTACTGGGTTCCTGTCTTAACTCGCAGAAAAGAAATTTCAGGAATAGACAAGCAGTGAAGTAAAACAGATTTTACTTATAGGTTTTTGAAAAGGAGGAAGAAAAAGCGGGAGAGAGTAACTCATGCCAGAGAATGCGAGCTTCCCCAGAGGCGGAGGAGCCCCTACACACAATCCAACATTAGATATAAAAACATGAAAGCACACATCTCAGGAGGGGAGATGAGGGAGACAGACATGGTCAACCATGTGGGCACAGGCAGCACATGGGCTTTTATAGGGTTTTTCCAACCTGCCCCCACAGTGGGGCTTCTACCTAGATCAAAATCAGTTGCTAGGGAGGTTGCCCAGGGTGGTAGGGTTGGGAGTGGTGGATGGTCTTTGAAATTCCTTTCCTGGCCTTGTGTTTCTGCTGGAGTTTCTCAGGGGATGTCCATAGCCTTCTCCCTATTTTCTGCAAAAAATTTTTTTGCAGCTTTTTTTTTTTTTTTTTGCTTTTTGGATCACACCCAGTGATGCACAGGGGTTACCCCTGGCTCATGCACTCAGGAATTACTCAGGAATTACTCCTGACGGTGCTCGGGGGACCATATGGGATGCTGGGAATCGAACCCAGGTCTGCTGCGTGCAAGGCAAATGCCCTACCCGTTGTGCTATTACTCCAGCCCCAGCTTAATTTAAAACTTATTTAGAAAAATGTGAGGGGAGGAAAGAGTTCAAGGTATCAGTTCAAGAGAGAACAGAGGCGTCTCCAGAGAGAAAATAAGCAAGCAAAAGAAACACAAGCAAACAAGATTTCATACTGTGTGAATATACACAGGCTTGAAGAGCAAGTTCGTTTGATTCTAGTCTCAGCCATTTGAAGTGCTAAGAGTAGAACCCGAATTGGCGGCGTGCAAGGCAAGCAGGCGTCCCACCTGATGTATTATCTCGCCGGCCCCATAGTTTGCGACTTGGGGTCGTGGTTTTTCAAAATCCGTTTCCAACTTTTCCTTGTAGCTGCTCCTAGCGGCTTAGACGCAGGCGTGTCCGGGCGCGGCGGCGCGCTTTGTAGTCGTCACAGCTGCACGTAAATGATTGGCTATTCCGCCATAGTATGTTAATGAGCGATAGATCGAAATTTCTTTGAAATTAACTAGGGTATTTAATAAGGTGTCTTTGTAGGGTTCTGGCAAAAGGAATAATTCGTTAAGAAAATATTTTAAGTCACATCTTTTTTTAAAGAGTGTCCTCGTAAAGTTCACCATTAGCAAGATGTGTATGCATTTTGTACACTCAAGGAACGCCGCGAGCTGGACTTTTAAGGCTATACTTTCAGGGATCATTTCTATAGTATGTTACTAGAGAAGTTTCTCTGATCGTGTAGAGCACCCGAAACCACGAGGAGGAGTCAGAGCATCCTCTCCTGAGCGTGAAGCCGGCTCTAGGTGTTGCTTCTGCAACTGCCTTTTGCCATTGATGATCGTTCTTCTCTTCCTTTGGAAGAGCGAGAGGGGGAGGATGCATTCTGAGTGGTTTCGTAATATAGTATACTTGTGGTTTTATCTATGAGATCTTGACTTGGCCCAGTTTCAGTGGCTCTTTTAGGGTGTGCATTTTCAGTGGGGCGGACTATGGCGTTATGCTGTTTTTGACCTTCTAGTATAGTTTTGTCTTAGTGAGGTTTCACAATAAATGTTTGTTGATAAACCCTAATGTTGGGGACCAAGTTAAAGCTGTTGTTATGCAGAAATTTTGTATGCATCATCTTTATGTAGCATTTGTCTTGCTTGGGGTCTTACGTATCCTTTTGGTTGTATTGTCTTTTTTTTTTTTCAAATCCAAATTTGAGACCCTACTGGGAGGTACTCAAAGGTTACTCCTGGCTGGCTCCGCACTCAGGGATCGCTCTAGGCTAGGCTATATAGCGTGCCAGGGATTGAAACTGGGTCAACTGCATGGGAGCCAGGGATCAAACCCAGGTGATCCACATGCAAGGCAAACCCCCTACCCACTGTGCAATCTCTCTGCCTCCAGATTGTAACGATTTCCATCTGTTTTACTGTATTGTTACAATTATTATGATGACTAGGGAGAGTGGAGTGGGCCACAGCCAGTGGTGCTACTGGCTCAGTGCTTAGGGGTTTCTCCCGCCAGTGCCCCAGGCAAGATAAGGCCTTAATCTCTGTACCCAAATCTATTTTGAATGTTAGCTTGGGGGGGCGGACAAGGAGAGTGGGTGGAAGTGAAGGCTTCTGGGACCCGGCTGGAAGGTGTTGCCCATACAGCAGGGGATCATCCCAGGTGATTTATGTGAAGTGGGAAGGTAGGTAGAGGCAGTAGCCTCAAGAAGAAAATCTGCTTTCTTTCCCCCCGGAAGTGCCTGGGAGTGTATTTCACAGCCGTCAGACTGCACCTGGCATCCTCTTGCTCTGCCTGTTACAGTGTGGGAGATGACCCTTTCCACCTGATTTCTCCGGGAAGCCCTGGGCTTAGGGTGCAGCATGAATTGCTCTTTGCGGTAAAGGACGGTCGGCCTGAGACTGTGCCCAGGCCTTTTCATCTTCTTGCCCTTTGAAAAGAATTTTGGAGTAGACATATGGTGAAATTTGGACAAACTGGCAGGCTACCGAATGTAACCTGCCCACACGTCAGAGTCTGGCAAACTTCCCGTGGTGTACCCAACATGCCAAGTACCAGTAACAATGATGGCTCTCATTCTCCTAACCCCGAAAGAGCCTTGAATAGGGCACTTTTTAAAAAATCTCAGGGGTAGGACGAAGGAGACGTTACTGGGGCCTCCTCGAGGCAATCGACGGACAACAACAGGATGGTCGTGATCGATCGTGTATTGTCTTAGTGCTAAGCATAACAACCATTTATTCCATTGTTCTAGTTTGTGCTTCCACTGGGTTGACCTGGGTTTTATCCTGGCACCTCATATATAGGTTCCCTGAGGGGGCGGGATGGGAGAGATAGTGAGAGCATTGGAGGTGGGGAATGGGCACTCTTGGAGGGATGGGTACTCGATCATTGTATAACTGAAACCCAAGCACGAAAGTCTGTAAGTCTACAACTGTACCTCATGGTGTTTTACTAATAAAAATTAAAAAAAAAATAATTGAATACAGATCCAGGTATAACCCTTGAGCATCAGCTGGGTGTGGCCTCAAAACACAAAAGCATTCTTATTCTCAAGCAGTCAAAAAGGAAGGGGTAGGAGAGCAAATGGCCAAAATTAGTGTAAGACTATTGGTGCCAGAGCAGTAGTACAGCCGGTATAGGGTGTTTCTTGCACGCAGCCAACTTGGGTTTGATCCCAGGCATCCCATATGGTCCCCCAAGCACTGCCAGGGAGTTCCTGGCATGCAGGGTCAGGAATGTGACTCCCCCCCCCCCCAAAAAAAAAAATAAGAGTATAAGACTGTAGTGAAAAGAAAGGCACTCAGCTGATGATCCCTGAGCCCAGAGGCAGTAAGCCTGGGGTACCACCAGATGTGGCCAAAGGGAAAAAAAAAATTAGAAAACTGATTGCTGACAGGGCACACCCTTTGTCTTAAAACTGTCTGGAAGTGCCTTCAGGGACTGAACCAGATATTCTGATTGGCTGTCGGTTCGCGATAGGATAATTAAGACTGAAGTGCTATTTAAAAAAATTCCCAGGAGATTTCAAATTTTATTTTAAAACTACACAAAAATAAAACTTGAAGATGCATTTTTAAATGATATTTTTGAAGGAGAATAACTTCAGTTGTGGGGGGTGGCCAGAGGGGAATATCACCACAACTAAAATGAGAGTGGCTTCTGTAGACCCAGCAGCTCCTGGCTGACCAAAATAAGACTATACTTTCAGGGATCATTTCTATAGTATGTTACTAGAGAAGTTTCTCTGATCGTGTAGAGTACCCGAAACCTCGAGGAGGAGTCAGAGCATCCTCCCCTGAGCGTGAAGCCGGCTCTAGGTGTTGCTTCTGCAACTGCCTTTTGCCATTGATGATCTTCTCTTCCTTTGGAAGAGTGAGAGGGGGAGGATGCAGGCTGAGTGGTTCTGGTTTCTTAACTGGTTCTCCGCTTTATTTTTATGTATGCTACTTGGGCAGTTAATATATTTGGGCGTTGGTTTTTCTTTGGTAGCTTTCAGGGGTGCTACTTTCAGTGTAACATTCTACCCTGTAAGTTTATGGTGGGGTGCTACCAAGGTACATGGCTTTAAAGTTGGCGGTAAATCTGTTTTTGGGGTTTATGTACAATTCTTCTCTATGGCACTTCTAGAGTTTCTTTTCTCTAGATGTCTAAATATAGTATTTTCAGTTTCTGAATTGCCCTTGGTAGTATTTTTATTTCCACCACACCTTCAGATATGGGGGCTGAAGTCTATCTGAGTGGGAAGAGGTATTCTGTGGGAGCGACCTCTTGGGACCATGTCGGACTGTGCAGTCATTAGAAGGGAGACTGGGACAGACACTTTAGCCACTATTCTTCAAACAAATTTTTGGGGGAGGCGATTTTGGTTTTGGGGCCACATTTAATGATGGTGCATACAGTTTCCTGGCAGCACTCAGATAGGGTACGTGCAAGGCTAGTACCTTAATTCTGGAAAAATTGAGTTTTTAATAAAACACTGGTCCCCTGACCAATAAGTCTGTGACCTTTTGTATTAAATCAAGACGTTTAATTTCCTAATCAAGACTTTTAGTTCCTAATCCAAGCTTTTGATTTCCTTTCTAAAAGATTGTTTGCAGTGGTAATACAGAAAAGTGCTGTATAGTTTTTTCCCCCCTCTCAAATGAATTTCCCTTGTTTTATTTCACAATTTTTAAAAATATTTGCATTCATAGTGATTTTTGTCTTGCAGGAATTTATGTTGATGCAATTAATTCACTGGGCCAGACACCACTTTTTGTTGCAGCATTATTAGGCCTTACAAAATTGGTTGATGTTCTGGTGGATTATGATTCAGATCCAAATCAGTAAGTATAATAAAAATCTATATTTACAAAACAAGTATTCTAAGATAGTGTGGAACACTTAGACATATATTTGACAGAGTATTGGATGAAAGGAACCATAGTACTGTAGCACTTTCGTCCCCTTGTTCATCGATTTGCTTGAGCGGCACTAAGTAATTTCTCCATTGTGAGACTTGTTACTGTTTTTAGCATATCGAATGCCACGAGGAGCTTGCCAGGCTCTGCCCTGCAGGCCAGATAGAATCGACCCTACCTGCTGTGTTATTGCTCCAGGCCCTCCTCTGTAATCCTCCCCCTTTACCTTCCCCTATAACCCTCCCCCCTATAATCCGCCCCTTTACCCTCTACTCTCCCTTGTAACCCTCTCCCTGTAACCCTCTCCCATTCATTATGTCAATGAAATGTGATAATATGTGTCACTGTCCACTGTCCTCCCGTTGTTCATCGATTTGCTCGAGCGGGCCCAGTAACGTCTCCATTGGAAACTTTTGTTGTTACTGTGTTTGGCATATCGAATACATCATGGGTAGCTTGCCAGGCTCTGCCGTGCGGGCGAGATACTCTCGGTAGCTTGCCCGGCTCTCCGAGAGGGGCAGAGGAATGAAACTCGGGTTGGCCATGTTGGCTGCGTGCAAGGCAAATGCCCTACCGCTGTGCTATCACTACAGCCCAATGATATGTGTAAAAGTAAAGTAAAGTAAAGGCCCTCCCGTTGATCGTCGATTTGCTCGAGCGGGCCCAGTAACGTCTCCATTGGAGACTTTGTTGTTACTGTGTCTGGCATATCGAATACTCTCGGTAGCTTGCCGGGCTCTCCGAGAGGGGTGGAGGAATCGAACTCGGGTCGGCCATGTTGGCCGCTTGTAAGGCGAACGCCCTACCCGCTGTGCTATCGTTCCAGCGATATGTGTATATCGAGATAATTTTATACACATGATATGTGTATATCGAGATAATTTTAGCTTCTAATAGAGACATTTCTAGGGGCCAGAAAGATGGTACAGTGGATAAGGTGCCTGCATCACACATTCCTGACCCAGGCTCAATCCCCATCAGCACATATGGTCCTCCAAACCCCTTCGTGAGTACAGAGCCAGGAGTAAGCCCTAAGCACAGCTGGGTATGGCCTGAAAGCCCCCAGTTTCTTTCTTTTGTAAGCAGTTTTACCAGGTGCCATGAAATGTTTAAGTGAAAACATTTAATTAATCAGTCATTAATTAATGATTTGCATCTCTGGATTATAATGTATATATTGCACAGTTTAATAGACAAGTTCATCACAACACATATACGTACACACATACCTATATAATTTAAAGTACATATTGAAAAAAAATTTTGTGTCAGGGTTCAAATCCAGGGCCTCACACATGCAAGGTAAGCACTTAACCACTGAGCTTCATTACAACTGATTTCTTCACCAATTACTGAACTGGCCAAGGGGCAGAAAATAACCTGGGTTTGCTCTATCTATAATCTAAATCTGATTTCACTATCACTATCACCCCGTTCATTGATTTGCTTGAGCGGGCGCCAGTAACGTCTCCATTTGTCCCTGTCATGTGCTAGTGTAGTCCGATGACATACTGGGGGCTCTTTCAGTGTCGGGAATGAGGACCATCATTGTTACTGTTTTTGGCATATCGAGTACGCCACGGGCAGTTTGCCAGGCTCTTCCTATATCTAATTTATATCTATACATTATGCATTTTTTGGAGGGGTAGTCCCATCCAGTGACCGTCAGGGGATTACTCCTGGCTCTGCATTCAGGAATTACACCTGTTGGTGCTCAGAGATGCTGGGGTCAACCATATGCAAAGCAAGTATCTTCCTGCTGTACTATCTCTCCAGCCCCAATATCCACATATATGCGTAACAAGTCTTAGGAAGACTTTCCACTAGCTCTTCTAGTTGTGGTTTAAGTGAATCTAAGTTTAGAACTGGGACCATAGATTCAATTCTGGTACTCAGAAAAAAATCATATTTAATAATTAGTTCAGGGACTGGCAAGATGGTACAGAGTTTAAGGCAAGTCCTAGTTTGATTCCCTAGTACCACTCATGATCCTCTGAGCACTGCCAGGAATGATTTCTGAGTGCAGAGACAGAAGTAAGCCTTGAGCACTTAAAAAAAAATTGGTTTAGATTTTGATATGAAATGGATGAAATGGCAACAAGTGTAATGAACCAGCATTGCACAGAAACAGTCTGCACGCGCTCTCTCTCTCTTTCTCTCTACCCTCCTTCCTCCCTCCCCCCTTATTTTTTGGCTCACACCCAGTTAGCTCAGGTCATATTTCTGGCTCCGTGCTCAGGGATCACTCCTGATAGGCTTAGGGGACCATATGGGGTGCTTGAAATTGAACCCTTAACCACTGTACTATCTCTTTGGCCCCTGGTTGTTATTTTTCTTGTATATAGTAGATCTTTGACCAGATTGCTAATTCCAAGGTTTTGTGGCTTCTTATTTTAGTATTTAGTATTTGGGAGATAAGAGACAATCTCACAGAAGCTAGATAATCCCTTGTTTAGCTGGATTTAAGCAGCCTGACCCCAGGGTGCGACCAGACTTGAAGAAATTGTTCAGGGCTGTTCGTTGATGGGACAGGAAGATACTAAATTTGGAACAAGATCCCCATACCTTGGTGTGAATCTCCACTGTGCATTTTAGTTTCTTCCTCCCTGGGAAGGTAGAGATCAGAATGGAGAAAGGGAATTGTGTAAAAAGCTGCTGTTGGCACTGACCAGAAGCCACACAAATGCCATTATTATAATCCATGTCACCAAAGCCTGCCTTTGTGGAAAGAGGTCTCTGCTCCCCATCAAATCTCCCACTTCAGAACTACTGCACGTGTGTGTGTGTGTGTGTGTGTGTGTGTGTGTGTGTGTGTGTGTGTCTCGGTGTGTATCTGACTTTTTTTTCCTTTTAAATTATTAGTTAAACACCATGAGGTACAGTTGTAGACTTACAAATTTTTGTGCTTGGGTTTCAATTATACAATGATTAAGTACCCATCCCTCCACCAATGCCCTTTACCACCACCACGGATCATGGTACCCCCCCCCCCCCCCCGTCCCACCCATGGCAGGGCATTCCCTTTTGTTCTCTCTCTCCTTTTGGGTGCTGTGGTTTGCAAAAGAGGCATTGAGTGGCAATCATAGAACGACTGCACTTTAGTATTGCCATGGGCATTAATTAAATCTCCCTACCTATTCTAGCCGCTGCTTTGACGGGAGCACCCCTGTCCATGCAGCAGCATTTTCAGGGAATCAGTGGATCCTCAGCAAACTGCTGGATGCAGGGGGTGACCTTCGACTGCATGACGAGAAGGGTCGGAACCCACAGACCTGGGCCCTGGCGGCAGGGAAGGAGCGCAGCACACCGGTAAGGGTGGGTCTGCTCTGTAGCACCTCAAGGTAGAGCACTGGGCTGGGCATCTGGGGATCAGTAGCCTTACTGTTGACTGGACACACAGTCAGGGTAACTGGGGTGAAACTGTAGGCAAGTCTAATGAATCTTACTAGCAGTACATTCAGCAGGGAGGGAAACCAATTGCAATTTGTCAGACCCTCAACTAATAATTACTCTGCATCAAGTATTTTGAATTAAATTCCTTAAGTTCCTCATTTTCTTCTTGCTGCTGCCCTCTCAGATAGCCCCCGATGGTCCCCGGTTTACAGATGGGGATAGTAATTTGAAGCCAAACACTAGCAGGCATGAAGTATTCTAATGAAGCCTAAATAAGAAATGTGAAACCCAAAGGGCATGCACAAGTGCTGGGGACTTGGAGAGAAAGAAGGCAGGCAGGTGGAGAGAACCCCATGCCTTCCCTTTGGTTTTCCTGCTCATTGGCTGTTGGATCTTGGACAAATAATTTGGCCAAATCCTCTCCCTGAGAACTTGCTCTTCCTTTAGAAAATAAATTGGGCTTCTCATTTTTGTAGAGTTCCCTGGGTGGTTCTTGCCACCCTCTCCCATTTGCCTTCACTCCCCAAACCTCTGTTCTTGCCGAAAACCTGGACTCACTAGCCAGCTGGTTCTGTGCATGTCTGTGTTGCAGATGGTGGAGTTCATGCAGCGCTGCACCTTACACATGCAGGCCATCCTCCAGGGCTTCTCCTATGACCTCTTGAAGAAGATTGACTCTCCTCAGCGACTCATCAGCAGCCTGCCAGGCTTTGGGGGCCTTATACAGAGGTGAGCACTTCCCCCTGTGGACGTGGAAATCTAGCTTCAATCCTGCTTTCCTCCTGGGAAACCTGCAGCATGGGCTGCCATCCCCCCTAACCTCCTCCCCCACCAGCATCTGCCCACACAAAGCAGTGAGGTAGAAGGAGAGGCTCTGAAGCTTCCTGCCATCTCCCTGCTCCAGTGATGAGTGCTGGCTCCAAGTGGTCAGCTCAAATAGGAGGTTCCATCAGTAAGTGGACAGGCTTTTATTTATTTATTTATTTTTGATGTTAGGACCACATCAGGTGGTGCTTAGGGTCTACTCCTGACTTTGCAGTCTGGGATCAATTGTGGTAGTACTTGGAGGAGCCTTATGCAGGGCCTGGGTATTGAACCCAGTCGGGCCACTTGCAAGGCAAGACCCTTACCCACTGTACTCTCTCTAGCCTTTGCAGTTGGTGTTAATTAAGCCACAACCAGGTGTGAGCCATCAGTGGTCTGTACCGGTATCAGTCTGTTGAGTAGAACTCAGACCCTCAAAAAGCCTCCCAGAGGGGAAGGAGAGGGCCTTGTCAGGGCTGCTGGTACCCTCCTTCTTCAGCGCTGCTCATCATCAGTTCTCAGTTTCCCAGAGAGGGAAAGCCCTTCTAGATCTTTGAGTCCTAACATGGTGGACTTGTTTCTAGAGGTCTTGTTTCTAGAGGTGATTGAGGATAGAGTCAGTCTCATGTGGGCCAGGAATTGGGGAGTGGATGAACTGGACGCTTCTGGCTCAGGTTTTTCATGGAGCTGCAGTGGTAGCCTGTGTAGACGTTCCTGGGCCTGGAGGTTCCATCTCTGAGGTGGCGGCACATGCCCATTGGCTGGTGCTGGTGCTGGTGTTGGGCCTCTCAGAGTCGACCTGAGTATCCTCACAGCATGGGGCCTTCTGGAATAAAGTGGTTCAAAAGGAAACTGGGAAGAAGCTTAGGTTCTAGCCTCTTGTCATTTCCACAGTATCCTGTGGGGTTAACAGGTCATCCCTTTATGATGTGAGAGGGGCTGTACCAGGACAGTGGCTACTGGGAGGAGGGAATCATGGGTTCTCAGAATTAGCTGCTTTAAGAACTGTGCTCTCATTCCATAATGAGAAGTCCAATAGTAAACACAAAACCAACTACACATTCTGAAAACTTGCTTCTGTGTGGTCCTCTGGAATGGAAGTTAATCTTTACTTTTTTTTCTTTGTTTAAATATTCTAGAAGCCCTAGTAGTTCTCCTATCCGAACACTTAAAGCTGGTGTCATTTCTACACAAAATATCTACAGCTTTGGCTTTGGGAAGGTAAGAGGTTGCCCGAGACCAGCCTGCATTTGCATGCCTAAACCCCACCAGCCATGGCCCGCCCCCACCTCCTCCTGAAGGGCTTTTCTCCTTTGCAGGATGAGTCCCTCTTAGTCTTCCTATTCTTTTTTTTTTTTTTTTTTGGTCACACTCAGCGATGCACACGGGTTACTCCTGGCTTTGCACTCAGGAATTACTCCTGGCGGTACTCGGGGTAGCATATGGGATGCTGGGAATCGAACTTGGGTCCGCCACATGCAAGGCAAACGCTCTAACTGTTGTGCTATTGCTCCGGCCCCAGTCTTCCTATTCTTAACTGGAAGATGATTAAAAACCCTGGAAGACTCCCTCGAAGAGCTTAGAGCTAGATTTGGAGCTTTTAGAAAATGACCCTGTCGGGTGCCCTGAAGATCCAGGCTTGCTCTCCATGAGAAGAGGTGGAGAGCTGCACTGACCCTGGGTGCCTCCTTTGTGGTTGGTCTTGCCTGCCCAGGTTTATCAGGATGATTGGAATGTCTTTAAGGAGTGAGCTATTCAACTGAGAGATGTTTTGAGGAAAATAGCATCTTTGGAGTCCCTGGTTCTGCCTAATGGAGAGAGTGGGGAAATACTGATAGGGACTGACCACTCCACGCCCCCCAGCTCCGAGCAGTTATGCAGAGGCAGCCTGATTGGGAGTTGGGGAGAAGGTAGTTGGTTCTGGCTCTATATTGGCCTGAGTTTTGTGGGGGCCACATGAAGCCCCTAAAGCCATACTGATGCTTCAGTCAGGCATCTGACCTCTTTCCAAGAGCTTCAGCTTCCTCACTTTTGTTTGTTTTAGATTTTGTTTTGGGCCACATCTGATGTGCTCAGAGCTTTCTCCTGACTCTGCACTCAGGGATCACTCCTGTAAAGCTCAGGGGACCATATGGGGTGCCGGGGATCAAACTCAGCTGCGTGCAAGGCAAAGACCCTGCCTGCTATACTGTTTCTCTGCCCCCCCCCCCTTTTTTGTTTGGTTTTGGGCCATCCCTGGCGGTGCTCAAGGTTTACTCCTGGCTCTGCTCAGGAATCACTTTTGGCGGGTTCAGGGGACCATTTGGGATGCCAGGAATTGAACCTGAGACAGCCACATACAAAACAAAACAACAGCCCCTGCTGCCCCCAAATTTAAGGCTATCTTTGTTTTCAGTTTTATCTTACAGGGGGCACACAACTGGCCTATCTCGGCTCTCTTCCGGTGGTTGGAGAGAAAGAGGTGACACAAGCTGATGATGAACCCACCTTTTCTTTCTTCAGTGGCCCCTACATGGTTATGACCAAGTAAGTGGACAGGGGTTCTGATTCAAGCCGTTAGGAAGAAGGGTGATCTCTTTATGTTAGGGGGGATTCTGCCCAGACACATAGAAACACTGAAGAACTGGTGTTTAAATTAGGGTCTCTGAACCTGGACACGGCTGGCATTTTTTTTTGTTTGTTTTTAGTTTTGGCTCTTAGGGCCACATCCAGCATGCTCAGGAGTTATTCCTGGCTCTACACTCAGGAATTACTCCTGGCAATGCTTGGGGAACCATATGGGTTGCCAGGGATTGAACCCGGGTCGGCTGCCACATGCATGGCATTACTGTACTACCTTACCTGCTGTACTGTCGCTCCAGCCCCTCACTGGCATTTTTGGGAAGACACCCTTTGCCACTTCTCTCTTGGGCTTTTGGCGTCCTTGAACCTGGAAGTTTTTCCCTGCTCAGGAAAAATATTCTTCTGTTTTTTTTGTTTAGTTTTGGGGCCACAGTACGCCTCACTCTGCACTCAGGGATCACATTCCTGCTGGCCTTGGGGGACCATGTGGGGTGCTGGAGACTGCACCCAGATTCATGGAATGCAAGACAAGTGTCTTACCCACTGCACTATCTCTGGCCCCAGGAGAAGCCTTCTTTTAAAAAGGCCTCTCTTGGCTTGCTCCTCAAGCCCTTTTCGCTTGAGTACATTCTCTCATTTTCATATTTCTCTGCTTGCCTGTTTCCTCTCTGGAGAAGCCTGTGTTCTCTGTTCTCTGTTGAACACACACTTCTCCCTTTCTCCTCTCCCCTCACATCATTCTAAATAAGTTTGAATAAAATTGATGTCGGTGGACCCCACAGGTGGCTCACGTGAGTAGAGAGGAGAAAGACAGTCACTTTCTCCCCATCTGCCTCTGCCACCTGGGACCCAGGGTTCCTGGGTTCTTATCTTGCTCTGCTTGCAGAAAGGAATTTTAGGAGTAGACAAGCAGTGAAGTAAAACAGATTTTATTTGGAGGGTTTTATGGTGTGGAGGGAGACAGGGTGAAAGAGAGAGTAACACACTCAAGAGATAACGCGGGCTTCTCCAAGGGCAGAGAGAGCCCCTACACATATTCCAGCATTAGACACGAAAGCGTGAAAGTACACATCTCAAGAGGGGAGATGCATCAGGTCAATCTGTACATGTGAGGTGAGTGCATCAGCAGCCTCATGGCGCCATCAGGCTTCCAGATACCCCAAAATTGCTATTGTGCCTTTGGCCGGACCCCAAAAACTTGGGGCAAAGTTTACCAAGAAAGTAAATGGCCAAATGTTAGGTATGTGGGGGACCACCCACAAACCACCTCGGGCTCAGCTATATAATTGGAGGCATGGCCTCACTGGTTCCTGATCGGACTGCTTAACAGCCATGATCCCAGAGACTCAGAAACAAATCTTGAAACCCAACGGCTTTTGGCAGAAATGTGTCTGGTCCCTGCAGTAGATTACTGGCACTGGGCCAACCCAGGTGGGAATAGTTTCATGCCTTGGCCTGTTCCCCCTGGCAGCCCAGTGGCCACTAGAGAGTCAGGTTTGGGACCGCAGTGATGAGACACGCGGAGCCTCACGGGATGGGGGTGGAGCTGGCCCTTTCTTCCCCACCCCAACGACATCCCAAGTCGCTGCCCACGAACGGCCTCTCTGGCTCCTGATCAAGCTGCTTAACGGCCATGATACTAGAGACTCAGAGGCAAATCTTGAAACCCAGCGGCTTTTGGCAGAAATACGTCCGGTCCCTGCACTAGGTTACCAGTGCTGGACCACCCCAGGTGGGAATGGGTTTCATGCCTTAGCCTGTTCCCCCTGGCGGCCCAGTGGTCGCCATCCTCCAGAGGCCACTGGACAGTGAGGTTTGGGCCTGCAGTGATGAGACACGTGGGGTTTCACAGGAATGGGGGTGGACCCGGCCCTTTCCTCCCCACCCCAACGAGACCCCGAGTCGCCGCCCACGAACAGCCTCGCTGGCTCCTGATCAAGCTGCTTAATGGCCATGATCCCAGAGACTCAGAAACAACTCTCGGAACCTAGTGGCTTTTGGCAGAAATGTGTCCAGACCCACAGTAGGTTACTGTAGCCAAGCCACCCCAGGGGGGAAAGGGTGCTGTCCCTCTACCTGCTCCCCCTAGGTGGCTTGGTGGCTGCCATCCTCCAGAGACCATGGGACAGTAAGGTTTGGGTCCTCAGTGAGGAGACTTGCAGGGCCTCACAGGATGGGGTGGAGCCGGCCCTTTCCTCCCCATCCCAAGGAGACCCCAGTCGCCGCCCATGAATGGCCTTTCTGGCTCCTGATCAAGCTGCTTAACGGTCATGATCCCAGAAACTCAGAGACAAATCTCAGAACCCAGCAGGTTTTGACAGAAATCCCTCCAGATTTAATTGTTAAAATTTTGGAATTTCAGAATTGCGCGACCACTACTGCAGCCACGCGACATCATATGTTAACCATCATATCTTAACCAGCAATAGAAAACAAATTGTCTACTGTTGCCTTTTCAGCAGATCTGAGTGTTGAGGTCACTGTCACAGTCCTCCTGTTGTTCAATGATTTGCTCGAGTGGGCCCGGTAATGTCTCTATTGTGACAATTATTACTGTGTTTGGCATCTCGAATACATCATGGGTAGCTTGCCAGGCTTTGCCTCATGGACGAGATACTCTTGGTAACTTGCTAGGCTCTCCGAGAGCGGTGGAGAAATCGAACTCAGGTCGGCCATGTTGGCCGCTTGCAAGGCAAACACCCTACCCGCTGTGCTATCGCTCCAGCCCAGTGTTGGGATAAAATCCCAAATAATGTGCTTCTGGTGTCAAAATATTGAATGTGATCAAAGTAGAGAGAGAATAATATGGAAATCATCTGCCCCACAGTAGGGGAGGGTGTAGGATGAGGGTATTCTGGGGTTTTTGGTGGTGGAGAACGGGCACTGGTGAAGGTATGGGTGAATCGTTGTGTGACTGAGACTTAAACCTGAAAGCTTTGTAACTGCTGTCACAGTGATTCAATAAATAAAAGTATAAAAAATGAAGACAAAGAAAAGTAAGGTGGAGTTCTTGCCCAATTCAATCAGCTAATCATTGGCTGAATAAATAGCAGTACTCCTACATAAAAAAATTTTTTTTAAAAATAAAAAAGAGGGGAGATGCACGTGATGCATGTGCTCGGGTACCACATGTGCTAGGGCCACATGGGCACAAGCAGCACATAGGCTCAGGCAGCATATGTGCGCCCAACTTTTATTCAAGGTGGCCTTTATAGGGTTTCTCCAACCTTCCCCAGTGTGGAGCTTCTTCCCAGGTAATAGTCCATTGCTGAGGAGGTTAGCAGAGACGTTGGGAGTGGTGATGGTCCTCTTTGGGCTGAATCACTAAAGTTAATCAGATTGAGGGAGAGGTCCGAGAGAATTCGAGGAATTTCCCTCATGGGGTGGGGTCCAATCTCCTCCTGGTCCTCTGCTCAAGGTCTTATCTGTATCCACAAAGTGGATCAGCCTTGAAATTTTCTTTCCAGAACTTTTGCTGGCCTGTTTCATTGTCCAGGACCTTTCCCTATCTACTTGCCTACATAAAAAATACTCGGCTTCACCATTTCACTTCTTTCGGAAATTCTTTTCTGTGAGGGAAGGGCGACAGACCCGCAGCATCTCTGCTGAGGTTGAGACTGACCTACTCTAGGCCAGGCATTCCCTGAGCTCTGGTAGCTGAGGTGGGATGAGCAGAGAGGTGCAGAGTGCAGACACGCTCTTGAGTCTCCCTCCCTTACTGCCCTGGGCTACCACAGTGCTTCCATCAGCTCTGCAGAGTGCCTGCTTTCACTGTACTGTTACCACAAATGTTTCTATCTCTCAGCCTTGGCTGAATATAGGGATGATACAATTTTTACTCATCAGTGAAGGCTTACTTTAAAGTCTGGCTTTGGTGCTGAATAAATGAATAAATAATGAATACATGAACACTGTCAGGACCAGCAATACTAACACAGTGAATGTCTTAAAACCCTAAAATAAGAAATAAAAAAAAAACTCTCATAGGCTGGAGCAATAGGATGGTAGGTAGGAAGCCTGCCTTCCACACGGCTGACCTGGGTTCAATCTCAGCATTCCATATGTCCTCTGAGCACCACCAGGTGTGATTCCTGAGTACAGTGCCAGGATTAACCCCTATCATTGCCAGGTGTGACCCAAAACACAAGAAAATAAAGTCCTCTTTCAGACTTCCTGGGCTCTCTCCATCCAGCTGACACTTGCCTTGTTTTCCTGGCCTGTTTTACTTGTTTCCTCCGCCCTGTCCACTTCTTTGGCATTTGCCGAGGTGATCACTGTCTGTCACCTGTACTGGCCTCCCATTTTCCGAACCCCACCCCCCTTGCTCGTTGCCCCTCCCCCATAGGGTGGTGCCGTTTTCTGCCAGAAATACTAACCTGATCAGTCCTCCCTCCCTCTCACCAATTTCTTCTTCTTTATTTTTTTTTTACTTTAAACACGATAGTTTACAAAGTTGTTCATAATTGACTTGTGGGCATTCAACATTCCAGCACCAATCCCACCACCAATGCATCTTCCCTCCACTGTTGTCCTCATTTTCTTACCTTCTTCCCTTAAAAGGAACACAGTAATTTATTTAACACTGTTTGTTGCTTGCCACTAGATAGCAAATGAAGTTATCAAAAATAGTAAAAGAGGGGCTGGAGTGATAGCAGCAGCAGATAGGGCATTTGCCTTGCATGCGGCCAACTTGGGTTTGATTCCCAGCATCCCATGTGGTTCCCTGAGCACTGCCAGGAGTAATTCTTGAGTGCATGAGCCAGGAGTAACCCCTGTGCATTGCTGGGTGTGACCCAAAAAGAAAAAAAATAGTAAAAGAAATTTGTGGTAATTGTTACATCTCACCACAGGGTTGTTAAATCCTTACTTGAGGATTTACTAAGTTGTTCGGTGCTTAGTTGAGCCTCCTCTCATTTTTATTGTCATTACTGTTGAGTTTAGTTGGCTTTCCTGTTACTCTCCCATCTAATTTGGTGCGCTCCTACTGGGATGTCAGTATTTGGAGATATCTTGTGGCTGCCATGTTGCCTTGTGGTTCAGAAACTTCAGAATCTGTAGAACTGGGCCAGAGCTGGGCCAATGAACTCCGGGATGTGAGCATGGCTGTGAGGGCTTCTGCGAGTATGTGGGGAGGGTTGGTGGTGGAAAGAGGCGACTGGCTCCCACTCTCAGAGGACCCCAGAGTTCTTTTTTTTTTTCTTTTTGGGTCACACCCGGCGATGCTTGGGGGTTACTCCTGGCTTTGCACTCAGGAATCACTCCTGGCGGTGCTCAGGGGACCATATGGGATGCTGGGAATCGAACCAGGGTCAGCCGTGTGCAAGGCAAATGCCCTACCCGCTGTGCTATTGCTCCAGCCCCGACCCCAGAGTTCTTAGCCTGAAAACCAGTGTACTTGGAATTTTTGAGGTGTTGTGTCTCTGCAGAAATTAGTTGTGAAGTAGGGGGGTTGGGCCATTAGCATGACAGCAGCTGTGGGCTTCAAGGCTTTAGCAAGATGGGAACTTGGCCCACTTCCCTCCCAGGATGCCCCAGAATTTTTCACGTAGAAGACTGTTGTACCCACGCATTTTAGCATTTTGGTTCACATCTCCTCAGAGACTCAGTTGTGATTCTGTAGAGCAGGCCCCGAGGGTGAGCTGACATGGTGGGGGGATGTGGGCCCTCCAATTCTTCAGGACTGCCTGCCAGCTGTACTAGGGTGCTGTACTATTGGTGCTTTAGGATCCGGGGGAAGGGCCCCAGGGATACCCCAGACTCTATGATTCTGGGTTAATATTGCTTCTCTGCTCTTGGGCTGGGAGAAATCCTCATTCAGAAGCGACAGTGCTCACACTCTGTCTTGCCCTTGTAGCCTCATGTGGAATGGGAGCAGAGTGACGGTGAAGGATCTGCATTTGCCCAGCCACCCACAATGCAGCAGGCTGCGGCTGGCCGACTTGTTAATTGCAGAGCAGGAGCACAGCAGGTGAGAAGGGGACCCAGGGTGGGAGAGGGGGGCTTTGTAGGGCAGTGTCTGGAGGTCTGGGGCATGGAGAACATTTCCTGGTAGTTGGCGAATTTGACCTCAAAGGGCTGCCCAAGAAGGAGTTTTTTTTTTATTTTTTGGTTACACCTGGTGATGCTTAGCGATCACACTCATGGCTTAGGAATCCCTCTTGGTGTTATTTGGGGAACCCATGGGATGTCAGGGATGGAACCTGGGTTGGCAGCATGCAAGGCAAGTGCCTTACCTGCTGTTCTATTTTCATTGTCCCCACCCTTGTGTCTGCTGGGGCCCTTACAGTTGTTTGTAACTGTGAGGGTCTGGGTCCATGGCTGCTTGAGGGCTAGTCAAACAAGAGTCAGGCGGCAGACCCAATAAAGACCTTTATTGGCAACACACTGGCAAGTCGGAGGATTTGGCTTCATCCTCAAAACAACCACCTTGTCTGTTCGTCACAAGGACCCACTGTCCTGTCTGCACAGAACAGGGCTGAATATCCAAGCAGCTTCTCCACTGTGGAGGACAAGCCCACAAGTCTCTCAGAACCTCCTGTTTACTGTGACCTCATCATCTTCACTAGGTGGGAGACATTCTCAGCTTAGGATTTCACACTAGTGTTCACACCAGTGCTGCTGAGGTCTTGAAATGGAGAGTCCGCTCATCTCTTACAGGAGGTACATCTGAGGCCAAATTCTTCCTGTTCTTCCTTTTCTTTTTTGGGAAATTAGACTAAAGGGGAAGTCCCCCTCCCCCCAACACACACACACACACACACACACACACACACAGAGGAAGGACTCAGATACTCTATGGGCTTTCATGTACCACTCGGGTTGTGTGGCCTTGGGCAACTGTTCAAACTCATTTCTTTATCTCTAAAATGAGCGTAATGGCACTTCCTTGAAGGTCACTTGATGGAAGTGACCTATATAAAGGACCATGCTTAGTACCTCCCATTGTCATTCAGGAGCCCCAAGGGTCTGATCAGTGAGAGGCCAATCTGTTCCAGCCCATCCTGGTTTCCTAGAGTAACAGGCAAATGGCATTTGTTCAGATTTTGTTAGAGGAGCCTCGATGACAGTCCGGAGCCCATTTTTTCACCATGCCCTCTTTCCTTCAGTCCATAGTAAGATGCTTCTCTTTTTGCAGTAAGCTGCGACACCCACACCTGCTGCAGCTGATGGCTGTGTGCCTGTCCCAGGACCTGGAGAGGACGCGCCTGGTGTATGAGCGTATCACCGTGGGCACACTCTTTGGGGTTCTGCACGAGCGGGTGAGACTAGTCCTCTGGGTATCTCTGGTGTGAATAAAGTTCTGTCCTCTTTTTTGGGGGGAGCATACCTGGAAGTGCAGGGGGGGGGGTGGTTACTCCTGGCTCTGTACTCAGGAATCACTCCTGGCAGTGCTCAGGGGACCATATGGGATGCTGGGAATCGAACCCAGGTTGGCCACGTGCAGGGCAAATATCCTACCTGCTCCAGCCCCAATTTTTATCCTCTTGAAGCTGAAGTTTCTGGGTCTTTGGACTGAGGTCAGGACCAGGTGGTGCCCCAGATGCACAGGTCTGGATGGAGGCAGGTTGCTGGAGGTGGCTGTGGTCTCCATACTCATCCTGAATGGACAGGCCTTGAGGAATTTCTCCTTTTCCAGCTAAGATGAGGGAGGGGGGCTCAGGTTTGGAGCCAGGCAGGCCCCTCAACTGCACCAGGCTTTAGGGTCCTTCTTTAAAACAGGCTCTCGGTAGCTGGAGTGTCTTGAGTTATAGGACTCTGGAAATGACAGGGCATCCTCCAGGGCCCGGGATGCGGCTCCTTCTGCTCCCTGCCAACTTCCTTCTTGCCTGCAGCGCTGCCAGTTCCCCGTGCTGCACATGGAGCTCATCGTGCACCTGCTGCTCCAGGTCTCTGACGCCCTGAGGTACCTGCACTCGCGGGGCTTCATCCACCGTGCCCTCAGCTCCTACGCCATCCACATAGTCTCCACCGGGGAAGCAAGGCTGACCAACCTTGAGTACATGATGGAAAGGTGGGTGAAGTTGCCAGAGGGGCTTCATGGGGTCCTCTTCGCTGGAGAGAGTGTCTGATCTGGGCGGGACTCTTCCTCGGTGGCCAGCCAGACTGTCCTTCAGTGGTCTTCTCCCACTGAGCCATCATCCCTAGGTTCCTGAAGTTTGAATTTTACTTGTTTTTGTGTGGAGGGTCTTACACCACACCCAATGGTGGGTGGTCAAGCGCCATTCTTGGCTCTGTGCTCAGGAATAACAATTTGCAGTGCTGGGCATGAAACCAAGTTTGGCCAGAAACATAAAGGCCACCTTGAACAAAGGAAGGGCGCGTATATGCTGCCTGAGCCCATGTGCTGCTTGTGCCCATGTGGCCGAGCACATGTGGTACCTGAGCACATGCGTCACCCACATCTCCCCTCTTGAGATGTGGACTTCCATGCTTTCGTGTCTAATGCTGGGATATGTGTAGGGGCTCTCTCTGCCCTTGGAGAAGCCCGCGTTATCTCTTGAGTGTGTTACTCTCTCTTTCACCCTATCTCCCTCCACACCATAAAACCCTCCAAATAAAATCTGTTTTACTTCACTGCTTGTCTACTCCTGAAATTCCTTTCTGTAAGCAGAGCGAGACAAGATCCCAGTAACCCTGGGTCCCAGATGGCAGAGGCTGTTGGGGAGAAAGTGACTGTCTCTCCTCTCTACTCACGTGAGCCACCTGTGGGGTCCACTGACATCAGTTTTATTCAGACTTACTTAGAATGATGTGAGGGGAGAGAAGAAAGGGAGAAGTGCTGGCAGGGACAAGTGCTTCTGTGTGTGTGTGTGTGTGTGTGTGTGTGTGTGTGTGTAGTGATAGTACAGGGATCACTCCTGGTGGGAGTGGAACCATATGTGGTGCTGTAGATCTAACCCGGGTTGACCATGAGCAAGGCAAGCTCCCTACTCGCTCTACTATCACTACACACACACACACACACACATACACACCAATCCCCAGAAGCACTTATCCCTGCCAGCACTTTGCGTATTTACACCTCCTTAGTCATTTGGGTACTTTGTGTTGTCCCCACCACAGGGGCAGCTGCAAGAGGGCTGAACCATATACTTCCTCATCACTGTCTTTGGTGTCTAGCTTGGTGCCTGCCTCGTAGCAGTGAAACACTAAGGAAACACTTATTAAGAAAATGGGCCAGTCTGGATGAAGGGAAAACTTGAAATGGTTGGATACAGAGCTCACCACTTGGATTATATCTGCAAGTAGCAGTGCAAGCTTGGTGATTTGGTCATTTCTGTTGTTAATTGCCAAGGGAAGAAAGGCTGGCAGTATCAAGCAGTTTCACAGTGACGGAGCGCCCTCTGTTGTTGGATGGAGGTACAACATTTTTGCTTTTGCTCTCCAACAGAAACGTAAACCCCAGAGTTAAGTGGAACATTAGAGATGGTCCACTCCCTTCCTTTTGCAGATGGGGGAGCTAGACACAGACAGGTGAAGGGCTTTACAGTAACCCAGCAGTGGCAAGAACCAGGTGACTCTGGATAATTTCTGGCCAGAAGGTAGCATGGGATAGAGGTCTGGGGAACATAGACCAGAAGTCCACAGGGCAGTCTGGTGATATCGAAAGAATCAATTTAGAAAAAAAAATAAAGCGATTATATGGGGGGCGGGGGGAAGAATCAGTGTAGAAGGGAAAGATCTGGGCCCACAGACTTGGTTGGGGATTGTGAGATGATTGGGACATCGGAGGTACTGTTTCTGGTAGGAAAGGGATGAATTCTGTTTGGGGCTTGTTAATCTTGGAAAAAAGCTTCAAGCAGAATTGTCTGTCAGCAAGCAGGTGACACCAAGCGGGGATTATTCAGAATCCCAAATAGCTTTCAATTTCATATCTATTTTTGATAACACTCTATTTGCGTAGGTTTTTTTTCGAATGTCATTGCCAAGGGTAACATTCCATCTCTTGATGTAAAAAAAAAGATACCAACAGTTTCTCCTAGTTTCAGCTTCATAATTGAGTCTTCAGAGCCGGAATTGACCTTGTAAATGGCATCACATAGCCATACCCAAATGTAATTTTAATGATGGCACAGCCACAGCCTAGAAAAATTACTGCCCTAGAATGATGTCCAGAAAAGAAACCACTTCCTATCACTGGCTAGCTTTAACAGAGAAGGGTGCAGGATTTTAAGAGAGCAAGGGGAATGAAAATAAGAGAAAAAGGATGTAGGGGGCTAGAGAAGTACTAACAGACTAAGGTGCTTGCCCTGCATGTAGTCAACTGAAGTTGGATCCCAGCACCATACATGGTCCCATAAGCACCACTAGGAGTGATCTCTGAGCACAAAGTCTGGAGTTAGCCCTGAGCATCACTATGTGTGGCCTCCATCTCCCTTCAAAACAAACAAAAAATAATGTTAATTGCCCAAACCAAATCTTTAGGGACTGAACCCATGTTGGTCTTGTGCAAGGCAAGTGCCTTACATGCTGTACAATCTCTCTGGCCCCTGGTATTAAAGAATAGACTTGGTATGTTACTCTGTAGAATTTATAACTTGCATTGTTTAAGGCAGGGATATGATTCCTGGCACCACACACACACACACACACACACACGCACACTACTGGGAGTTGACTCAGAGGACTGTAATACATGCTTTGCATTTGGGAGTCCTGGGTTTGATCCCAGCACCATTGATCCCCGAAGCACTGCACCAGAAATAGTTGCTGACCACCACCAAGTATATCCATCTAAAAATTACCACCACCGCTATCAACAGAAAAGAGATACATCCTGGTGTTAAGGTGTTTGTAGTTCATCAGAGGCTTAGAAAAGCCTGAGAGGCCTGGACAGGCAAGTGAGTGTTTATGTGAAGATTTCTCCTGGAACCTGAAAATTCTAGGTCCCCAGACTAGATCTGTCAATAAAATATTCTGTTTCTTTCCTTGTGATGAGTATAATATTTGCATGCCAGGTCATGCTTTTTATGCAACACCAGAGCACACCTGGTGTACAACTAAAGTCAGTACCATTGTAGGCGTCCATGGAGGCCCAGAGATAGCTCAGTGGCTGTGCCCCTGCCTTGCCTAGTGAGCACGAGTCCTCTAGTTCGATCACTGGCACATGCACAGTGTATGATCCTGATGGCACTAACCTTTGGGACTGTCAGAACCTCAGCAAGGTGTTTTTGGTGCACTGCAGCTGGTTATGTCGTCTTCAGATACCATGACAACAGCAACAACAAAGGAAAGGGAGGAGGAAAAAAAAGCAGTTGTGAGTTGTTTGAGGAGTCCTAGAGGCTCTGATGAAGCAGGGGTTTGAGGGGAATCTAATTATAAAGTAAGCATTGAGGATTAGGAAGATTGCTCGAAGGGTTGGAGTCCATGCTTTACAGACAAGAGAAGTGGGTTGAATCCACAGTATTGCCTGATACCTGTTGGGTGTGGCCTCCCCCCCCCCCCCCCATAAAAAAGAGGTTACAAACAAAAAAGGTAGGCCTTGAGGATGGGTATATAGCTCAGTGGTAGAGTGCATGCTTTGCTTTTGTGAGGTCCTGCTGCAAGTTTAGAGATGCAGTGATAGAAGATAGAAAAGGTATATACTTCTGTGGGGCTTACTCAAGTGAAAGGGAGACAAATAAAAATGAACAGAAATTCAGATCAGTGTACAAAGCCAACAAAGTGAGCTTCCTTTAGATTACGTATTCTGGGACAGCCTCTTTGAGGAGGCCTCAAATACCTTCCTTCTTTCCAGGAAGCCACCAATCACAGTAGGATCTAGGCTGAGCCTGCCCTATAGAATTCACTGGCACCAAGACCTGAGGTGGTATTGTGGTTAGTGTATTGGAGAAAATGAAAGAGGGCCCCGGCGCTTTGGTATGTGAGCAAGAGAGGGCAGCCAGGTGAGGTGGGGGATTGGTAGGGCTCCCCCCTTCCCCCCCCCCCCCCGTTGGAAAGGTAAGTTGTTGTAGGTGTTAGAACAGGAAGCTGGATGTTGGGTAAGTTAAGCATCTAGTTGGGTTTCTAGGATTTCCAGGAGGCTGCCAGTCATCACTATTGTCATGTTTCAAGGTGATGCCAGTGACCCCTTCAGTCAGGAGCACTGCCTTGTTTCCTTCTGTAGCCAGGACGGAGGTGTGCACAGAGACCTGACTCGCATCCCGCTCCCCACCCAGCTGTACAACTGGGCCGCCCCAGAGGTGATCTTACAGAAGGCAGCCTCTGTGAAGTCAGACATCTTCAGCTTTTCTATGATCATACAGGAGATTTTAACAGGTAAGTCAGAGCACATATTGACATGTTGACAATGACTAAAGTCCTCATTCTGTTTGCTTGAGTTCCCCACTCTCCCAGTTACATTCCTGAAATTGCAGGACTCGGGACCAGAGCAATAGTACAGCAAGGTGTTTGCCTTGCATGTGGCCGACCCGGGTTTGATCCGCAGCATCCTATATGGTCCCCTGAGCATCACCAGGAGTAATTCCTGAGTGCAGAGCCAGGAGTAACCCTGAGCATCATTGGGTGGGGGTGATATCCCCACAAAAGAAAAGAAAAGAAATTGTAGGACTCAGAGAAAAAAAAAAGAAAGATTTCTCCAGGAAGAAAACACCCGTGCTTGAGATACTAATTCCCAGAAGTCATTTTTTCTCCCATCCCCTTCCATCCTCTTCCCTCTCCTCTTTCATTTTTTTCAGCCTCACTCATCATTGCTCATTGCTTGTCCTGGCTCTGTGGTCTGTGATTACTTCTGGCAGGGCTTGGGGGACTGTATGGGATGCTCAGATTGAGCCTGGGTCAGTCATGTGCAAGGCAAGTGCCCTACCTCCTATACTATCTCTCTTAGCAAACTTTAAAAAACTGAACATTGATAATAACGTTTAAGGATCTTCAAAATGTATAGAGACCAGGGATGTGGCTCAAGTCAGAGAATATTAGACCTTTCATGTAGCACTGTTGTCCCGTTGTTCATTGATTTGCTTGAGTGGGCACCAGTAACGTCTCCATTATGAGACTTGTTGTTACTGTCTTTAGCATATCAAATACGCCATGGGTAGCTTGCCGGGCTCTCCAAGAGGGATGACCACGTGCCAGGCAAACACCCTACCAGCTGTTCTATCCAGTCCACACCTTTCATGTACAAGACCTAATTTGATCCTTGGCATCAGTGCACCCCCATTCCAAGTTCCACTGGTCCCAAAGAAACACTGAAACACTAACAAACACTACCCACAACAATGAAAAAGATAATTTGTAAATGAAGGGAGATTATCATGGAGAAGTACGCCATGATCTCAAACTCTGGACGCGAGTCCAAGGAGTGATAGTAGTGTCACTTGGAAGATGTGGAATCCCTTCCAAACCCACAGGACTCTAAAGGACTTGGGGCATAGCTGTGGAGAGAAGGAATCCTTCGAGAGTAGAACCTTGTAAACTATGTATGGGGAATGAGGCACCCCCACCCTGTTGAGTGTGTGTGTATAGTTTCCATCATGGGGAGGCGAAACCACACTTTTCCTGAAATGAATGCATTGGACTCCCCAGCCTGAGGTCTGCAACCATTGCCCTGTGGAACCCATTACGCATGATTCTCACTTTGCTTTTTCCTGTCTCTGCATCAGGTTATTTCTCTGGTAAAGGGCCACAGCGATTTTCTGTTTGTGTGTTTTCAGGCTTCCAGTTCGTTTTTCTCAGAGAGGAGTTAATACTCAAGGGGGTTGTCCATGAGCCAGAGAGAGAACTCAGCAGGTTGGAGTTCATGCTGTGCTGAGGGAGCCCTAGGTTCAGTCCCCAGTCCCACATGTCCCTCACTGCTCAGGAGCAATCCCAGACCGCTGAGCTTGGAGTAACTCTCCAGTAATATCAGGTGTGGCTCCAAAGCTGAGATAAAATAAAATAAAGGAGTTCCCCAATTTATTATCATTTCTTTTTTCTGGTATTGGAGATTAAGCCCAGGCACTCATAAATGTGAATCATACGCTCTACTGTTGATCTCTCCCCGGCCTCATTTTATTTTATTTTTATGTTTTTTATTGATTTAGATTTATGTATAATTAATATTAATAATTGTATTATTAATTGTACTATTAAAGGTAAAGGTAAAGGTAAAGGCCCTCCCGTTGATCGTCGATTTGCTCGAGCGGGCCCAGTAACGTCTCCATTGGAGACTTTGTTGTTACTGTGTCTGGCATATCGAATACTCTCGGTAGCTTGCCGGGCTCTCCGAGAGGGGCGGAGGAATCGAACTCGGGTCAGCCATGTTGGCTGCTTGTAAGGCGAACGCCCTACCCGCTGTGCTATCACTCCAGCCCAATTGTACTATTAATAAAATTTTAGTTATTTTATTAATTTTGTTCTTGGGTCACCTAGTGGTGCTCGGTGGACCATGTGTTTAGGGGGTGTTCCTAGAGGTGCTCAGGGATCCCCCATGCATGTTGGGGATTGAACCAGGGTCTTCTGCATGCAAGGCCAGCTCCTTAACCCCTCCCCGTACTGTCTCTGGCCCTCATCTGATTTCTATTTTGGTTTTGTCTTTTTGGAGACACACTCAGTAGTACTCAGGGGCTGTTTTTTGACTCTAAATGGGGACCATATGTATTGCCAGTGACTCAGACTAGGGTTTAGGGATACATGGCAAGCACCTTAACCCTGGTACTGTCTCTCTGGCCTTCATTTGATTTTCTTCTTTTTTTTTTTCTTGTTTGGTCACACCCAGCGATGCTCAGGGGTTACTCCTGGCTCTGCACTCAAGAATTACTCATGGCTGGCAGTGCTCGGGGGACCATATGGGATGCTGGGCATTGAACCTGGGTCGACCGTGTGCAAGGCAAATGTCCTACGGGCTGTACTATTACTCTAGCCCCCTTCTTTTATTTTTTGGGAGAAAGGCACCACACCTTTGGTGCCCAGGGCTTATTCCTGGCTCTGCACTGGGGGATCTTCTGGTAGGCTTGGGTGACTATACAGGATGCTGGGATTAAACCTATGTTGGCTACATGCAAGGCAAGTGCCCTACCCCACTGTACTATCTCTTCAGATTCTCATCACATTTCTTTTTTTTTTTTTTTTTGCTTTTGTTTTTGGGCCACACTCAGCAGTGCTCAGGGCTTACCCCTGGCTCTGTGCTCAGAGGTCATTTATGGTGGGTTTGGAGCATCAAATGAGGTGTTGAGGATTAAACACAGGTGGGCCATATGCAAGGCAAAATCCCTACCCACTGTACTATTGCTCTGGCCCTCATCTGATTTTTTTTGTTTGTTTTAGGGCCACACAGAGCGATGATCAGGGATTACTCCTCACTCTGTGCTCAGGGAACCATATGTGATGGCGGGGATTGAACTTGGCCTGGCTGCATGCCAGGCAAATGCCCTACCAGCTGTATGCATCAGCTCCTCATCTGATTTCTTTCTTTCTTTCCTTTTATTAGTTGAATCACCATGAGATACACAGTTACAAAGTTGTGCATGATTGGGTTTCAGTCATACAGTGTTCCAACACCCATCCCTTGGCTAGTACACATTTCCCATCACCAGTGTGTCATCCTTCCCCCTTTATGCAGGCGCTTTTTTTTCTCTCTTGTTCTCTCTCTCTCTTTCTCTCTCTCTCTCTCTCTCTCTCTCTCTCTCTCTCTCATGCTCTCCTTCTAGAGCTCATCTGTTTCTTCCTTCCTTTCACTTTTGGGTCACACCCTGTGATGCTCAGGGTTTACTCCTAGTTCTGTACTCAGGAATCACTCTTGGCGGTGCTTGGGGGACCATATGGGATGCTGGAGATCAAACCTGGGTTAACCACATGCAAGGCAAACACCTTACCCCTTGTACTGTTGCTCTGGCCGCTCATCTGATTTATGAGGGGCCAGAGCAATAGTCAGCAGGTAAGGTGTTTGCTCTGATTTATTTATTCATCTCATTAATGCTACTTCCTATGACTTTTCCCCTAACAGATAACATACCCTGGAATGACTTAGATGGTGAAGACATTAAAGAAGCCATAGTTTTGGGAAATTATTTGGAAGCTGATGTCAGACTTCCAAAACCTTACTATGACATTGTTAAGTCAGGCATCCAGGTCAAGCAGAGACACCGGACTATGAACCTTCAAGATATCCAGTATATTCTGAAGAATGACTTAAAGGTAACCTCTGAAGTTGTTGGGATTTATTTCTGTGTACCCTTCCCAAGGGAATAAGGAGTTAGAGACTAGGAAGGAGCTTGAGACCAAGTTGCGAGAAGTTTGGGAAATCTTCATTACAAGTTTTCTGTGTCTCTGAGAAAAGTCTTAAGTGCTTCCCCTGGTGAAGGCAGGTCAGAATTGAGGGGTGTGGGGTGTCAGTGGTCAGTAAACAGAGGGTACCCTCTTGGAATTTTAGTTCTTAGTTTGTAAATATTGGAAATAACCATAGATTAGCTCATTAGAACTACAGTCTTCCTAACAGGGTTGGGGGAATCTACTCACACCTTAATCTGTTTCAAAGATACCAGTGATTTTCAGATAACTGGCAGTGTCCTTGGCGTTGTTCCCTCTTGTTGCAGGATTTTATTGGAGGCCAGAGAACTCAGCCCACTGAGAGTTCCAGGGAACACAGATATGAAGTCCATCCTGATACCAATGTCTGTCTAGGACTGACTTCAGAATATTCAAAAGAGACTTCTGACTTGGAAATAAAAGAACTGAAGGAAATGGGTATGTTCTTTAACTAAAGCTTAAACATAATTTGAGATAAATATGTTGAGTCATAAGCTTGTGACGTCTCCAAACAGTGCATATCACTTATGCTGGAGAAATGACTTAGGGAAAAATCAGGCTACTTAAAATTTCTAAGTTAGGGGGCTGGAACGATAGCACAGCAGGTTAGGCATTTATTTGCCTTGCACATGCCAACCCAGATTCAATTCCCAGCATCCCATATGATCCCCCGAGCACTGCCAGGAGCCAGGAGTAACCCCTGTGCATCACCAGGTGTGACCCAAAAAGCAAAAAAAAAAAAATTCTAAGTTAAACCTTTGGGGCTTCACATACACCTTAGTTGGATTTATAAATAAATAAATCCAAGCAATAAGCGCCAATTTACTTTTTATTATAATTATCCTTAGGAGTTTATCTAATTTCTTCTTAAATTATAAATAATTTTATTTTATTTTGGATTTTGAGCCACACGCATTGATGCTCAGGAGTTACTCATGACTTTGCACTCAGCAGTCACTCTGGCAGTGCTCAGAGGACCACATGGGTTGCCGTAGATTGAACTCAGGGCAGCTGCGTGCAAGGCAAGTGCCCTATCCACTGTACTATGTCTCCGCCTCCTCAAATTTTAAATTATTATCTTAAAATTTTAAGTTATTATAGTTCATGATAGCAAATATAGAGTAGTGCAAAGAAGAAAAAATTACTCAAAAACATGCGCTGTTGTTTTTGGGGCTACATCTAGTGATGCTCAGGAGTTACTCCTGACTCTGGGCTTGGAATCATCCCTGTTCATGCTTGGGGGACCATATAGGATGCTGGGGATTGCACCCAAGTTGGATGCATGCATGGCAAATGCTCTGCCCATTGTGTTATCACTCCAGCCCCCAAGTTACTGTCTGTGTACCCCAGTTTTCTAGAGTAGTGATATCCTCTCAGCTCCTTGAGTAGCTGTCTACATTCCGCACCCCTCAAACAGGCAGCCACTTCTGCTTGCGACCACTTTAGTCAACTACATGCTGCCTCTCTTTCCAACAGGTAGTCAACTTCCCTCGCCCAAGAGTCATTCTTCTCCCACTAAGAAAGTAACACAAGATCCTCAGGTCCCAGATCGAAGTCTGACGACCAAGGAGACCAAGCACCAAGACGCTGTTTGCCTTGATTGCTCTGTGGCAGAAGAGTCCAGGAGCCCCAGCCCAGGCCGGACAAGCCTCTACAGCTTTGAAATGAATGAAATCAATTCAGGCTGCCTAAGTGTGCGAGAGGACAGAGAGGAAGAGTCCCCAACAGCAGATTCATTTTTTGAGGGGGCTGGGCAGAACCAGGTGGATGAACTGAAGTCCATGGAAGAGGAACTGGAGAAGATAGAGAGAGAGGCATGCTGTTCCTATAATGAGGATGAGAGCTCTTCAGAAACTGAGGACTGGGACTGGCAAAGTGATTCCCTTAACTCATCCAGCCTCGTGGAGACTCCTGGAGAAGTCAAAAGCAATGTGAACAACCGGTCCAGGACTGAGGAGTACATCAGCAAGTGTGTGCTGAATCTAAAGATTTCACAGGTCTTCGCACGCCAGAATGCTGAGTTGATCAGGAGTATCCAAAAGAAACTAGACGAGGTTGAGATGATGCAGAAGGAGCAGGAAGAATGCATGTCATTATGGATTTCTACAAGAGAGGCTCTAAAGGCCTTACCTCCAGCCCGGGGTCCCCCAACTTTGAACTATATTCCTCCTGTCCTGCAACTATCAGATATTGGTAGCAATTGCCCGGTCCTAGTAGAGACCCCGAGAAGAGTGAGTGACTTTCAGGGATCTGGGCATTTTAGTCAGAGATGCAGGACAAGAAGTGATTGTGGCTGGAAATCTTTCACCCAAGTCTTTGAAGAAAACACCGAGGAGCAATCAGAGAAGATCCATCAGGTAAAGAAGTGGGAGGCAGGGCAGTCTGAGCAGGACCTGGAGCATGACTCAGTACCATTGTAGCTTGTGTGCCAGAGCTGAGAGAAATGCTAGTGACGGAGAGCTGGGGAAGAAATGAAAGAAGTACTAGTGACTCATATGTCAAGGGCCTGGTTTGGGAGCTAAAATCATGAAGGTGGAATTCCAAGATAGATACTCTTAATTACCCATTTCAAAACCCAGATAGATCCTGTGCATTATATTGAATTGTATAAATTTATTATTATTATTATTTTACTTTTTTGGCCATACCTGGTGTTGCTCAGGGGCTAGTTGCAGGTTAGTGCATGGCACCATAAAGTGGGGGGGGGGGGGATCATACCCAGACCCCAGCATGCAAAGCAGGTGATCCAGGCATTGAACCATCTCCCTTGACCCGAAACTGTTATTTTTTTTTGTTGTTTGTTCATCCATCTGTCCGTCCGTTCATCCTTTCATCCATCCTTCCTTTTTTGGCCATATCTGGGAATGCTAAAGGGTCACACCTGACTCTGCTCAGGAATTAATCCTGGCAGGATTTAGGGGACCTAATGGGATGCCGGGGATTGAACTGTGTAACAAGGCAAGGGCTCTACCTGTTTTACTATCACTCCAGCCCCTAGTTTTTTGTTTTTTAAATTTATTTTATTGTAGGCACTACTTCTGGCTCTGCACTCAGAAATTACTCTTGGGGGACCATATGGGATGCCAGGGATTGAACCTGGGTAAGCCATGTGCAAGGCAAATACCCTACCTGCTGTACTATTCCTCTGACCCCCAAAACTGCTGCTGTTAAAGGTTGAAATAATCAATTTTATATAGTTCAACTTGCTATATAGGATGTCTTAAGCAGGTCTTAAGAAATTTCCATTCTAAGTTGTTTATTCGTTCTTTCATCTGTTTATTCAACAAAATACCTTTTTGTCTTTTGTTGTTGTATTATATATTTGTTGTTGGATTTTGAAACCAGAGCCTCATACGCACCAGGTGTGTGTTCTACCCCTGAACCAAATCTTTGAAGTCATTGTCATTCAACAGATATTTATAGAACCAGAAACTCTATAGTTGACTTTGAGAAATGACAGATGAATGAGCCACAAGTTCTGCTACGAAGTCGCTTAAATCTCTGATCAGATAGAGAGGGATCTGGTGATCAGAGAAACTGTCTCAAGCGGGAAAGAGACCCCACAGGAGCTTGTATGGAATGTTTAGTTTGAGGTTATTACTGAGATAGATTGAGATACTTAAGGACAGAACCTACAACCCATTCTGTGCCCCAGCACCTAGTCAATAGTTGGTTGTTGTAGGAATGAGGGAGCGAGTGATGCGTGGCTTTGAACAAGTTCAGACAGACAACAGTAATAACTGCCTCTTGAATGACAGAATTTTCAAGTGGAAGAACCTGCCATTTTACAGTGATGCCCACACTTGGTGACTTACATTTCCCATGGTCAGTGGAAATACAGAGATGAAGGTAGAGTAGGAGCTGGCTCCTCTGGGAAGACTTATTACTGAACTTATTTGAAACTGTTGTTGGCCCATGGTAATAAAAAGGCCAACTTTTAGTAGGTTTTATTAACAATCACCATATAACTGTTGTATCCTTACTGCTAGATTCAGGAATGTATTTTGTCCCTGGTTTTCTGTTTTATCTTGTTTTTGTGGGCTACATGCATCAGTGCTCAAGGCTGACTCTTGGCTCTGTATCAGGGGTTACTCTTGGTGCTTGGGAGGCCATGTGAGGTGCTGGGGATTGAATCTGGGCTTGTCCTACCTCCTGTACTATCTCTCAGGTCCTATTTTGTCCTTATTTTATGGATGAGAAACAAAGAACCCTCTTGGATAAGTCGTAGATAGAACCTGGGGTTTCTGCCACAGAGCCTACCCCCTTAATAATATAGGGAATGGGCTGGAGCAATAGTACAGCTGGTAGGGTATTTGCCCTGCACCCTGCCATCCTGGGTTCTATCCCTGGCACTGCATTTGGTCCCCTGAGCCTCGCCAGGAGTGAACCCTGGTGGGACTTAGTGACCAGGTGGTGGAAGGAATCAAACCCCGGACATCTCCCATCTCAGGGCATCTGCTCTTCCACTTAAGCTATATATCACCAACCAGTTGTTTAGTTTTTGGGGTGTGGCAGGGGTTTTGGGCCATGGTACTTGGGGCTACTCCTTACAGTGTTCAGGAATGGCACCTGGTGGTGCTCAGGAGACCAAATGCAGTTCCAGCCTAGGGTGTATTCAAGGAAAGCACCTTATACTGTTTCTCTGGGTAGATTTTTGTTATGTTGATTTTTTTGTTTTCTCATTCTTCCTTTTTTGTTGTTGTTGTGGACTCAGAGCTTCACATGTGCAAGATAAGCACACTAAAACTGATCTATATCCCTAGGTCTTTTTGCTTATTTTCTGAACTAAATTTTGGGAGACTGAAATCTCTAAAAGTCTCTATTAATAGATTAGTTTCTGAATGTGAAACATGCAAAGGAAAGTATACTTAGTACCTCTGGTTATTGGTACAGTTGTATCAAGGATGGCCTTGAAAAAAGAATGTGAGAAGAGAATTTCCTCACTGTAATACTGAAAAATGTTAATTGCTTTTAAAGCCATCAATTCTTTGTGCCTCTGGAAAACAATGCAATGTCGAACAGTTTCAGGCCTTTCAAGGAGCCAAGGACAATTTGGGAAGAAGCAGGAACCAAACTCCCAACAGGTGAGTTAACTTTTTTTTTTGTTTGTTTGCTTTTTGGGTCACATCCAGTGTTGTTCAGGAATTACTCCTAGTTGTGCTTGGGGGATCATATGGGATGCCAGGGATTGAATCCAGGTCGGCCGCGTGCAAGGCAAACGCCCTACCCACAGTGCTACCACTCTGGCCCCAAGTGGGTTAACTTTAAAAAAAAAATTAATGCATGTGTCTGTAGTTTTTTGGTTTTTTTGTTTTGTTTTGTTTTGGGAGGGGGTCACACCCAGCAGTGCTCAGCACTTACTCCTGGTTCTGTCCTTAGGAATCACTCCTGGTTGGGATCAGGGGACCATATGAGGTGCTAGGAATCAGACCTGGGTCAGCCATATTCAGAGCAAGTGCTCTACCCACTGTCTATTGCTCTGGGCCAACATTTTTAATATTCTTTGCCACCATGTCTCACGAGTCCCCATAACCTTGAGTCCACTGAATGATCTTCATATATCTAATAACAAAGAGACTATAACTGATGAGGAATAGTGATACAGAGATACATCTTGCCAGGTTCTGTCCACGGTAAGAAAGAGTGCTGTAATGGAAACTTATTGGTGACATTAAAGGTAAAATAGTTTTCAGATTAATCAGAAGAGCTCATCAGTTGTCAGAGGAAAGCATAAAGGTCTCCATATTGTTTTTCCCTTTTCGTTCATTTGTTTTTGATTTTGGGCAATACTGGGTGGTGCTTAGGGTATACTCCTGGCTCTGTGCCCAGGAATTACTCCTCATGCTCAGGGGACCGTAGCAGGTTCTGGAAATCGAACCAGGATAAGTTGGACAAGGCAAGTGCCCTACCTACAGTCGGGCCCCTTCTCTTATTTTTTGCCTTTTGAGCAATGCTCCGGAGCCTGGAGCCTCCACTGTTAATTCTTGGCCAACTAGACCCATGATTCAATGCAGAGGCTGAGGATTCAGGGCTGCTTGGTCCCTGTGGTGCTCGGGATACACAGGCCTCACCTGATGGTGCTGGAGTTTGCCATGTCTGCACACGGAAATGCTCACAGGACCTCGTGGTGCTATGAAAGGAATCTAGTTTGGGTGCAGTGCTAGGTATACACCTTCACCTCTGTCCTAGCTCCTGGCCCCATCATATTGTTTTTTCTTTCTTTTTTTTTTTTCCTTATTAAAACACCATGAGAGCAGTTACAAAGTTTTTGGTTTAAGTCTCGGTCATACAATGTTGAAACACCGGACCCTTCACCAGTGCACATTTTCCACCACAAAAAAACCCCATATGCCCCCCATTCCACACCCTCCCCCTACCTTTGTGGTAGGCAGTTTCCATGTTACTCTCTCTCTGCTTTGATTACAATCAATATTTTGACACCAAACCCAGCATTATTATTTGGGATTTTACCCCAACACTCAGATCTGCTGAAAAGGCAACATTAGACGATTTGTTTTCTGTTGCTGATTATGAATTGCAACCATCATACTTTTTTTCTTATGAAAAGAAATACTTTATATTCCATTTGTCAGTACTTTAGAAGCCAAACTATTTAGAAACTAACATTCTTTGACTAAGATTCACTGACTCCAGGGGCCGGAGTGATAGCACAGTGGGTAGGGCGTTTGCCTTGCACGTGGCCAACCAGGGTTCGGTCCCTGGCATCCCATATGGTCCCCCAAGCACTGCCAGGAATAATTTCTGAGTGCAGAGCCAGGAGTAATCCCTGAGCATTGCTGGGCATGACCCAAAAAAGACAAAAAAAAAAATCACTGACTCCAGTGCAGGGCTTGGACTATTACTGCCATAGCTCCGTGACACTTGATTCGCAGCCAGATCAGTGAAACCAAGTGGCTTCAGTCCAAACCACTAGAAGACGAATGCAGGAATACCAGGGATACTAAAAACGTAGGTAAAACAAATTTTCCTTTGCAGAAATTATTTAAGAGTCAGCAAATGTTCTCTAAGATAGACTAGTCTGTCAACTTTATGTTTACTTTTCTTTGGTTAAAGATAACATTTGAATTAGCAGCATTTTAGTCAGTTCTAGAAAATCATGACTTACTGCATTGCCCTATAGCCCCTACTGAATCACCCAGCTCGTGGTGAACGAGATTTTGCTGTTTCCTTATATTGGTATATGTGTACATGAGGGAGAATCCGAAAAATGCCCTGGTGTTTTTAGATTAGTGTATTTTACCTCTATAAAGGGAATTCTTGGAGGTAATCTATCTGGCATCACAGGGTTTAGCTCTCACATAATTAATAGAAATGAATGGAGTAACGTAACCATAATAGCAAAAGTTAGAATTACAGGGTTTAGCTCTCCCAAAGAGTAAACAGAAACAAACAAACAAAAAAAGAGCTAAACGTTTTTGGGCCAGAGAGATAATACTGGAGGTAAGGCACTTGTCTTGCATGTGGTTGACCCCATTTTGATCCCCAGCACTGCTTATAGTCCCTGAGCACCACTAAGAGTGAGCTCTGAGCACAGCCAGGAGTTTCCTCTGAGCGTGGACTTCCTGTATACAAGGCATGCTATCAGCCCGTTGAACTGTAAAATGATACATGTGTAGGCAGTCTTATATTTTGATTTTTCTTTTTGAGGGGGGCACATTCAGCAGTGCTCAGGGCTTACTCCTGGCTTTGAAGTCAGTATCACTCCTGGCAGGGTTCAGGGGACTGTATGGGATGCCAGGGATCAAACCGGGGTCGGCCATGTGCAAGACAAGTACCCTACCCACTGTATTATTTCTCAGCCCCACCAAGATTACTCTTAGAATCAAGAAATCTCATTCTTAAAAAAAACCCAAACATGGAGATTATTTAACCCAGACCTTTGCTTTCTTAGCCAGGGAAGACCTAGAGAGTTTGGTGCCCGCCCCAAAGTGACACAGCTGAATAGTGCCCTGTGGACCATGCCAAGCCGCCCTCAGGGACCTCCAGTTTCCTCCAGATTTGGTCAGGGCGTTACCAGGTGAGGATCCTGTGCCCTCTGGTGGTGAGCGGGAGGCAGTTCAGTTGCAGAAATACTCTGGTGGCTGGTAGGCTCAGGGCGGTGTAAGAATCTTGAGCAGCTTACTGTTTGTGTCTATCCCATTCTTCTCCCTACCAAAAACCTGTACAACTTAGGATCAGTATGGAGTCTGAACTCTGTAATGAAAAGTCAAGAAATCATGAAGATGATGGAGAGGTATACTTAAAATGGAAAAGTGAGTATAAATTTATGATTTTGTCGGACAAAATGAACTTTAAATCATAGTTCTGACCTGGTTAGTATCTCTCTCTCTCTTCTTTTTAACTGTTACTGTTTTTATCTTTTTTTTCTGGTTAGTATCTCTTAAGTACACAATATGTACTGTAATGTTCTCCCACATCCTTCTGTTAGATTATTCTATTAGAAAAAAGCAAGGCATTTATGATTGCCAACTACAAAAGGAAACTTTTTTTCTTTATAGACTTCACAGGAACTACTCTACTACTTACATATATGTGTGTGTATAAAAATGAGTTTTATATCAACTGTCATTGTCATCCTGTTGTTCATCGATTTCCTCGAGCAGGCACCAGTAACGTCTCCATTTGTCTTAGCCCTGAGATTTTAGCAATGCCACATTGGAGGCTCTTTCAGGGTCAGGGGAATAAGACCCATCATTGTTATTGGGTTTTGGCATATTGAATACGCCACGGGGAGCTTGCCAGACTCTGCCGTGAGAGCAGGATACTCTTGGTAGCCTTCCGGGTTCTCTGAGAGTGAGAACTAGACAATAAGAAGCAAATGCAGCCGTGCACTTCTGGGAGCTAGGTTTTATAGTCTCTGGGTCTTGGCCGTTAATGGTATTACACGGGCACAGGCAGTTGGTGGGTGTAACTGTCTAGCTACTGGAAGATGGGGAATCTGGGTGGAGGAGGCCCAGTCCCGATCCGAGCAGCCTTAGAGATCTCAGCCCCGGGTTCCGCACACTTGGGTTCCTCTGCCGGTTTCTCCATGTGTGAGGCTCGTCCAAGCGTGTGGAGAATGGTCTTAAGCATGGCTGTGGCTGGTTTCAGGGCTGGGAGGGAAACTCAACCCGCCCCCCTACATGGGGCCCTGGTAAGGACAAGGGGCAGGCGCAGGGGCAGGCAGGAGACTCTGCATTGTTCTCTTCTGGGAGCTTGGTTTTATAATCTCTGGGTCTTGGCCGTTGATGGGATTACATGGGCCGTGTATATCAAAGCACAGAAAAGGTAGGTATTTAATGCATAACTTTTTTTTTTTTTTTTGCTTTTTGGGTCACACCCGACGATGCACAGGGGCTACTCCTGGCTCATGCACTCAGGAATTACTACTGGCAGTGCTCGGGGGACCCTATGGGATGCTGGGAATCGAACCTGGGTTGGCCATGTGCAAGGCAAATGCCCTACCCACTGTGTTATTGCTCCAGCCCCTAATGCATAACATTTTTTTAAATTTTAGTAGTTTTACTTGCTTTTATTTTTATTTTTATTTTTATTTTTTTTTGCTTTTTGGGTCACACCGGCGATACAAAGGGGTTACTCCTGGCTCTGCACTCAGGAGTTACTCCTGGCGGTGCTCAGGAGACCATATGGGATGCTAGGAATCGAACCCGGGTCAGCCATGTGCAAGGCAAATGCCCTACCCGCTGTGCTCTCTCTCCGGCCCTTGCATAACATTTTTTACAAAATTTTTTATTTTATTAAAGAACTGTAGTTTACAAAGTGATTCATAGTTGAGTTTTAGACATAGAGTGCTCCAATACCAAACCCACCACCATTGTCAGCTTCCCTCCAACAATGTCCCAATGTTTCCTCCCACTCACCCCTCACTGAAATCCCCAGTCTGCCATCCTGACAGGCACTTTTCTTTTTTTTGTTTGTTTGTTTGTTTGTAGACCATACTCAGTTGTGTCCAGGGCTTATTCCTGGCTCTGTGCTCAGGAATCACTTCTGTCTGGCTCAAAGGACCATGTGGGATGCTAGGGATCAAACCTGGGTTGGCCGTGTGTGAGGCAAACGCACTATCTGTTGTACCATCACTCTGCCCAGACAGGCACATTTTTTTTTTAATTTATTGAATCACCATGAGAACAGTCACAAAGCCTTTCAGTTCAAGACTCGGTCATTCATACAATGATCAAACACCTGTCCCTTCACCAGTGCACATTTTCCACCACCAAGAACCCCAGTATATCCCCCTCCCACCCATCCCCCGCCTGTGTGGCAGATTTCCACTTTATTCTCTCTCTATCTACGTTGATCACATTCAGTATTACGACAAAAGACACAACATTGTTATTTGGAATTTTCTCCAACATTCAGACCTGCCACAAAGACATCCTTAGATAATTTGTTTTCTATTGCTGCTGATGAAGAGCATATGATGTCCATGTGACCACAATAGCGGCAATGTGATTTTGGATTTCTGATATTTTAGTAATAAACCTAGAGGGATTACTGCCAGAAGCCCCTGGGTTCCGAGATTGGTATGTGTGCTTCTGGGTTCATGGTTGGTCAGAAGCTGAAGGAGGTGTTTGAGGGTGGCAACCCGAAGCATTGTCATGGCGGGGAGCAGGGCCGATTCCACCCCACATCCCATGAAGCCCCACATGCCTCGTCAGTGCAGTCTCATACCTGGCTGTTCATTAGGCTCTAAAAGATGCAGGCCACCATGTCGCCACCACAAAGGGGGAGGGCGGAGGGGCAGACACCCTTTCCCCCCCAGGGCGGCATAGCAGCATAGTTAAATTCATAGTCCAGATGCATTTTGGTTGCGCATTATATTTTGCTCAGATTTTCCCATCACCATTCAAGCCTGTTTTTCAGGGACAAATGCTAGATCATTTACTTTCCATTGATCACTTTGTGGGCTGGAGCAATAGCACAGCGGGTAGGGCATTTGCCTTTCACGTAGCCAACATGGCCAACCAGAGTTCAGTTTCTCCGCCCCTCTCGGAGAGCCAGGCAAGCTGCCAAGAGTATCTTGCCCGCACCACAAAGCCTGGCAAGCTACCCATGATGTATTTGATATGCCAAACACAGTAACAACAAAGTCTCACGATGGAGACGTTACTGGGCCCGCTCGAGAAAATCGATGAACAACAGGAGGATAGTGACAGTGATCACTTTGCGTATAAGGAAATGTCAGGTTCAGAAAATATCAGGTTCAGAAAATAGTCCTGGTATCCGTATGCCAGAGCCATGCTTGTAGAAGCTCGTGGTCACCGGGATTCCATCTGGAGAAGGCGGAGAGACAGCACTTACCCCATCTGGGACCTCCCGGTGATATCAGCTCTATATGAGGCCCAGAGAATTCTCCGGGAGTTGTTGCGCCCTCCAGCCAGTTTTCTTCTTCGCTGCTGTGTGCTGGAAGATGGTTCTGGAGGCGGGTTGTGGGTGTGACTTCTGGAATAAGAGGTTCATTCATTCATTCATCATCCTGTTATTCGTCGATTGCCTTGAGCAGGCCCCAGTAACGTCTCTTTCATCCTAGCCCTGAGATTATATTCAAGGCTCTTTAGGAGAATGAAACCCATCATTGTTACTGGTATTTGGCATATTTGGTACACCACGGGGAGTTTGCCAGACTCTGCCCTGTGGGCAGGCTACATTCGATAGCCTGCCAGTTTGTCCAAAGTAGGAATGAGATAATAAGATGTCATAAAAAGATGTCCTGATTTGCGGCTGCAGGGTTCCGGGAGCTGTAATAAGAGGTTAACAGGAACATTTTTAACTTTGGTTGTTTTCAGTGTTGTTGATTTTGTGGTTTGGATATTTAGCTGTACCATTCTTTAAAACCACTGATATATCCATTTACATCACCAATCTACCCAAATTCCCTTGACCCCTGCCTCTCATAATGCATAACATTATTCAAGTAGAGATCATGCAGTGTCAATTTTATATATTCTGGGAGCATTACTCTTTTATGTCAGTTTTACCTTGTAAATTTAAAGGGTACAATGACTACTTATTTTTCATTTTTTATAATTTTATTTATTGAATCACCATGAGAGCAGTTACAAAGCTTTTGGGTTTAAGGCTCAGTCATACGATGAAACACCCATATCTTCACCAGTGCCCATTCTCTACTACCAAAAACCCCAGTATACCCCCATCCCTCACCCTACCCCTACCTGTGGACCAGATGATTTCCACATTACTCTCTCTCTATTTTGATTACATTCAATATTTTGACACCAGACCCACCATTCTTATTTGGGCAGCGACTCAGGGTCTCGTTGGGATGGGGAGGAAAGGGCGGGCTCCACCCCCATCCTCTGAGGCCCCACGTGTCTCATCACTGAGGGCCCAAACCTGACTGTCGAATGGCCTCTGGTGGATGACGGCTACTTGGCCACCAGGGGGAACAGGCCAAGGCACAAAACCTATTCCCACCTGAGGTGGCCGGGCGCCGGTAACCTACTGCAGGGACCTGACGCATTTCTGCCAAAAGCCATTGAGTTTTGAGATTTGTTTCTGAGTCCCTGGGATCATGGCCATTAAGCAGTCCAATCAGGAACCAAAGAGGCCATGCCTCCAATTATATAGCTGAGCCGGAGGTGGTTTGTGGGTGTGTCTCCCACGTACCTAACTTTTGGCCGTTTACTTTCTTTGTAAACTTTGCCCCGAGTTTTTGGGGTCTGGCCAAAGGCCCAGCAGCAATTTTGGGGTATCTGGAAGTCTGAAGGCGCCACCAGGCTGCTGATGCACTTGCCTCACAGGTACAGATTGACCTGCTGGCGGCACCATACCCCCCAATGACTACATTTCTTAATGCCAGTGCTATAGAATAATATCTAGAACAAAAACACTCACATAGATACACACTTCTAAAATATAAACTCAGAACCTTTATTTTTTGTTTTTGTATTTTGCTTTCTGGGTCACACCTGGCGATGCACAGGGGTTACTCCTGGCTCTGCACTCAGGAGTCACTCCTGGCGGTGCTCAGGGGACCATATGGGATGCTGGGGATCAAACCCAGGTCGGCCGCGTGCAAGGCAAATGCCCTACCCGCTGTGCTATCGCTCTGGCCCAAACTCAGAGCCTTTAAAGGCTTAAAAATACTCAAATAGATTCCTCTCCATATATCTCTTTAGTCTGGGGCTTCAGAATTCACTTTCTTGTTAAAGCTCCACATCAAGAAGGTCCGTTTACATCTACAAGTTTTCTGCAGTCTTCTACTTATTCAGCTTATCTAAATTCAATTTATCAAGGCTATAAGTTTATCTGAAATTCTGCACTTCCCTTGATCTGTCTCCAACTCTCTCATCTCCTCCCCTTCAGGCAAGATGAGGATGTTCTAAACAAGGCAGTTATGCAATTTCAAGTCTTCTAAGAATTGAAAGCTTTTGTTTCCAGTATTCACATGCCATTTTTAACATCCTGCTTTTTCTTATATCCAGTGGAGGTGAAAGAAATGGCAGAAAAAGCAGCTACTGGGCAGCTGGTGGCACCTCCTTGGCACCCTCAGATTAGTTTGAATTTAGAGATTGAAAATGAAAATGAGCCTGATCCTCTGCCACAGCCCCCAGTTAGGGACCTTGAGAAAGCAGATTGTCAGCCAGCTTTCGAGTGTCCCAGGAAGAGTGGAAATGGCAAGTGTGACAAAACAGACAGCAATGACCCCAACAGCGACTGGCATGGCGGACGACCTGGACCTGGCAACTTGGCTAGTAAGTTCAGTTGGAGAAATCAGGATAGAGGTGAGCTCTGTCAGGTTCCCAGCTGTCAAAAACAAGTTAACCTTAGACTAAGGAAGTGGCTCAATAACTGAGCATGCGCCCTGCGTGTTACATGAGACCTTGGTTCAATCTGGGACTTTGCACACAAAACTGGAATACTTCTTTGCTTAATCTTCTCTCCTTACTCATCTGTGTGGAACCCTGGGTTTCCAGGAAAAAGCAGCATGCCCATTTGATCACATTGTCCTTCCTACAGTTAAAGAAATCCACACCTTCTGGTGCTCAGGGGAAAGTGTGCTGCCTGAGATTCCTAATTTTTTCTGACTGGAGCAGACCTGTCTGTCCAATGAAAGTAGAATCATTTTTATGTCCTGATCCTAGACTTGGGTCCAACATGGCAAGGAGTAGAGCCATCCCTACCCAGAGGCAATGTCTACTTTCTGCTTCTCATTTCTTTGCATTGTATTTAAGCCAGAAAAATCCCACCAACTCCTAGAGCGTCTATGCGAAAAGATTCTTAGGAACAAAGGACATTTACTATCATCACTATTAGAGATTTGTAGATGGAAACTGAAGGCTATATTATTTAAAAATTTTTAAAAATTTTTAGTGAAGCAGAATATTTTTATTTAGCTTACTTAGAGAAATGTGAATAGGGGGAAGAGAAAGAGAGAAAAATGCATGTTAGAGAACACAGGCTTCTCCAAAGTGGAAGGTAGAAAAAACCTGAAGGCTATATATTTCTTTCTTTTTTCTTTTTGGGTTAAACCTGGCAACACACAGGGGTTACTCCTGGTTCTGCACCCAGGAATCACCCCTGGCGGTGCTCAGGGGACCATATGGGATGCTGGGAATCGAACCCGGGTTGGCCACATGCAAGGCAAACGTCCTGCCTGCTGTGCTATTGCTCCAGCCCCCAAGGCTACATATTTCTGCCCAAGTAATTTGCTTGCAATCAGGGCATGAAATAGGAAATAACAGTTGCCTGCAAGTCAAAGAAAGGTACATCTAAAATCATTTATCTTAGGTAGAAAGTGTGTGTGTGTGTGTGTGTGTGTGTTGTTTGATTTTTTTGTTTGGTTCTGGGATTGAGTCTTACCCTTGTCAAGCATCACTCCTAAATGTGGCATAAGGGTGAAGTGGAACCTCAGTGAGCTCGAGCCATATGCATTATCTGCCAGAAGCCCTAGTTCAGTACCCAGCACTGCATGGTCTCCTGAGCATTTCCAGGAGTGGTCTCTTAGCACTAGGCTGGGATGGCCACTGATTACCATTGGTGTGTTCCAAAACCAAAATAACAAAATAATATTTTAAAAGGTGATCCTGGGCTGTGTTCTAGTCTCCACACTTTGGAAAGAACCTGAACTTGTTCTGTGGAACACTGGCTGAATCACACAGAACATCTCTTCTCTCATAGCATCCTTTGCCCTTTCCATGCCATCTGAATATTTCTCAATGACTTTGGCCCTGGTTTTGTTACAATCAATAGGTTTCAAACTCCTGCCCTTGAGAAAGAATGAGAAGGCAGAGCCTAGAGAAGTCTCTCAAGCAAATTGTGATGCATCTGTGACCAGCAAGAAATCTTATGGTGTAAGTAATACCTCCTGGAGAGACATGTTAGGCCCAGAGACTGATAGTGTTCCTTTCCTTTCCTTTTCATTTTATTTATTTATTTTTTTGGCCCACACCCAGTGGTGATCAGAGGTTACTCCTGGCTCTACACTCAGGAATCACTCTTCCAGGCCCAGGGAACCATATGGGATGCCAGGGATTCAACCTAGGTCAGCTACATACTAGGCAAGTGCCCTACCCACTGTACCATCACTCTGCCCCCAATGGTGTTCCTTTTCTGTTAGAGCAAATATCCTCATGACTCTGATATGAGTAAAGAAATAATTCCTCCCTGCCTAGTACAGTTGAATCAGTTCAGCTTAAAGCATTGGATCTTTGAGAGAACACAGATATGTCAGGTTCAACTCTGGCTTATAAGTTTCTCATCCAAGTAGATAGACAGACTAGTAGATACACAGGCTTACGATCCGGCAGGTAGCTGGGTCTCATTGGAGCAGGAGTTGCAGTGAAAGTTCTTCACTTGGAATATCCTCAAAGACCCGCAGCCATCTCGAACCCACTGGGAACTTGTGCTCAGATCTGACAACTGTGCCTTAGCGGGATCTGCAGGCTCCAGGCATTTTCTCACATTTGCATAGAAGTTCAGCCTTGCCTTAGAAGTTGAACACATTCTGCCGCATGCAACTAGGCTTCAAACAGGAACCAGGAACCAAAAGTTCCCGTATTTGATGTGGGAAACCACAGTAATTTAAAGAATATTAACAGCAATTGAGATTGAAGCACTGTATGGGCCAGAAAAATAGTTCAGGGATTAAGGCACTTGCCTTGCATGCAGTTGACTCTAGTTGGATCCCTGGCATGATAGGTACCCTGAATACCACTGGGGTTGACCCCAAAACCAGCCCCCTCAAAAAGAGAAAAAGGGGGTAGGCAAGAGCGATAGTACAGTGGGTAGGGCTCTTGCCTTGCACACGGCTGACCCAGGTTCAATCTTCAGTGACATGAAGAAAAGTACTTTTGGGAGGATCATATGGGATGACAAGGATTGAATCCAGATTGGTCGTCGACAAGGCAAACACCCACTACATATGGTTCCCCCAGCACTGCCAGGAGTGACTCTTGAACATCACTCATGGTGGTGTTTAGAGAATTGTATGGGATGCTGGGGAATGAACCTGGTTCGGCTGTGTGCAGTCAGGGCCAGAGAGATAGTACAGTGGATAAAGCACTTGTCTTGCATGCAACTGACTGGGTTTGAGCCCCCAAAATGCGTATGGTCCTCAGAGCCCTGCCAGGAGTGATTCTATGAGCACAGAGTCCAGGAGTAAACTCTGAGCACTGCCGAGTGTGCCCTCCCCCTAAGAAATATATATATAGAGAGAGATGCAGCAATATAAAAATGCAATTGTGATAATATGTGAAGCCTTTCAAAGATCATGTTGTATATGACCGTAACAAAAATGTCTCCTGGGACTGTTCATCCTTTTTTTTTCTCATGTGAGAACAGAAAGCAGGGGCACTTTAAGCATACTGACCTGGGTGGAGAAGCAGGTTGTCAGGAGGGTGGGGAAGTTAAGAGAAGCCAGGCCGTCAGAGAAAGAAATTTCAATTTGATATGCAGGGTGAAAGTGAGCTAAGTGCACAGGAAGAGGAAGTGTGTGGCAGAAGCAGTGTTCTAGGAAGTAAACCACAAAACCTCTGCGAAGGGATGACTGAAAGTGAGGACAGGAGCCAGTGTTCTGGCCATGTGATAATTGGGACCTGAGTATAGAGAAACAAGCAGGAAAAGGGTGGGGTGGAATGAAGATGCTGAAGAAAAAGCTGTTGCTTTCAAATTCTTGATTTTTTTTTATTATTGAGGTTGCACTGATATTTTCACTTTATTTATAGGGCCACACCCTAAATTGCCTGGCCCTTGGGACACCAGGACCACACACCTAGGAGAGGTGGAATCAAGCTTAGGGGATTCTTACATGTTAGGCATGTGCTCTGCCACTTGAGCCTATTGCCTGGCCCTTTATTGCAATTTATTTATTTATTTATTTATTTATTTATTTTTGGCCTTACCAGGCAGTACTCAGGACTTAACTCCTTGCTTTGCACTCAGAAATCATTCCTGGTGGTGCTCAGAGGATCATATGGGATGCCAGGGAATGAACCGAGATTGGCCTCTTGCAAGACAAGTGCCTTAGCCACTGCACTATACCTCTAGCCCCTGCGTTGTGATTTTTTAAAAATCCTGTTTTTTCACTGGAAAAATCCTATTTCGGGAGCTGGAGCAATAGCACAGTGGCAGACCTGGGTTCGATTCCCAGCATCCCATAAGGTCCCCTGAGCACCGCCAGGAGTAATTCCTGAGTGCAGAGCCAGGAGTAACCCCTCTGCATTACCAGGTGTGACCCAAAAATTAAAAAAAAAACCCTACTTCATTTTGTTTTTCGGATGGGGGCACACCTGGCAGTGCTCAGGGCCTATTCCTGGCTCTGCATTCAGGAATTATTCCTGGTAGTGTGGGCGGGATTGTATGGGATGCCAGGGATTCAACCTGGTTCAGCAATGTACAAGGCCACATACAGTTTCTTTGAACCGGATCACTGAGACAGGAGAAATAGTACAGGAATTAAGTTATTTGCCTTGCATACCACTGACTCTTTTGATTCTTAGCACTGCATATGGTCCCCCCAGCACTGCCAGGAGTGACTCCTGAACCTAAAGCTAGGGATATCATCCAGAATATCACCAGATGTGACCCCCCACCCCCGGTAGGAAACCCAAGGGACTCTCCAGTTCTGAGCAGCTCAGCGTGCTCATCTGGATGATGGTACCAGCACATGGGCCATGCCCTTGACATTTGGGGTGTCTACATATAGTCTCTACTTGTTGTCTAGAGCCCTTCTCTGTTCTGAGAATTTCCGAGCAGAAAGGGTGCTGATCCTGGCCTGCACCAGACTCCCAACCCATGGGGCAGATAGGTCTGTGAGGCTCAGGGCTGTCCTCTCTGAGTACAGGCTCCGGGCCATTCTCCGTTTGCTCAGGAAGGGGGCTTCCAAATAAGCAGGGAGGAACCTCTCAGGGGGAGCGTGACTGTGGGTAGCACTGTTACTGACACTGCCTCTTGCCAGAAAGAGCTTTTCTTACAGTGAACATCCACTTAAAAGTGATTTCCTATGTTGTTAATAGGACCCATCTTTGCAGTCATCTCATTCGCCAGAGCCGTTGGAGGAAATGATGGATTTTTTAACTCCAGAGCATGAATATTTTTACTCTTTGACTGCTCAACAAAACATGGCTCTGGAGGTAAAAATCACAGCCAGGGTAAAGTATATATTTTTAAGCCTTCTTCGTGAACCCTGTAAAGTTGTTTCTATTGAGAAAATTCTACAAACATTAACTTATACTGGTATGTGTTTATTTTTTGGTGGGGTGGGACCACACCCTGTGATGTTCAGGGGTTACTCTTGGGTCTGCACTCAGAGATCACTTTCGGTGGTGGCTGAGGAACTGTATGGAATGCCAGTGATCAAATGCGGGTCAGCTGCGTGCAAGGCAATTGCCTTTACCTGTTATACTATTGCTCCGGCCTAACTGGTACATGTTTGGAAAAACCAGTGGGAAAGTAAGATTTTTTTTTTTTGAGAATGACAGATCATATAGCACTTTTTTTTCCTTTTCTCTTTCTTTTCTTTTTTTCTTTTATACCTGGCTATGCTCAGGGCTTACTCCTGGTGGGGCTTTTGGGAACATAAGTAGTGCTAGGGATGATCACACCCAGATTGACGTGCAAAAGAAGTGCTTTACCCATTGAACTGTCTTTGTTTTTTCAAAGACCTTTTCTTCGTGGCGCCTAATTAGCTTCTTCTGTGGGGAAGAGAAGTTCTCTTCTTTATAGAGAGCTAGTGATCTGCAGATACAGAGAATTAGCCCTAATCTGCCAGCAGTGGTGGGAGAGCCAGGATTTGAGGCAAGCCTTCAGGAGAGCTGTCTCCCATCCTCCTTCTTCAGGGCTGAGGTTTGGCTAAGTGTACAGCACATGCCGTGCATGTCTGAGGCCCTGGATTCTATCCCTGGCATTGCACAAATAAAGTATACTTTTCCTTTGTCTGTGCTTCTGAAAACTCAGAGTTTTTTGTTTGTTTGTTGGTTGGTTGTTTTGCCACACCTGACCACTTAGTGACCTCCCCTGATGTGGGGCTTGGGGCTCACTCATGATAGTGCCAGAGATAGAACCGGGGCTCCTGCATGCAAAGATGTGCTCTGGCCCTCTAGCCCTTTGGACAGTCTTTTAGCACCCAGTTTTCCAGTTTTATTTATCTTACTTTGGGGCCACATGTGCTCAGGGGATACTCCCATTTGGTGCTCAGGACTGGTCCTGCTGGTGCTTAGGGAGCCGTGAGGTTCTAAGAATCAAACCCAGGCCTCCTGCATGCAAAGTATGTGTTTCAGCCTGTTAAATTATCTCTCTTGCCCCCAGTTTTCCTTTTGTTTTTATAATTTTTTGGTTTTGGAGGGAGGTTACACCCAACAGTGCTCAGAATTTACTCCTTACCCTGTGCTCAGGGATCCCTCCTGGAAGCGCTTGGGGATCATATAAGGTGCTGGGGACCGATATGGGATGGGCTACAGGCCAAGCAAGTGCCTTCCCATCTGTGCTGTTTCTCTGGCCCCGGTTTTCCACTTTTTTAGGTTAATTTTTTTTGGTTTGTTTGTTCTTTGGGCCATGCCTGGAAGTGTTCTGGGGTTACTCCTGGAGCGGCACTTAGATATTACTCCTGGCAATGCCCAGGGGGTCATATAGGGTGCCAGGGATCAAACGCAGGTCAACTGGGTGCAAGGCATATTCCTTACCATCTCTATACTACCTCTCTGCCCCTAATAAGTTCTTAATGTCTTCAAAGCAGTTCTATAAAAGATTCAGGAACTGGAGAGAGAAAGAGCTGCGCAGATGCTTTCAGGGGTGGGTCTTGGGACCACACGGTCCCCTGAGAACACCTGGGAGCAAACGCTGAGCACTTTTGGGTGTGGCCTAATATGCCCCTTTCTACTAAATAAAATATAACAGCAGGAACCTTAAGGAGCTTTTCCAATCTTGTGTTGTTGGAGTTTCTTGTGTTTGGGTCAGGGGTGGGACTCTGGGCTTCATATATTTGAAGCATGCACTAAATCCTGGGTCCCAAAGTTTTAATGGTTTAAGAACATGAAGGAGGGGCCAGGGAGCTAACTAGGAGGGCTGAAGTGAATGTTTTGCATGCTGGGATCCCCAGTTTTCGCTCCCCCAGCATGATCCTGGGAGTAGCCCCCAAGGATTGCTGGGTGTGACTCAAAAGGAACAATGAAAAAGAGCATGAAGGAATTGACCTTTTGATGACATGTATATCTCCAGTGAATTTCTTTTCTCTGTCTATCTTTTCTAGACTTCAAGCCCCATAGAAGAGAGCTTTAAAGGAACACAGGATGCATTTACCCAAACTCAAGCTTCTGGTAATAAACCATCCGGGCAGACTCCCCTGCACTGCTTCTATCTTTGTATTGATCACAGATGTTTATCTCTAGAACAATCCTGAATGATCCCATCCGGCCTTTCAGTGCAGATGAGAAAGCCAAGACCTCGGGGTTTCCCCTCGTTAGAAAGAATCCCATGCCCCTCAGAGCTCATCCACTCATCATGTTACTGTACTTCCCCTCGAATTCTTCAAGTATGTGTTAGTGATGACTTCATTTCCCCCTCTAGTCTTTCATGAGATTTCAGGCTCCTTGTTGCAGTTTTTTGGCTAGCATCTTAGCAAAGAGGTGTTTTATTTTCCTTTTGTGGGGTGGGGCCATGCTGGCGATGCTAAGGGATTACTCCTGGTTCTGCACTCAGGAATAGCACCTGTCATTGCTCCAGAGACCATACAGGGTACCAGGGATTGAATCAGGCTTGACTGCATGCAAGGCAAGTGCTTTACCAGCTGTGCTATCTCTCTGGCCCCTTAGCAAAGAATTAATAACAGCTAACAGTACTGAATCAATATTCTTCCCTTGGAGCTTTGGATTCTATATAACTTTGCAACTTTGTTTGTTTGTTTGTTTGTTTTTACTGGAAAGTTTACATAGAATTAACAGCACAGTGTAGCACAAGATAAAATATGTGGAACATTCTGATAGAGAAAATTTAAAAACTGCACACAATGGGGTTTGGGAGACAGTACAGCGGGTAGGGCGTTTACCTTGCATGCAGCTGACCCTGATTCAATCCCTGGCATCCCATATGGTCTCCTAAGCACCTCCAGGAGTAATTCCTGAGTGCAAACCCAGGAGTAACCCCTGAGCATCACCAGGTGTGACTCAGAAAGCAAAAAAAAAAAAAGAAAAAGAAAAAGAAAAAAAAAACCATTGTCAACTGTGGGGTTTGGGAGACAGCTCAAAGACTAGTGTGCAGGTTTTGCATGCTGGAGGCCCAGATTTTATCCCTGGCAACACATGGTGAACACCTTTGAAAGTAACCCTCAGAGCACTTATCTGTGAGTAGTTTCCAAGCACTGCCAAGTATGACCTCAAAAACAAAAATAAAAATGAAAGAAAAACCATTCACTTTTTTTTTTGGGTCACACCCGGTGATGCACAGGGGTTACTCCTGGTTCATGAACTCAGGAATTACTCCTGGCGGTGCTCGGGGGACCATATGGGGTGCCGGGGATCGAATCCAGGTCGGCCGCGTGCAAGGCAAATGCCCTACCTGCTGTGCTATCGCTCCAGCCCTCACTTTTATTTTTTTAAGGTGTGGGACAGCTCTCACTTTATTTTCTTCTTGTTGTTGTTTTCTTATTATTCTTACAGTGCTCAGGGCTAACCTCTGGCCCTGTAGTTAGGGATCGCTCCTGGTGGTGCTATGGTCATATGTGATGCTGAAGATCGAACCTGGGGCAGCCGTGTGCAAGGCACACACCCTACTTGCTCTACTATCACTTTTGACCCACTATTTTTATTTTATTTATTTATATTTTTGGTCACACCTGGCAAGACTCAGGGGTTACTCCTGACTCTGCCCTCAGGAATCACTCCTGGCGATGCTCAGGGGACCATATGGATCCCAGGAATTGAACCACGTGCAAGGCAAATGCCCTACCTGCTGTACTGTCGCTCCAGCCTCACTATTTTTTTTTAATAATATGGGAGTCCTGATATTTATTCAGCCATTGATTAAGCTGATTGAATTGGGTATGAACTCCACGTTACTTTTTCTTATTCTGAATGTTAGTTTTATTATTATCTCCCTCCACCCCCTTTTTTTTTGATTCACCGTGAGATACAGTTACAAAGCTTTCATGTTTGAGCTTAGGTCATAAAATCATCAAACACCCATCCCTTCACTAGTGCACATTTTCCACCACCAAAATCCCCAGTATTCCCTCCCCCCACCACCGCTCCAACCCTTCCCCTGCCTGTGTGGCAGACAATTTCCCCCATACTCTCTCTACTTCGGTTACATTTGTTATTTCAACACCAGTCTCGCCGCCACTCAAACCTGCCAAAAAGGCAATGCTAGGTGATTTATTTTGTATTGCTTGTTATGGATAGAATATAATGTCCAGGAAATTCTGTGTCATTCTCTTCCAGGAGCTTTAGTTTATAGTTTCTGGGTCTTGGCCATTGATGAGATTACATGGCTCTGGGGGCGGTTTGTGGGTGTGACTGCCAAGTTTCTGGAAAACTAGGGAGCTGGGGGGAGGAGGCCCAGTCCTGATCCAAGCAGACTTGGATATCTCAGTCACAGGTTCCTGCATAACTGGGTTTTCCTGCCAGACCGCTCTCTGGTGAGGTTCATCCTGTCTTGGCTGAGGCTCATTCTCTCTTGGGTGAGGCTTGTCTGACTGTGTGTAGAGTAGCCTTGGGCATGGCGGCAATTGGGTTCTGGAGGTTTTCAGTTGCTTGGCTCTGCTTGGGGCAGGGAGGGAAACTCAGCCTGCCCCCGTCTGAGGTGCCCTGTGGTGAGGACAGCCTGACGCAGGGTCAGGACATTCTGCAGTACTCTCTTGGGAGCTTTAGTTTATAGTCTTTGAATCTTTGATGACTGTTGATGAGATTACATGGCGCTGGGGGCAGTTTGTGGGTGTGACTGCCAAGCTACTAGAAAACTGGGGAACTGGGGGGAGGAGGCCCAGTCCCGATCTGAGTGGGCTTGGAGATCTCAGTCACGGGTTCCCACCTACCTCCATGTTACTGGCCCTAACTGTGTCTTTTGATCTTTTGCAATATATTTTTTTTTCTTTTTGGGTCATATCGAGAATGCTCAGGGGTTATTCCTGGCTCTGCACTCAGGAATTACTCCTGGCGGTGCATGGGGGACCATATGGGATGCCAGGGATCGAATCCAGGTCGGCTGTGTGCAAGGCAAACGCCCTACCCACTATACTATCACTCCGTCCCCTCGTTTGAGATTTATGGGTCTCTGAAATAAGGCCAATAAATGAGCTTACATAGCTGAGCTGGAGGTGATTTGTGGGAGTGTCTCTCACATACCTTTTTTTTAATGTAGTAGTATGGATAATTATTCAGCCATTGATTAGGCTGATTGAACTGGGCGTGAAGTCCACCTTTTTTTTTCCCTTTTTTATAAATTTATTTCTTGAATCACCATGAGAGCAGTTACAAAGCTTTTGGGTTTAAGTCTCAGTCATACAATGATGAATCACCCGTCCCTTCACCAGTGCCCATTTTCCACCACCAAAAACCCCAGTATACCCCCATCCCCCACACTCCCCCTACCTGTGGGGTAGATGATTTCCAAATTACTCTCTCTCTCTCTCTCTCTCTCTCTGCCTTGATTACATTCGATATTTTGACACCAGACCCACCATTATTATTTTTTTTTTTTTTTGGTCACACCTGGTGTTGCATAGGGGTTACTCCTGGCTCATGCACTTAGTAATTACTCCTGGCAGTGCTTGGGGGACCATATGGGATGCTGGGAATCGAACCTGGGTCGGCCGCATGCAAGGCAAATGCCCCACCCACTGTACTATCACTCCAGCCCCTAGACCCACTGTTATTATTTGGGATTTTACCCCAACACTCAGATCTGCCAAAAAGGCAACCATAGACAATTTGTTTTCTATTGCTGGTTATGAATAACCTATGATGTCATGCAGCTGCAGTAGTGGCCGCGCGATTTTGGAATTCAGAAATTTTAACAATTGAATCTGGAAGGATTTCTGCCAAAAGCCACTGGGTTCCGAGATTTGTTTCTAAATCTCTTGGATCATGGCTGTTAAGCAGCTTGATCAGGAGCCAGAGAGGTCGTTTGTGGCTGGCAACTCGGGGTCTCGTTGGGGCAGAGAGGAAAGGGCCAGCTCCACCCTCATCCCGTGAGGCCCCACGTGTCTCATCACTGTGGGCCCAAACCTGACTGTCCAATGGCCTCTGGAGGATGGTGGCCACCAAGCCGCCAAGAGGGAGCAGGCAGAGGGACAGCACCCTTTCCCCCCTGGGGTGGCCTGGCATGGGTAACCAACTGCAGGGACTGGACGCATTTCTGCCGAAAGCTTCTGGGTTCCGAGAGTCTCTGAGATCATGGCCATTAAGCAATTTGAACAGGAACCAGAGAGGACATGCTTCCAATTATATAGCTGAGCCGGAGGTGTTTTGTGGGTGTGTCTCCCACATATCTAACTTTTGGCCAGTTACTTTCTTGGTAAACTTGATCCCAAGTTATTGGGATCTGGCCAAAGGCACAACAGCAATTTTGGAGTATCTGGAAGTCTGAAGGCACCACCAGGCTGCTGATGCACTCACCCCGCAGGTACAGGATGACCTGCTGGCGGCACCATACCCTCTGGCTGCATTATTTTAATTTCAATTTTTTAAATTTTGGGAACACAGCTGGAGGTGTTCAGGACTTACTCCTAGCTCTATGCTCCCATATAAGTCCTGGCAGGGTTTGGGGGACCATATGGAGGGAATGTAGATGAAACCTGGGTCAGCCATGTGCTAGGCAAGTATCCTAGCCACTACACTATTTCTCTGGCCCCAGCCCCAGTTTTCCTTTGTAATCTTTTAGGTAAATAGTTAAATTTTCAGGGAATTTAAAAGAGTCTCCAGACCTGGATATTCGATTACCTACCTCTTTCTGCACAGTTACTTCCTGCAATCACTTTCTGTGTGGCCTTTATGTGGCTATTTCATTTGGGTCTGGAAGAAAGTTGAGTGGAATGGAGAGATTATAGGAAGGCAAGTCAGAAAATCAGCCTAATTTAGTACAGACTTCTGAAGCATATGAGAGAGGACTGATTTCAACTTTTTCCCCCCAGCCTTTCTGTACTTCCCTTCCCACATAGGCTCTGATATAGATTTCCTCCATTGTGGATACATTGGGACATGTGCTGTGTTCTAAGTGCCGTTAAAAACCAACTGACTTTTCTGTATGACTTTGGGCAAGTCATTTCACCCCGGGGCCCCTTTTTCTTATATAAGGGAAAGGGAGCCTTCCAGAAAGATAGTACAGCAGGTAAAGTGCTTGTGTGTTCTGTCCCCAACACACCGTATGGAGTTAACGGAGCACTGCTGGGGTAGATCACTGAGAGGAGCCTACTTGCGCATTTCTAATTTCTCTTCTAGCTCAGAGTCATACATACTAGAAATTCCTTAATGCTTCCTAGGTGCTCGTGCTGTGTCAGCATTTGAAGGGGATCTCAGGAAGAACCCCAGTACTTGCCCCACTGGTGGGGTTGATGAAACTGCTCTGGAGGTCTTCTCCATTTCCCACCAGGCATAAGGAAGGGGTCATGACTTTTTTTGCCAGCCGGGCTGACTGCTTTGTCTGTCTGCGTATCTGTAAATCAGAGCAATAGATTAGAGGAAAGGAAAATAGATGTCAGCCTTGACTTCCCTAGGGTATCTTTTCTTACTGGAATTGGAACAGAATAGCATTGATGCCAAAGAGAATGGGAAAGAGTTGAATTAGGTCCTTAGTTCTTAACACTCGCCCTCACTCTTTGGTGTGTGTTGGCCAAGAGACAGCAGTTGGGCAACATCCGGCTAATGGTCTTTTCTATCTGAAATCTGGGAACAAACAGTTCTTGGTTTCAGCGCCCCCTGGTGTCTATTGACAGGAACGAGGTCAGTTTGCCTTCCTGAAAAAAATACAAAACAAAACAACATTTGTGTGCAGAAATTACTGCAGCTATAATTGAAAGACCAGTAAATGGCTTAATTGTACTATGAGTGGCAGAATATAGTACTCCCCTCTGAGAAAGGAAAATAAACTTTCAGAGAAAAAACCTCTATACAGTACTCTATCTACTCCATCCAAACCCAATTAGGGAAACACTTTGTTTATCCAAATTAATTTTTATTCTCAACCAGACCAACGGAAATTCTAGGGAACGAAAATAACAATCTGGTTTGGCAAAAACTTAGTTCAACGACATTTGCTTTATTCTCTCAGGTGAAAAAAAGTTCCCTGTGAGAAAAAGTGTTGAAAAGAATTCTGAGGTTTGGACCAAGTCTCAATTCCAATCAGCACAAATACGAAGGTATGTATTATTACTGTTATTATTACCATCATCTTTGGGGGGGAGCAGGTATTTGGGCCACACCCGGCTCTAGCATTTAACCATCAGGCCCAGTTAACCTAGAATTGCTGGCCCCAACACATCCTAAACACTGCTTGGGCAGACCCCCCCCTCCTTCAGAAATAGTAATTATAGATGTTAAGTACCTGGCACAATAACTGTCAATTTACCCCTCTCTGGGCCTCATTTTCCTTATCTATAATAATTATAGCCAGTGTTTCCTTAGCAGCTGCCATATGTCAGGCCTCTATTTTCCCAAATTTAATTTCTCAGCATCCCATATGGTCCCCTGAGCACCACCAGGAGTAATTCCTGAATGCAGAACCAGGAGTAACCCCTGTGCATTGCTGGGTGTGACCCAAAAAGAAAAACAAAAAAACCACCAAATTTAATTTCTGGTCTACAGTCATACCACCCTGAACGCGCCCAATCTCTTCTGATCTTGGAAGCTAAAGTTAGCTTTTGAAACACACAGATTGATATCTCCAATTCACCAATAACAAAAGCAAAATTCAGGTAGTGTTAAGTCTTTTTTTCTGAGAACACAGGGCTATGAGGTACTGTATCAGTCAAGGTAGGCTAGGTTTTGTAACCCCACAAACCAACCCTAAGTTTTAGGGTTCAGAACAAGAAGTCTTTTTTATTTGTTTATACTTCATAGACCTCTTGGGTTGATCATGGCTGAATGAGATCCATGCTGGTATGAGACATGCATTTTGTGCATCTTTGATTGCTGACATCTTTGATTGCTTTGATTGCTGATTGCTGACGCTGTGACAGTTGGTGAGACTGGAGAAGGCTGAGGGGTTTTGTTTTAAGTAGCTTGGATCGACCTCTGGATAAGCTGAAGAGTTCAGATATTGTTCCGGGCCAAGCACACCAGCTCATGCTCTTGCCTTGGACCCCACATGAACCTCTGAACACAGAGCCAGGAGAAGCCCTGGGCATCACTTGGTGTGGCCAGAATTATTTTTTTAAAAAGTTTCTTGTGTCCAGGTGAGATTGTTTTCCGGTATTTGTCCTGAGGCCAGAATTCTCCCCCGCTTCCATATTCTCAGCAGTGTCATACTCAGTACAATGTGTGTTAGTTGTACTTCCAGGTCCTTTGTATTGGATTGTAGTGCCATATTTTTGCCAAGTAATTGTCAAAACCATTGCTGGAGCAATAGCACAGTGGTAGGGCATTTGCCTTGTGCGCGGCTGGCCCGACTAAGCTGGGTTTGATTCCTCCGCCCCTCTTGGAGAGCCTGGCAAGCCTCTGAAAGTATCTCACCCTCACAGCAGAGCCTGGCAAGCTCCCTGTGACGTATTGGATATGCCAAACGCAGTAACAACAAGTTTCACAGTGGAGACGTTACTGGGCCCGCTTGAGCAAATTGATGAACAGTGGGAGGACAGTGCTACAGTGCTTGATTGCTGAGGGAGAAGAAAAGGGGACATGGTTAATTTTACCATGACTTTTAAAGTTTCTGGCCCCGAAGTCATACACATTACTTTGTATAGCATCTCAATGGTTAAAATAAATCATGGAAATTTCCGTAATTGGGAGACTCAAAAAGGGTTGCCCTATTATGTGTTTAGAAGGAGAAATAAACATTTTAGTAAACAAAATTAATAAAGCATTAACTCACCTAATAAATCCATTTTATTTCTTCTTTTGGTGGGCCATGCCCAGCGGTGCTCAGGGGTTAACTCCTGGCAGGGTTGGAGGAGCATATGAAATTCTTGGGATTGAATTGGGGTCAGCTGCATGCCAGGCAAGCACCTTACCCACTGTACTGTTCTTCGACCAAAATCTGTAATCTTCCCTTTATACTGTTGCTCCCACAGGATTGATACAACAGTTAAAAATTTTAAAGCATTTGGAGAGATTTAGCATGGGACCAGCTTCTAATCAATAAATATTAAAATTGAATTCTAAAAATTGGTTAAAATAGAAATGGCCAAGTTTGTATTTTATATCATGTTCTTTTTTGGTTTGCTTTTTGGGCCAAATATGATGGTACATGGGGTTACCATGAGGTGCTTGGGCTTCCTGCGTGTGCAAAGTATAAACTCAGCCAATTGAGCGATTTCTCAGGTCCTTTTGGGATTGAGCTTCTCTTGACCTGTTTTGATTCTGCATATCAGGCAGCTGTCTCTTAGTTGCTTGGACCCCCATAACTAGGTCTGTTGCTCCAGCCTTCATCCTCAACAAAGTTCATGTATTCCATTGAGTTCCTCAGTTACATACTCCACTGTTATCTACAGTAGCCAGGATCTGAAATCACCCCAAGTGCCCAACAACAGACCAGTGAACAGGGAAATTGTGATATGGAACCAGAGGGATAGTATAGGGATTAAGGTTCTTACCTTGCATGGTGGATATGGGTCCACAAGTGCAGCCAGGAGTGATTCCTGAGCCCAGAGTCAGAAATAAGCCCTGAACACAGCTGGTTGTGACCCCAAACCAAAAAACTGAAATAAAACACAACAGCCAGAAGTTGTGATACATAAACACAATACTCACTATGAGAAAAGTTGAAATTTTGCAGTTCGCAAAACTTGGATGCAATTGGAGGGTGTCATGCTGATTGAAGTGAGCCAGAAAGTAAATGATAAATACCAGATGAGCTCACTGATATAAGGAGTATAAAGAAACAACACAGTATCATGGTCAGAGAGATAGTACAGTGGGTAGAGTGCTTACCTCGTATGCGACCAACTGGGGTTCAATCCCCAGCATCCCATATGATCCCCCAACACTGCCAGGAGTAATTCTTGAATGCACAGCTAGGAGTAACCACTAAGTATTGGTGAGTGTAACCTAGAAACTACAAAACAGAAAGAGTGGGGAGGGATTAGACAATTAGCTAATTGGAAATAAACTCCGAGACATGATCAATAAAACTGGGAACTGAGACTAAGAGGTTTGGGTAGAGGTTGGGGAAGAAAGTAGGGGATAATGGTGGCAGGATCATTAGCCATTGGTGGGGATTGGGTGTCATGGCTCTGCAGCTGTAAAAGCAGACTCCAGTAGTATTGGAGACTGATGTCTCAATAAAAAAAATGTCAATTAGTTAAAAAAAAGAACTACCACATTATTCTACCATTTGATTTGAGATGGGTCGACCCTTAGAATTTATGCACTGTCTTGAGGCGGGAGAGATAGTACAGTGGTCTGGCACTTCCCTTGCATGCAGCCAACCTGGGTGTGATCCCATATGCTTGTCTCTCAAGCACAGAGCCAGGGATAGCACCTGAGCATGCCAGAATGTGATAAAAACAAAGAATTTATGTACTCTCTGGGGATGAAACTGAGGTCCAGAGCAAGGCCCAGACATGCCTGGGGGTATGTGACTAGACAGTAGTAGAGCCTGGAACAGAATCCAGAATCTACTTTTCTACTTCTGAGTCCTAGGACTCTTCCTGTTGCCACCTCATGTTACATAAACTGGTCCTTTGAATCAAGATAATGTCCTTTACTGTCAGCAGAGTCATAATTTTCTCACTTTATCTTTTACAGTACTGAAGATGAAAAAGAGGACACATTAAGGGAATCACCAAAGGAACCAAAAGAGAAAGACATGTGAGGCCACCAAAGGGTTACTTGAAGACATTGAGTATTGGGTTAGGGAGATAGCTCAGAGCGCTGGAGGGAGCCCAGGGTTCTGTCTCTGGCGCCACCAGGAGTGACCCTTGAGCACTGAGCTGGAGCCAGCCCCCGAGCATGTGTGGCCCAAAATCCACAGATGTATGTTGAATACCCTTGGTTTTAGGGGGATAATATTTCCTTGTTTATAAAAGTCCACATTCTTGTCATTTTTATGAACATTTAATGTGAGCTTGTTTTTTCTTTCACCAAAACACTGTTATTAAGTCGATGGTGTGAGCTATAATTAACAGCATCTTACATGAAGGAAATAGTGATGATAATAATATAAATTTATACTTGAGATAGATTAAATCTGTTTTCAACATATATATCTTTTCATCTATGGAAAGTTTATATGTTTTTATTTTTAGAAAATAGGAAAGCTTATTGGAAAGTAAGTAAAAGAGAAAAAAACTCCCTGGCAGGGGAGGAACTTAGTGTAGGACTAAGTTTGGAAAGTTTATTTTTAGTGGAGTGATTGAGATATGCATAAAGTTAACCTCCCACTCCTTTTTTTTCCTCTGGTGTTCAGGGGCTACTCATGTCTCAATGCTTGGGGTAACTCCTAGTGGTATTCAGGGGACCATGTAGTAGGGAGGATCGAATCCAGTGTTCCTTAATCCATAGTATGCATTCCAACTCTTTGAACTCTTCCAGTCCTAAAGTTAATATCTCTTTTAAGAGGTTTGGGGATGTAGCTCAGTGGGAGAGCACTGCCTTGCATGTTTGAAGCCCCTGGATTGATCTCTTGTGCTGAAGAAAGGGGGGCAGTGAGAGAGGGAGAGGTTGGGGGAGGGAGGGAGCGCAGATATGCACTTTAATTTGGGGGGAAGTATTTTTTTCTCTTCGGAGTAAAGAGATTTTTTTGAACTTTTTTTATTGAACCACTGTGAGATATACCCTTACAAAGGGGTCTATGATTAGATTTCAGTCATCCAGTGTTCCAACACCCATCCCTCTACGAGTACATTTCCCAGCACCAGTGTCCCCAGGTTCCCTCCCATCATCCCCCACCCCTTGCCTGCCTCTATGGCAGGCGCTTTTGAGAAGAGTTTTTTTTAATTCTGGCATAATGCCAAAAAGGATTTTTTTCAAGAGCTTTTTTCCTGTGTGTGTGGTGCTGGGAATCAAATGCAAGACCTCACACATGCAGGACATGTCCTCTACCACTGAGCTATATTCTTAGGAACATATTTAATTCCTTGTTTGTATGTAGATGCTACTTCTAGCAGAGCCTGGGAGGCCGGGGGCCAGCTCGGTGATGCGGGTCCTGCAGTGGGTGCTTGATGGCTTCGTTGCTTGGGTGTGGTGGTACTCAGTGCTTGCTAGCCACCAGGGCCACCTCCCACAGTGCTGGGGGGACCATGTGGTGGCCAACATAGGGATTCACATTTGAGCCATTTCTCAGGTCTTGAGCACATTTGAAAAATAACCCTTGGGAACCAAAATGATAGTACTGTGGGTAAAGACTTGCCTCGCATGCAGCCAACCTGCATTTGGTCCCTGGAATCCCATATGACCCTCCGAGCACTGCCAAGAGTGATCCCTGAATACATAGCCAGGAGTAATGCCTCTGAGTACCACCAGGTGTGGCACTTAAAATGAAAAAATCACTCTCAAGGGGCCAGGGAGATTGCTCAAGTGATAGTGCACCTGCTGAAGTGCGTGAGGCCCTGAACCTTGTCGAGGTTCCAAGCACCTGAGAGGACCTGAGCACTGACAAGTGTGGCCCCTATGGGAAAAGAAGGAAAATCATCACTCTCAGGCATATACAGTTTTGTTTTTCTTTCATTTAAACAAAGTTTTTTCTTTGACGTGAGGCCTCCCAAGTAGTGCTCAGGAGGTCTGGGGGATACTCCTGGTGATCCTCAGCCGAATGACTGGATGGTTCAAGGTTCCAGCCTGATAATTCAGTGCTGCTCAGACTCAGCAGTGTTGGGGACCACAAGGGTTTCCCTGATGGTGCTTTGGACCCTCCAGGCTACACCCAGTGGTACACGGGTTCAAGCAGTGCCACAGAATAAACCCAGTCTTTGTGTATGCGAGGCATGTGTCCTGATCCCTGAGCTATCTGCCAATCCCTTGTTTGATTTTTCTAAACATCTTTCAGTTACTGTATGATTTTTAATCCTTAGAACATTGACAGACATTCAAGACCTGTCAAGTATCAACTGTGAACAGGATGGTTCTTTCAAGGAAACCTCATGCAAAACACCCAAAATAAACCATGCACCAACTAGTGTCAGCACTCCAGTCAGTCCAGGTAATTATCACTGAGAGAGGAACTGTCGTTGGTTCAAGGAAGCCAGGCAAGGGGCTGACCAGTGTTGAAGGCAGTGCAGAAGGCTTCTGCCCACCCAGAGCTGAAGGGGCGAAGCCTGTGGATGTCCAGGGAGGGGCACTGGTGTGGGTAAGCTGCCCTGAAGGTTTTTCATTTTAGTGATAGAGACAGGCAGGTGTGGGGTCTACTGTGTACTCTTGGATTTAGAGCAGGAAATTTATGATATCTAGAGTGAGAAACTTAGAACCATGCCTTGTGCCTAGGCTTGGTTCTGTGTTCCCAGCATCCCATACAGGCAGTACCAACTCTCCTCTCCTTGAGTATTCGTTCTTTTTAATATACTTGTGGTTCAAGACACCTGCCTAATGTTGTTGACCATGTTTGGGGACCCTCAGACCTTATGGAGCTGTTTTAGATCAGTGGTTACTCATTAATAATTTAGAGGATCACTGGTACAAGAGCAGAGTTTGGGGGTTTTGTTTCTAAATAACAGGGGTTCAGATTCTTACTGTCCTCTTTTCCACAACAGAGTCAATTTCTTCGACCGCCAGTCAGTATGCAGACTGCCTGGAAAGTATTCCATTTCAAGTTAAAACAGGATCTACTTTAGTTTTGAACAGTCAAGAAGCTATTCAAGTCTCATCTGATAAATCTGCTACTGTCCAGGAGAAAGCCAAGAGCTTAGGTTCCCTTCTTAGTTCCTCTAAAGCGCCCCCGTCAAGAGTGGCTGATCTGGTAAGTGATCCTGCCCTGGGTACAGCTGACAGAGGCAGCCCAAAGGCCTCCGAGATCCAGAGTGCTAAGATTTCTCCAAATTTATTTTTGGATAAAAAAGGCAAGAAAAGAGCTGACTCCTCACCAAGCTTTCCGGGGGCTCCCTCTGGATTGGAGTCTAGATTGGAGATGGGTCTTGGACCTGGTGCTTTCAGCAACATCCGGCAGCTTCTGGGGGCTGGATGATAATCCAGCAAGAAGAGTGTTTGCCTTGCACAGGGCTGCCCCAGGTTCGATCCCCGGCATCCTATATGGTTCTCCAAGCACTGCTAGGAGTAATTCTTGAGTGTAGAGCCAGAAATAACCCCTGAGCATCTCCAGGTATGATACAAAAAGTCAAATAAAAGAGAGAAAAAAGAAGCTACCTCTGCCACAGCTTAGGATGCTCTATCTGCATTGTTCTTTCTCTGATTTGATTCTGCTTATTGGGGCTCCTTTTACTTACTCCTTGTTACTTCCCTGAGAATTTTTTAATTAAATTTTTTTAATAGTGAGACATCATGAGGTACAGTTGCAGACTTACACATTTTTGTGCTTGGGTTTCAATTACACAATGATCAAACACCCTTCCCTCCACCAGTGCGCATTTCCCACCACCACGGATCCCAGTATCCCTCCCACCCCCCATCCTCCCCATCCCACCCTGTCTCTGTGGCAGGGCATTCCCCTCTGTTCTCTCTCTCCTTTTGGGTGTTGTGGTTTGCAAAAGAGACATTGAGTGGTAATCATGTTTGGTCTATAGTCTACTTTCAGCATGCTTCTCCCATCCTGGGAGGATCCTCCCAACACCTTTATTTGGTGTTCTCCTCTTTATCTGAGCTCCCTTTTCCCCTAGTTTGTGTGGTTGGCCTCCAGGTCATGGAGTAAAATTCCTGATACTAATATTGGCCATTCTTGTTCCCTGAGAATTTTGATTGGGTTTTACTTTCTTTGATTCTGAACCAAATAGTGTGTAGCAAAAACACATTTTAATTTTATTTTTTGGTTTTGGAACTGCATCTGGTGATGCTCAGTGGTCTCTGCACTCAGGAATTACTCCTTGTGGACTTGAGGAACCATATGGGATGCTGGGATCTAACCAGATTCATCATGTAAGGCAAGCATCCACTGTACTATCTCTCTGCTGCAAAATACACAGACACACACACATAGACACACACACACATGTTTATCTGTATATTGGTTTTGGGGCCACACTCAGTGATGCTCAGGGGTTACTACTGACTCTGCTCTCAGGAATTACTCCTGGTGGTGCTCAGGGAACCATATGAGATGCTGGGAATCAGACCCAGGTCAGCCACGTGCAAGGTAAAGTACCCTAACTGCTATATTATCTCTTTGGCCGCCAAATATATAATTTTATATAGTTTCTTTTCTTCCTCCATTCTCTGTTCCCTTTTCACTCCTCCTCCTCCTCCTCTCAATTTTCTGCTTCATATTGTATAATCTCCAAGAACTATAAATTCCTTCCTCGGTATATCTCATTAAAATCCTGACGGAAACCATAATTTGGGAACAGATAACCAGTCTTGGCTCTCAAGGAAAAATTGACTGTTTTCCTTTCTTTGGGTATTTGATTCCCAGACAAATTCACTCTGAAGAATGAAAATAACAAAAAAAAATGTGTTTTTATTCAATGAACTGTTAATTGGGCCAGTTCTGCATGCTGACTACCACGCCAACCCCTCTTCTAGGCCTCTGTGTGAGAATGCTAAAGACAGTCCCTACTTCAAAGGGTGTGTATGTGTGTGTGTTTTGGGTCTCCTGGCCCTGTGATTACGTATCACACCTAGCAACGGGGGTCCTATAGAGTGCCCGGATTGAACCTGGTTCAGCATGCCTTACCCACTTTACTATCTCTCCAGTTCCAAGAAATTCTGTCTAATGAGAAAAAATGGGTAATATCACTAAGTACTGTTAACTGAGATAGAGGAAGGTGAGAAGGCTTCCCAAAAGAGGTACCAGTGAATTCTTCACATCAATAATAAGCAAGTTGAATCTTGGACATGATAGAGCTACACAAACCTTTTTTTAGCTCAGGCATATTTCACTTACCATCTTTATTTCTCAATTATAGAAAAGATTGTTTGCATTTAGTGAGGTTGATTCTCCAAGCATTGTCAAAGCACCTGAGACATCTCATATTATCCAGAGAAGAAGCCTGCCAAAAGGTACCTGTGTTAAGTTCTTTTTTGGTGGTGGTGGGGTGCTCAGGGGAACCATAATGTCATCCCTGATACTACATTTGATTCAAGTGAATACACTTCTTTTCCACCTCAGTTCTAAAAGTGAAACATTTATTTTAGAAAACTTGGAGAAAAACAGAGCTTTAGAAAGAAAACCAAAGTCAGAGAGATAACTCAAAGGGCTGAAACAGATGGATTTGTGGATTTGCCTGAAGGGACCCTGGATTTGATCCCCAGCGCTGCATGGTCCCCTCAGTGCAATTGGGATTGGCCTTGGGCACCAAGCCAGGAGTTGCCCCTAAACACCACCATATATGGCCCAAAATCAGGAAGGAAAAGGGAAATCACCTCTTAACCCTACAACAATTTTAAACCTCATACACTCTTTTTCGTTTTTGTTTTTGAGTCATACCCAGTGGTTTCTAGGGCTTACTCTTGGGTGCTGGGGATTGCATCTGACTGTGCAGTGTTCAAGGGAAGACCCTACCCACAATATTATAGCTCTGGTGGCCCCTAGCCTCATAGACTTGTGAGTGCATGTCTTCATATCATTTTTGATATTTCTAGAAGTGTACGTATATGTATGTATATACACACATTTAGCACTTTTTTTTCCTTTTTATTGCCACATCCGGCAATGCTCAGAGGTTATTCCTGGGAGACCAGATGGATTTCTGGGGATCAAACCTGGGTTGGCCACATGTAAGGCAAGCACCTTATCCACAGTAGTTTCTTCAGCACTGCACTTACCACTTTTCATTGATGTTACATCAATGAGGATTTCTGTTTTTCTTTTTTGTTTTTGTTTTGGGGCCACATCCAGTGGTGCTCAGGGTTTACTTCTGGCTCTTCACTCAGTATTCACTTCAGGGACCATATGGGATGCCAGGGATCAAACCCTGATCAGCAGCATGCAAAGCAAATGCCTTACTCACTGTACTATAGTTCTGGCCCCTTTGAGGAGTTATTTGTATTTAAAAATTATTTATAATATGAATCATGATGAAATAATACTTCATTCTACATTTATTTTTTAACCACGCCTTTGTATGAGATTTATACTATTTCCTAATTTTTGCTTTTTTTTGTTTGTTTGTTTTTTCGGGGTGGTCACACCTGGCGATGCTCAGGGGTTAGTCTTGGCTCTGCACTCACTCAGGAATTACTTCTGGCGGCTCTTGGGGGACCATATGGGATGCCAGGGATTGAACCCGGGTCAGCTGCATGCAAGGCAAAAGCCCTACCTGCTATACTATCACTCCGGTTCCAGTTTTTGCTCTTTGTACATTATTTTTTGTTCTTCCTAATTAGCTGGGAGACCCAAGGACCACTTCCAGTGATATTCAGCCAGGGCCAGGTGGTTCACTGCTTAGGCCCAGCAGTAAAGGGATCTTATGGTGCTGGGGATCAAACTGAAGTTCTTGCTGCATGCACAGCATACCTCCCTGACCCTGAGCTCTCACTCCTTACCTTGTGCAGAAATCTTTATCTACACCTCTGTGTATTACTTCAGATAGATTTTTCAAGGACAGTTTTCATCACAAGTTATAAAAGTGTTAACATCTCTTGAGGCATGTCTTGGCTACATTAATTTTTTTAAAAAAATGTATTGGATGATAGTGAGATACAGAGTCACAGAGATGTTCGTAATTGGGTTTTAGTCATACAATATTCCAACATCAGGCCCTCACCAGTATACATTTCCTATTACCAATATCCCTAGTTTCCCTTCCTCCACCTCCACACCTCCTCTGTGTCAAGCACTTTTCTTCTTTCTCTCTCTACATTAATTTTAATGTCTTGTGTCTTTGATGCAGCTCTTAGAATTCCCCTTGGGGGGGATAAGGATTTTGTAAATTAGGCTGAAGGGTTCTGGTTATTATCATTGAGCAATTGAGCTGTTAAGGAAGGTCCAAGTGTGATCCTACTTTCTGTCCCTTGGCCTGATAGTCTAGAGAAAGGGTTCTAGCTTAAATATTTTCATTCAGTTTTATTGGCCCGTAATTTCTATGTCACTTCAGTGACCCTGATCCACATGGGCCATCAGCCTTTTTGTAAGAATTTGTACTTGACCTATCCCAAGTATCCTGGGGTGGGAAGGGCACTGATAAGCAGTTTTGGGGTAAAGGATGCAGTAGGAGAGGCTTTAGGTAGACTAGGGGAATTAAGCTGTTCACATATTAAGCCTCAGCTAGGATTGTTAATGTAAAGTGCTTTCTTCCCATCTTGGTTTGTTTCATCATTGAGAAATCCTGTATCAAATACGTATGAAAGCCTAGAAATTTGAGGTCCAGAGAGCTGTAAAGTCATTTCTCCTTTTTTCTTCTTTAAGAGCTAGTAGAAGCCATTTCCCAGCATCACATTGACGATCTACCACCACCATCTCAGGAGCTCCTTGATGAAATTGGTAAGGAGTTTTCTTTGTTCTTCTTTTTGGGGGTGGGCTTGGGAGCCCCTCTCAGCAAGGGCCGGAGGATGCAGTGCTCCTTGGGTCCTGGGGCAGCAGCCAGTGATGGCTCAGATTGGGGTTGGTCGCCTCTTAACCCTGTACTATTTCTCCAGTTTCTCTAAGAGGTTTCCAGTACAGATTATCTTCTGTGGTCCTTTGTCTCAGATTGAGCACTAGTACAAAAGGCACTATCAAGGTCTGATTGAATATACAGAGTTCAGGAAAGGAATTTTAAAAAACAAAGGAAGTTTTCTAATAAAATGAGCCTCACATTACATGGAAGTCCGGCTGGGATAATTGGCCTGTGTCTGATGTCATTTTGTTATTTATAGAGTCTTTGGTAATGATTTAGAGGAAATAACAACATCTAAGTGGCTTATTGTGATGAAATTCTTTTATTAAAGGAATTTGTATCTACTTTTTTCATCAAATCAGTCATACCTGGAAGCTTGAATTCTGGCCATTCAAACCGAGACACTCAGTACTTGCAGTTTTCCCCGTTAGCTGGAGGTATTAAAGGTGGATGGATGGATGGTGGTGGATGGGTCTGTTTCCAGAGGGCGCGGGCAGGAAAGCACAAGATGTAATGAGACCAGAACTTTCAATTCTAGGCAGAGACTAAGAAATAGCAGTTCAGGATTTTTATTTTTCCTGCAGTTTTTTTACATTAAAATATTCTTAATAGTAAGGCACCACGATTTACATAGTTATTCATGGTTGAGTTGTATGCCTAAAATTCTAGAATAATCTTACCACCAGTGTCCCCCAACCGGTGTCCCCAGGTTCCCTCCCACCCCAAGCCTGCCTCCTTGACAGCCACATTTTAAGTTTGGTTGATGTCATTTGACTCTCATGCTTACAGTTTGACTCTGTGGTTTAGGTATATACATATACCATACCGCAGCACCGCTGATGTGCCCAAGGTCCCTGACCCTATTATCTCCAAGCAATTCACTTTTAACTGCAGCTGATTGGCTGGTCTTGCCACGCCAAGTTGATGCGGAAAAGAAATGGTGCATGATTTACTTTGTTTATTTCCCCAGGAAAAATCTGATTGCTCTCTGATCATCAGCTATTCCCTTTCCCTCTGAGGGAGCATCTCATTAGACCTCTGATGATCTCGTTCTTGGTTGGAGGCCAGTAGAGAATTTTTTGTTTGTTTTATGTTTTAGGGCTACACCCAGCTATGCTCAGGGCTTACTCCTCCTGACTCTGCATTCAGGAATCACTCATGATGGTGCTCAGGGGACCAAATGGGATGTTGGGGATTGAATCTGGGTCAGTCAGTCCTATTCAATGCAAGATCCTACCCATTCTATTATCACTCTGGCCCTCAGTGGAGAATACTTAACAACAGGGATATCAGGATCTCTGCGATGTCAGATAAGGAAAGAGAGGTGAATGCACTTACCTGGTCTGATTCGTCAGGTGTCATTCTCTTCACAAGCCCAGCCCATGGCCAGTGCCACAGTAAACTTGCTAGAACCATTCAGCTTTCAGAATCTTTCTTGGTTTTACTTTTCTTTTTAATCTTTCTTTGTTTATTTTTTTTTTTAGTTGATTGTGGGGCTCACTCCATTTGCTGCTGGGGATTGAACCTAGAACTCCGGTCTGCGGAGCATGTTCTCTAGCCTTTTAAGCTTTATCACCCTGGCCCCAGAGCTCTTGCTTGCCTCATCTAAGTCCTTCTAGATGCCACAAAGCCTTACTGATTACAGGGTTGTTGGGATACATTTTTGGTTTTTGTTTGGGCCACACCTTGAATCACATAGTACAGGGATCACTCTTGGCAGTGCTTGAGGGACCCCAATCACTCCTGGCGCACGATGCTGTGGGGTGCTGGGGATCTGACCCAGTTAGATCATGTGCACAACCAAGTGCCTTACCAGGTGTACTATTGCCCCAGCACCCTCCCCCCCCCCCCACCCCCCCAGCAAACTTGTAAGGTCTTTAATTGTCCCCACATTGACTTTCTGCCTCTGGGACATCCTGGGAAGTTCTCGCAAATTCCTTATCTTCTGTTGCTTTGCTTGGCTTTCTCCTTCCTCCTTCCTCCCTTCCTTCTTTCCTCTCCCTCCGTCTGTCCCTTCCTTCCTACCCTCTTTTTTCCTTCCTTCCTCCCTCCCTCCCTCCCTTCCTTCCTTCCTTCCTTCCTTCCTTCCTTCCTTCCCTCCCTCCCTCCCTTCCTCCCTCCCTCCCTCCCTTCCTTCCTTCCTTTCCTCTGTTCCTCCCTCCCTTCCTCCCTTCCTTCCTTCTTTCTCTCTCTTTCTCTGGTTTTGGTTTTGGGGCCACCCCCCAAAATACCTAAAACCTAGCACCTGGCCTAACCTGTATTGAACCCAAGTGCCTTACCCACTATACTATCACTTCAACTCTTGAGCCTGCCAGGAGTTATCCCTGAGCACAGAGCCAGGAGTAAGCTCTGAGCACTGTTGGATGTGGCTCAAAAATCCATTTTTAATATAATTTAATTTTTCTTTATTTTTCCCCTTTTTTTGTGTATGTGTGTGGTGGGGAGAGATCACATCCAACTATGCTCAAATGTTACTCCTGGATCTGCACTCAAGAATTACTCCAGGCGGTGCCAGGGCATCATATGGGATGCGGGGGTTCAAAGCCAGGTTGGCCCCATGCAATGCAAATGCCCTACCCATTGTACTATAACCCTGGACCCTAATTATTTTTATTCTTATGGTATAGTAACTCGAACCTAGGATTCCACGCATATGAGACATACACTTTTATCACTGAACCATATTCCTGGCCTAAAACACATTTTTTTATTCCAAATTATGAGAAATAGTCTTAAATTTATTTCTTTTATTTATTTTGCGTTTGTTTCTTTGTTTGGGGCCATACCTTTTGGTATTCAGGGCTTGCTTCTGCCTCTACATTCAGTGATCTCTCTTGGTGGGCTTAGAGAACCATATGAAATGCCAGGAATTAAACCTGGGTCAGCCATGTGCAAGACAAGTTCCCTTTCTGCTGTACTATGACTCCAGATCTGTGGTTTTTTTGTTTGTTTGTTTTGCTTTTGGGGTCACACCTGGCGATGCTCAGGGCTTACTCCTGGCTCTGCACTCAGGAATTACTCCCAGCAGTGCTCAGGGAACCATATGGGATTCCGGGGATCGAACCCTGGTTGGCCGCGTGTAAGGCAAACACCCTCCCCACTGTACTGTCGCTCCAGCCTCAAATCTCAATTCCACCTCTGGCTGCCTCTGCTATTCTTTTATTTTATTTATTTATTTCTTACTTTTTGGGTCACACCTAGCAATGCACAAGGGTGACTCCTGGCTCTTCACTCAGGAATTAACACCTGGCGGTACTTGGGGGACCATATGGGATGCTGGGAATCAAACCTGGGTCAACTGTGTGCAAGGCAAATGCCCTACCCGCTGTGCTATTGCTCCAGCCCCTAGATAATCTCCTTACCCTTTCTTTACCTTCTTGTATTTATCTGTTATATACAGATGAAGACAGTATCATGATCAGTCTCATAGGATTGTTGGGACAATGAATCAATCCTGAACTGTCAACTTGAACCAGTTTCACAGTTAGACAGGGCCTGCCCCATGGATGCCTCAGTGTTACCTGTTGGCATCATCATCATCATCTCTGAAATTGTGTCATACTTGTAAAATTCCTTCTTAAATCTGGGCTGCCGAAGCACAGCTTCTCAAACTTTTATGTTGTCTTGAGAGTCTGGAGGTTTTACTCTAACGCAGATTATTAGGCCCATGACCAGAGTTTCTGATTCAGTAGTCTGATTCAGAAGCCCACCCAAGAATTTGCCTATCTAACAAGTTCTCAGGGGACACTGAAGCTGTTGGTCTGAGGACCACCGTTGGAGTCCCCCTGCCCTAGGTCATAAGGTGCCATGCACAGAAGAAACGGGGGCTTCTTGCTTTTGTTGTGTGACAGAGCACTTGAAGCAGCAGGAGCCCTCATCCCCGGGACGGGAGGAGAAGGCAGCGTGCCAGCCAGGCCTCTCTGCAGCTGGTAAGCGAACCATTGGTCGGTGGAGGAAGGGGTGTCCCTTGTCAGTCACAGCTGCACATCACATCTGACTCTGCCACTTGCTGTAGTCTGGCAGACTGGTTTGTTTGTGCCCAGTGAACATAGGGGCTTCTGCTGCCTTGGTGCTTAGGGGTTGCTCCTGGTGGTGCAGGGTACCATGCGGTGCAGCGGATTGAACCTCAGGATCCCTCATGCAGACTGTGCCCTCACTCTGTCCTTTTGAGTGAGTCACATTGTCATTTCCTTGACTTTGTCTAGCAATTTCTTATCTAGCAATTTCTCTCACTTATGGTTTTGCCCCTCCCTTACCCCCCCCCCCTAGTTTGGGGCCACACTCTGCTGTACTCAGGGAACCTGTGTGGTGCTCTGAGCCTCAGGCATCTTCCTCTGTAAAATGGGGGATGATTGTTCCTACCTTATGCTGTGCATAGCTCCCTGCACAGGGCCTGTTCCATGCTAAGATACTTTGAACAAACGTCAGTCTCCTTCCTTTCAGAGAACTGCTGTCAGCATGAATCAAGACAGCATATGTAAAATGCCTGGCATACATGAAAGGCCACTCCCCTTTCCCACCCAGATTCCTCCCTTTGAAACAAGTGAGAATAGTGTTGTCCCCCAGAGCAAATTGGTGCAATTTGTTTTCACAGTCTCTCGTCTCTTGACTCCCAGTGTTGTGCCCTTTCCTTGCTCTCTCCGTCTGTTTTGCGCTTGGCACAGGAAGGGTGTCCTGTAGCTTTACCTGGCACCAAGGAGTTCCCCAGGCCCCAGAAGCAGCTGCTGCGAAGTGGGCGCCCTGCAGGCTGCCACCTGCACCTGCTGTCCCCAGTCGAGGGGAGCTGATGTGTGTCTTTAAGGACCACTGCAGAGCCCCGAGTCTCTGCACTCCATTTTAGACAGACCTTCTCAGTGTTTTTCCTGTTGTTCACCATAATAAAGTCAAGTTTTTCCAAATGTTTGTAGATCAAAGGCACTTAGAAGCGAGCAGTAATAAAGAAGATAGCAGCATGCTTTGGACTAAAGAATCACAGAATCTAGAAGAAGACACGGAGAGGTAACAGGAAAAGTTGAACTTTCAGAAGGAATTCAAAATCTGTCTGTATTCATTCTCCTAATATTGACAAATAGGAACAGGAAAAGTATACTCTTTTCCCCCTATGTTATCCTAATAAATACTATTTCTCAAAAGTATTTGTTTAAAACGTGTAAATGTGACAAAATATACAGGCATAAAATCTACCATCTCAGCAGTTTTTAAGTGAGCAGTTTCACGTGCTTTTGCAGCCAGTCCCCAGACTTTTTCATCATTTGAAATGGAAACCAACTGTCCATTCCCCTTCACCCCACCCCTAGCAACCACTGTTATGGTTTCTATTTATCCTCCCCCCCCAACCCCCCCAGTTTTTGGGCCACACCTAGCAGTGTTCAGGGTTGACTTCTGGCTCTCTACTCAGGAATCACTCCTGGAGGGGCTCGGGAACCATATTTAGTGTGGGGTATGGAATCTGGGTTGGTCACATGCAAGGCCAATCTTGCTCTGTTCTATTGCTGTTCTATTCTATTCTGTATCTGTTCTGTTGCTCTGGCTTAGCCCTGTTTTGTGTGTGTGCACGTGCGTATGTGCATGCATGCGTGTATGCATGTGTGTTGGGAGGGGGCACACACCTGGCTGTGCTCAGGGCTTATTCCCAGATGTGTTCAGGGGTTGCCCCTGGTGGGGCTGTGGGGTGAGGAGTGGGGTGTTAGGAACCCTTCCACCCTCATCCCACAGCCCTGCCAGTGTCTTACCTGATGCTCTATCTCTTCCTCTGGCCCCTGTTTTCTGTTTCTTTGAGACTGACTATTCTTGATACTTCCTGTAAGTCAATATATGTCTTTTATAAGTTTTATTTCACTTGGCACGTCTTCACAATTTATCTAGGTAGCATGTACTAGAATGTTCTTCCTTTATAAGGCTAAATTCTGTTACATGTGTGAGCATGGGAAGAGGGAGAGAGAGGGAGGTGGAAAGAGAGAATTTTATCTGTTTATCTGTTAGTGGACCCTGAGTTGCTTCCACCGTTTGGCTATTGGAAATAATGTTGCTATGAACATGGGTGTATAAATATCTTTAGAGATACCCAGCTTTTAATTTGTCTGAATATATACCCAGAAGTGGTATAGTGGGATCATATGGCAAATCTATTTTTAATTTTTGAGAAAATACCACGCAGTTCTCCACAGCAGCTGCTCCATTTTATCGTCCCACTAATGTTGCACAAGGGTTCTCCCACAGCCTTGCCCAATGCTTGTTCTTTTTTTTTTTCTTTAATAGTAGCCATCCCAACATTATGAGGTGATACCTCATTATAGTTGTGATTTGCATTAGTAACATTGACCAACTCTTCAATGGCCATTTGAGTATCTTGGAGAAATACCCTTTCAAGTCTTCAAGTCTTTTCACTGTGTGTGTGTGTGTGTGTGTGTGTGTGTGTGTGTGTGTGTGTGTGTGTTTCGGCTCACACTTGACTCAAGATCAGGGGGCCATATGCAGTGCCAGAGTTTTGAACTGAAGCCACAACTGTTTCAACCTTACCTTCTGTATTGTATCTTTGACCCTTTCGCCCATTTTTTTTTCTTACTGAGTTTTTTTAATTGGGGGTGGGGAAGGGGAAACTATCAGCTATGCTCAAGGCTTACTCCTGATTCAGTGCTTAGGAATCATTTATAGTCGTGTGTGGGGACCTAACACAGTGGCAGGAACAGAACCAGAATTGGCTGCATTCAAGGCAAGCACCTAAACCCTGTTCTAGCTCTCTTGCCTTCTTATAGTTTTTTTTTTTAATTTCTTTTCCCATCATTTTTGTGAGGTGAACACAGGTTTTAACTTTTAATAATTTATTTTTACACTGGGATAAATGTATACAGCATTTAACTGGATGGAAGAGAATTTTTAGGTCTTTTCTTCCAAATAAGAGAAAAGGAGATTAGCTATCTGTTACTGTGTTAGTATGAAAACACAAGATTGCTTCTAGAAATTTGATTCCTGATTTGGAGCTCTCTTTCTAATCCTGTGGTGAGATAAACCCCTCATGCTTATCTCCTTTTTCTCCAAACTTCTTTTATTGTGTTTGGACAGTCACTCCGGTCAGGGCAAGGGGGAGGTAGGTGAGACACTCTACTTGAGCACAAAATTGAAGGAGGTACCAAAAATTCCTCAGGAGTTGAGATATGATGTTCTCTTTAATAAAATATTTAAAAATTCAAAATTAGTGTAAAAAACCCAATGAATCAGCAATGAAGTTTTGCTGCTCTCTGAGCTCAGGAATCACTTTTTGGCAGGTTTGGGGGACCTTAAGGTATGTTGAAGATTGAACCTAGGTCACCTGCATGCAAGAGAAGCACATTGCATTCTGTACTATCTCTCTAGTCCCCCTCATACATTTAAATTTGTTTTTGTTTGTTTGTTTGTTTTATTTAGGGGCTACCTGGTGATGCTCAGGGGTAATTCCTAGCTCTGCACTCAAAAATTACTCCTGGCAGTGCTTGGGGGAACATAAGAAATGCCAGGGATTGAACTTGGGTCGACCCTGTGCAAGGCAAGCATCCTTCCTGCTGTACTGTCTCTCCAGACCCCAAACATCGAAATTTTAAAGAAACTCAGAACTGAGCTTCATCCTGACCATGTCTCTAGGGGAGGGACACCCTGACACTGCAAAACATTAAGTGCCCAAACTGACTTTGTCTCCCAGAGCAAGAGACACCCATGTAGTCAGGGCTGGGCTGGCAGAGCCACTGCGGACAGCCAGCATGCCTGGCTCTTTGATCTTGTGACTGCCTGTAGCATGTTGGTCTTTATTTTCAGGCTTGTTGCCTTCTGGTTGCAAAATGGCTGCTGTCCACATGTCAGGCACAGATTGTAGGGCAGAGCAAAGGAATACGGTCATCCCAGCCAGCCTTTTTTTTTGAAAACAAGAACTTCCTAGAGCCCCTTCTCAGCACATGTCCACTTACATGATCTCTGTGCTCCAATGTGATACAGTCCCTCTGAGTTGTAATGGGGTCTGGAAACTGAATCTTTAGCTTTTTAGCAGCTACAGAAAAAGAAAGCAAGGGAGAAAAATCATTGTAAGGTATTATAGCTCCTAGGTAGTAAATCCAGTTTATATCACATTTTCCAAGAGCTAAATATTTTCCTTGAAGATGGAACAAAAAATCACTGTCACTGTCCTCCCATTGTTCATCGATTTGCCCGAACGGGCCCAGTAACGTCTCCATTGTGACATTTGTTTGGCATATCGAATACGTCACGGGTAGCTTGCCAGGCTTTGCCGAGCGGGCAAGATACTCGGTAACTTGCCGGCCTCTCTGAGAGGGGTGGAAGAATCGAACCTGGGTTGGCAGGGTTTGCCGTATGCGCAACAACAACAACAAAAAAATAGTGCCGGAAGGGAAGGTCTGAGAAGTAGAGGAGGGAAGTTGGAAAAGGTTCTTGTGGGGGGCATAAGACAAAAGTAAGTGAAGAGGAAGATAAATATTTATTAGACTTTTGCCTAGTGTGTAATGAATTCCATTCCTTCCATATCCCCAAAACAACCTCAGTAAACATCTATGCCATTGTTCTCAGCAAAAGGAGAGGAGCTCCAGGAGGTGTGGAGTTGCTTTGATTTTTGAAATGTAGAGGACTTTGCTTCTCACCCACAGTTAGCTGCTTTTGGGATTTTCTCCCTTTTTCCAAAGGGTGGTCCATGCCAAACACAGCTCACAGATGGCCACTCAGCTCAGTCCTTGACACCATGCCAGAGTGGAAGATATTTTTTCAGATGGGTGGGACTTTGTAGGCCTCCTGAAAATACAATCTTTACCCTAAATACTTTATTTTTCTGAAAAATAAAGCAAAGTTTTAATTTAAAATTAAAATATCACTTCAGCGATTCATTTTTATTTCATTTTATTTTAAAAACAAACTTGCAGTATTATATAAAGTAACCTCATTTTAAAAAATTTATTCCTCTCATAACAGTAATCTGACACTTTAATTTATAATGTAATCTATAGCACTAGCTAGAAGGTTAAATGTAATAACACAGATTTGTTGGCCATAAATTGTGTTGAGTGTCTAAAGCTTTCTTTTAAAACTAAAAGACTCCACACATTTTATTTTATTATTTTTTTTCATTTTTTATAATTTTATTTATTGAATCACTGTGAGAGCAGTCACAAAGCTTTTGGGTCTAAGTCTCGGTCACACAATGGAACACCCGTACCTTCGCCATTGCCCATTCTCCACCCCCAACAACCCCAATATACCACCATCCCACACCCTCCCCCTACCTGTGGGGCAGATCATTTCCATATTACTCTCTCTCTACTTTGGTCACATTCAATATTTTGACACCAGACCCACCATTCTTATTTGAGATTGTGCCCCAACACTCAGATCTGCTGAAAAAGCAACAGTAGGCAACTTGTTTTCTATTGCTGGTTATGAATAACATGATGTCATGTGGCTGCAGTAGTGGCCGTGTGATTTTGAAATTCCGAAATTTTAACACTTAAATCTGGAGGGATTTCTCCCAAAACCTGTTAAGACTCCAAACATTTTAAATAAAGAAGATATTTTTATTATACACACAACTTTATTTATTTTTTTAAAAAATTTTAAATGTAGGAGTACTGCTATTTATTCAGCCATTGATTACGCTGATTGAATTGGGCATGAACTCCACATTACTTTTTTTTAAATTCAGAATGTTAATTTTATTTAGTTTTATTTTTTATTGAATCATCGTGAGATACAGTTACAAAGCTTTCCTGTTTGAGTTTGAGTCATACAATGATCAAACACCCAACACTCCACCAATACACATCTTCCACCACCAATGTCCCCAGTATCCCCCCCCCCCACACACACACCTCCCCCTGCTGCTATGGCAGACAATCTCCCCTATACTCTCCTTTGTATTGCTTGTTAAGAATAGCATAAGATGTCCTGGAATTCTAAAATTTCAGATAATTAGGGTTTGGAGAAATCTCTGCAGCAAACTACTCAGTTCGGAGATTCTTTTGTGTGTCTCTGGATTATGACCATGAAGGAGCTTAAGTAGCAGCTGGAGGCATTTTGTGAGCATGACTTCCAGAGTCCCATGCGGATGGGAGGGAGATGAGACAGACCAGCCCATCCCCTGTCCCTTGAGGCCTGGAGTTTGCCGTCATTGACCTGCGTACCTGCACTTCTCATTGGGTTCTGGAAGTTGGGTTCTGGAAGTTAGCAGCCACTGAGGTTTTTAGAGGGCAGTTGAAGGGATGACGCCTACCCCTGTCTGAGGCACGCCGGTGAAGTTGGCCTGGCTTAAAGTCCAGAGTCATCTCTGCATCGAGCTGCTCGGTTCAGAGATGCTTTTGTGTGTCTCTGGATCTTCTGTGTTTCCATCTTTTCCAGGGAAATAAACTATTGGCATATGCCCTGCAGGGTGCGCCATGCTATTGGTCCTAACTGCAGCTTTTGATCTCTTTTGAGATTTATGGGTCTCTGAAATAAGGCCAGTAAATGAGCTTGTATAGCTGAGCCAGAGGTGGTTTGTGGATGTGGCTCCCACATATCTAACTTTTTTTTGGCTTTTTTTTGCGGGGGGGTCACACCTGGTGATGCACAGGGGTTACTCCTGGCTCATGCACTCAGGAATTACTCCTGGCGGTGCTCAGGCAACCATATGGGATGCTGGGAATCGAACCCGGTCGGCCGCATGCAAGGCAAATGCCCTACCCGCTGTGCTATTGCTCCAGCCCCCCACATACCTAACTTTTGACTGTTTAATTTCTTGGTAAATTTGGCCCCAAGTTGTTGGGGTATGGCCAAAGGCAGAGTGGCAATTTGAGTATAAGGAAGCCTGAAGGCACCATCAGGCTACTGATGCACTCGCCCTGCAGGTACAGGTTGACTTGCTGGCGGAACCATACCCTTACAACTTTATTTTTTATTTTGTTTATTTTTTAATTGTAGGAGTACTGCTATTTATTCAGCCACTGGTTAAGGTGACTGAAGCTGACATGATTGCCACATTCCTTTTTTTTAAAATTTTTAATCGAATACCCATGAGATAGACCATTACAAAGCTGTTCATGATTGGGTTTCAGTCATACAATGATCCATCACCCATCCCTCCATCAGTGTACATTTCCCACCACCTGTGTCCCCCATTTCCCACCATCCCCCCAACACCTCACCCCCAATCCCCAGCCTCCCTCTGTGGCAGGCACTTTTCTTCTTTCTATTGTTTTCCTTTTGTGCATTATGGTTTGCAATACAGGTACTAAGAGGTCATTGTGTTTGTTCAGGCATTCAGTATTTTTATTGGATGGTAAAGCATTACTGCGTGGCAGCTTTGGGGTTCGGACATGACTGCTCAGGCTTCCGTAAGTACAGGGAGGTAGGGAGAGGTAGCCCCTCCTGACCCTGAGAAAGCCTGGAGATTTCAGTCATAAAACCTGCATATCCAAATTTTCAAGAGGTTAGTATCTAGGTGAGATCTGTCCTGAGACAGTAAAGTCTGGCCAGGGGCATTGTGGCGATTTTGGACTGTAGGAGCAAGTGGCTGCTGGGGGCTCTGCTTGGGCAGTCACCAGGCCAACCTGCACCCCCTCCGATATACCCTGATCTGCTCAGCCTTGTGCAAGTCCAAGATTTATTTATTTTGCTTTTGGGGTCACAACCAGTGAGATGCTCAGAGGTTATTCCTGGCTCTGCACTCAGGAATTACTCCTGGCGGTGCTCAGGGCACCATATGGGATTGCTGGGAATCGAACCTGGGTCGGCCACATGCAAGGCAAACGTTCTTCCCACTGTGCTGTCACTCCAGCCTCACAGGTCTGAGATTAACTGTGGCTTTTGATTTCTTTAGAGATTTATTTATGGGCTGAAGCAAGGCCGATAAGTAAGCTTGTATAACTGAGCTGGAGGTGGTTTGTGGGCATGACTCACGCGTACCTAACTTTTGGTCATTTAATTTCTCGAAAAGTTTGGTCCCAAGTTGTTGCGGACTGACCACAGGCACAGAAGCAATTTTAGGGTATCAGGAAGCCTGAAGACACCATCAGGTTGCTGATGCACTTGCCCCGCAATTACAGGTTGATCTGCTTGTGGAGCCATACCTCCTATCTTAAGTTCTTGGAGGCAATTTCTTTTTCTTCTAAGGACCTCTCCTGGTAGTGCTCAGCCCGAGGGGCCCATCTGGGCCACGCCCGGTAAAGCTTTGGGGACCAGGAGTCAAAGTGGGCCCCACGTGCTGCTCTTGTGCACTTGCCCTATCTCCCCAATGCAGAGGCAGGTTTTTTTTTTTTTTTGCTTTTTGGGTCACACCCAGTGATGTTTAGGGGTTACTCCTGGCTCATGCACTCAGGAATTGCTCCTGGCGGTGCTCAGGGGACCATATGGGGTGCTGGGAATCGAACCTGTGTCGGCCATGTTGGCTGCGTGCAAGGCAAATGCCCTACCCGCTGTGCTATCGCTCCAGCCCCAGAGGCAGGTTTTTTTTTTTTTAAATATTTTATTAGCGAATCACCATGTGGTACAGTTACAGACTTCCAGACTTTCATGCTTGTGTTTCAGTCATATGATGATTGAGTACCCATCCCTCCACCAGTGCCCATTTTCCACCATCAGTGGTCACAACATCCCTCTCACCACCCCTACTCTGTCCTCTCCACCCCACCTGGCCTCTGTGGCAGGGCATTCCCTTTTGCTCTCTCTCTCTCTGTCTCTCTCTCCTTTTGGGTGTTGTGGTTAGGCAGTTCTTAAGCTTTGAAAACATTTAGGAATGAGTGTGCAGATCTCATGTAGGTGGGAATTGATGGGGTGCCCGCATTGGACTTCAGGAAAGAGTGAGCTCACCAGTGGCAAGGCCTTCTGTCAAGGTTATAAAGGGAAATCTGGAGGCTCTTTGAAATTGTATCTGAGTGACCTCTGCAATTCTCTCCAGCCTCTTGACCTAAGGGACCAGTGTCAGGGATCTCTCATTTTTTTATTGTGTGTAGTGAAAGCCCAAGTTCAAATGTTCTTTTCCACACTGGAATGGGAGTGACCATGTCTCAATTCTCTTCACATGGCAGGGCTCACTCCACTCTCGATGAAGACCTGGAAAGATGGCTGCAGCCCCGTGAGGACAGCGGGGTGCTGGAAGATCTGCTCAAGGGCTCTGCAAGAATAAACAGGCATTTTCTTCTTTTCCGTGGCACAGGGTGGGGGGAAGGATAGATTTGGTATTGTTTTAAGTGCCGCAGTTCCTAGGATAATAAATGTATGCAGATGGAGTTGCATCACTCAGAGACACTAGCCCTGACTCCTGTCTGCCCCCTCAGTTGCCCTTCTTCTCTCACTTACCACAGAGTTTAGGATACTGATGGCAGATTGATACTTGTATGGAGAAAGACTCTAAGACTGTCATCTTCAACATTTCACTAGTCATTTGAATTAAATCAAGGGGCCAGACTTCCCACATTTTTAGATAATGTAAATGTAAGCATGATTATTAATGTGATGAATAATCAACTTCCTTCCAAATGGTCCTGATGGGGAAAAGGTCAGATTTCACTGAAAGATGGGCACATTTCATGCTTTTGATGTTGGGGACCAAACCCAGTGCCTCACACATGCAGAACTAAATGCTCTATTGCTAAATTGTATTCTTTGCTCCAAAGAAGTAGAGGAGTTAGAAGATTTAGAAGCCTGTGATTCCAAAGCTTTCGAAGCCTGAGAAGAAGGAGTGTGGGGCTGGAGTGATAGTACAGTGGGTGGGTACTTGCCTTGCACACAGCCAACCTGGGCTCAATCCCTGGCACATTGTCGGGTTCCCCAAACACTGCCAGGAGTGAGTCTCGAGTATAGAACCAGCATTAAATGTGTAAAAAAAGATGGTACAGAGGCTGGAGCGATAGCACAGCGGGTAGGGCATTTGCCTTGCACACAGTCAATATGGCCGACACAGGTTCGATTCCCAGCATCCCATATGGTTCCCCGAGCACCACCAGGAGCAATTCCTGAGTGCATGAGCCAGGAGTAACCCCTGAGCATCACCGGGTGTGACCCAAAAAGCAAAAAAAAAAAATGATGGTACACCTAGATCCAAAAGTAATGGTAATGGAGTGATAGTTCAGCGGGTAAGGTATGTGGCTTACACATAACCAGGTTGAACTCTGCACCACATATGGTCTCCCGATCCCTACCAGGAGTGACCCGGGAGTATACATAGCCTCAACCTTGAGTATAGCTTGGTGTTGCCTGAAAACAGCAGCAGCAACCAAAAATAAATAAAGTACAGACAATGAGAGCTCTCACTTACTGAACAATGTTTTTTATTGGAAATGTTTACTCAGTAAAATTTCATTGAAGTTCGGAAGCATGATTTGTCTATGCCCAACACTTAGCGTGCCTTTCGGACATGGTCAGAATTCAGGAAATTCTTTTTGACCAAGGCATGGACCAACTCTGAGGCCTCAGTTTAATGCAGTTGCTGAAAATGGTCAATGCAGCATTAGTGCTTAAAAGAAGTCTTCTATTCAGACCAAGAAAATTCTCATGGGGGCTGGGGAGACAGTACAGTAGATAGAGTGCTTGCCTTGCATGTGCTCAGACTTTTGAACTATCACCCTAGTTGTTTATTATTTTGTTTGTTTTTATTTTGTTTTGGGGCCACACCTGCTGATTTTCAGGGCTGACTCCTGTCTTTGCTCACAGGGATCACTCCTGGTGACCGTAGGGGGTGCTGGGGATTGAACCCCAGTTGGCCACTTGCAAGGGAAATGCCCTCCCACTGTACTGTCCCTCAGACCCCTATACCTGACCTTTTATTTTATTAGTTTTGGTTTTCCCAAACGGTATTCAGAAGGTCTGATGATTATCAGCCCAGCTCTGTGGGCCCAGTGTTGATGAAAGCCACCAGCACCACACCCTGCATGCCAGGGGAAGCTGTGCCGTACTGTGAAGAGCTGGGGTCCGAATGTGTGCCAGGCATGCACTCTGGCTCCTTGAACTATCTCCCTGGCCCCACGGTGTCACATTTTAAAAGGGACATTCACAAGCAGAAGAGGTTGGCCATGAGCAGTCATAGGCCTGGAAACAGGAGAACAGCTGAGGAGGGAGGTTTAGCCTGGAAAGGGCAGATGGAGTGGAGAATCTGCCCTCAAATACCTGGAATACTGGAAAGTGAAAAGGGTCAGTTTACTCTCTTCTACCCCAGTGGTTAGAACTGGAGATTGGAAACTGCAGAGTAAGGGATTGGTATTCAGGAAAGAATAAGTTTTCTAATCGCCAGGACTGTTTGGTAGGAAGCCAGATGCCTTTTCACTTACTTTACACTTTACAGCTCCTTCCCCTCCGTAGAGGCTGGCTGATACTGATCTGGGGCATTTGCATGGAGGTGGAAGATGATCTCAAGGCCGTCCCAGACTCTAGAACCTATCATTTTGTTAGTGCTGCAATTGGGAATGGGGGGTGGACGGGTGGGGACACAACACTGACACACCTTTCTCACCCTAGCTGCTTTTATTTTCTTTTTCATAGTTTGTTTGTTTGAGTATCCACTGAATTGGAAACAGGAAAACCCTTCAAATAGTGTTTGGAATTTTGAGCACAGCTTGAGTTGAGCACTGCATCACCATGACTGGAGGTGCTGGTGGGGAGGACACCTCTGCCCTTCAGGTGCTTGGAGTAGTCAGAGGAGGATTTCGGCCTGGAGATGGCCAGGCTGGTAATCTTAGATCTTAGTGTTCTACTTCACAGGGAGTTTCAGAAAGTGATAAAGTGATAAAATGGTGTCTGTGAAAAGGGCACCAATTACAGCGTCACTGAAATGTTGTTTTCCTTTGACTAGATAGTGGCCAGTGGTTGAGACACACTGCCTGGGCCAGAGAGCAGCTCTGAGAACTACTAGACATATAATTTAACGTCTCTGTGCCTTAATTTCCTCTTTTATCTTCTATCAGTGGGGATACTCTTTAATTTTTTTAGGTGTGTTGAGAATTGAATTATTAATAACAATAGTAGTTACTAAATTTTCTCTGGAGGGTATTTCTGTTCCACTGACCATTATACATGTAGTTTTTATTGAGGCCTAAAATCATTGTCATTGAAGGGAGCCACATACCAAGAATCACGAAGTTGATGAAAAGAAGAAGAAAGGGGAAGCAAGCATCACATCAGAGAAAAGTTCAGAGAGCATTTTAGGAACACCTGAAAAAGGTAAAAATTTATATAGTTAAAATGTAGCCGGTAGATCTGGACTTTGATAAGCATCAGAGTGATTTAGAAATGATTCCCAGATTATATACATAAACTTCTCATAGTTTCCTTTGTAGTTCAGCCCAGGTTTTCTTTTCATTTACAATCATATCTTCAAAACATTAACAACATCCAGCTCTCAAGCATGCCTTTGGCCAGTCTCATTATCCTTATCTGGCACATTATCTGGAAGGATGTTTTGCTACTAATTGTCTGCTGTCTTCAAGAGTTCTAAATTTAACTCACAGAGGCTGCACAATCCAGTAAGACATAAATCGTATGATTTGAATGACGTTTACAAGTATTATTGATGCTAACCTTAATTTCAAAACACTTTAAAACTTCTGTGTCACGGTAAATGATATGATACCCTTCTATATTTATGTTCCTCCTACTCAGGAAGTTAGAGACATTAACTGGAGATCATCTGATAGTGCTTTCATCCCTTTCCCAGTCCATTCTCATTCTCCTCCTGTCTGTGTCCTTCTCTGTCCCCTGGGGGAGGGGAGTGACCCTTGTGAACTATCTCCTGGGCCTCCTGGACAGCTGGTTTCCTGTTGGCCAAAGTGAGGCCCCCTGTAGATCAGAGGGGAGGGGAGCACTGAGGGTGTTACTTCCTTTGCCCGCTGACTTTCAGCTCCTCCTTGTTGCACATAAATGGTATCTCTTCACAAACAAAGCTTCATTTTTGTTTATTTGTTCATTTATTTGGGGGCCACACCTGTCTGTGCTTGAGGACTCTGCACTCAGGGATGGGTTCTGGAGGGCTCAGGGTACCGGGGACCAAACCCAGTGAAAGGCAAACGCCTTATGCAGTCCTGCTTCCCCTTGTTTTTGTAATTACGAATTTTCTACAAAGTTGAGAAGAGTGAGTTGTGGGTTCCAATTCAAATCTGTGGTCAAAGAAAATTTTATCTTAAATGTTATTTTAAACTGGGGAAATAGCTCAAAGGGCTGGAGTGCAAGAAGAGTCTTGGATTTGATTCTGGCACCACATGGTCCCCAAGCACCTGAAGGAATAGCCTCTGAGCACTCCAGATCAGAACCGTTCTTCCCCCCCAGAACTACCCACCTGGTTACCTGAGTATGAGGGATGAGTGGAGAGGCGTTTTTAGAGAAGAGGGCACTGGAACTTTGGGATGGGATGATGGGTATTATATACCTATAGATGTATAAAACTCAGCTCCATAATATTGTCAACTGATGGTAATAAAACTATTTTCTGACTATTCTAAACACATAACTTTATTAAAGCAATGGGGAAAAAAACTAGCAAGTTGAATGACCTTTCTGCATTGAGGATTTACCAGTTTTCAGCTCTAGTCTTTATAACTTTTTTTTTTATGTAGGAGTACTGCTATTTATTCAGCCACTGATTAGCTGATTGAATTGAGCATGAACTCTACCTTACTTTTCTTTTTTTCATAATTTTAATTTTTTCCTTATATTTATTTATTGAATCACTGTGGGAAAAGTTACAAAGCTTTCAGGTTTAAGTCTCGGTCATACATTGATCAAACACCTTTCCCTTCACCAGTACTCATTTTCCACCACCAAGAACCCCAATATACCCCCCTCCCACCCCTCCCAATGCCTGTGAGGCAGATAATTACTACTTATTTCTTCTCTACATTGATTACATTCATTATTTTGACAAAAGATGCACCATTATTGTTTAGAATTCCCCCCCCAACAATCAGAATTGCTGAAAAGGCATTGTGAAATACTTTGTTTTCTATAGCTGGTATGAGAATCATATAATGTCATATAATGATTTTGGATTTCTGCAAAGAGCCAGATCATTACAAGATTGGTTTCGGTGTGTCTGGTGTTGTGGCTGTGCTGGAGAGCCACTCGTGGGGGGCAACTCTTGACCCCGGTAGGGTGTGAAGGATGAACTGGTACCGCCCCCCCCTTCCCATGAGACTGTAGTTGCCCTGTCACCGCCGGCTCATACTTGGCTTTCCTTTAAGTTCTGCGGTGGTGGCCACCTTGCTACCAGAGGCGGGGGGGGGGGGGGGGCGGAAGGGGGAAGGGAGCAACACCCTTTCCCTCCCGGGGAAGCATGGTGCTGTAGTTTAACAGATGGTCCATTCACCTTTCTGCCACAAGTTGCTGGGCTCTGGATTAAGTCCTTTTGCCTCTGGAGCCATGGCTGTGCTAGAGAGCCGCTCATGGGGGGCAACTTGTGACCTTGGTAGGGCGTGAAGGATGAGCCAGTACCGCCCCCCTTCCCATGAGACTGCAGTTGCCCCGTCACCGCCAGCTCATACCTGGCTTCCCAATAAGCTCTGAGGCAGCGACCACCTTGCTTGCTGCCGGGGGGGAGGGGAGAGGCAGAAGGGAGCAACACCCTTTCTTTCCCGGGGAGGCATGGTGCCGTAGTTTAATGCATGGCCCATTCACCTTTCTGCCGCAAGTTGCTGGGCTCTGGATTAAGTCCTTTTGCCTCTGGAGCCATGGCCATGCTGGAGAGCCGCTTGTGGGGAGCAACTCGTGACCTCGGTAGGGCATGAAGGACAAGCCGTACTGTCCCCCTTCCCATGAGACTGCAGTTGCCCCATCACCTCTGGCTCACAACTGGCTTTCCAGTAGTTCTGAGACAGTGGCCACCTTGTATGCGGTCCAGATGCATTTCTACCAAAAGCCACTGGGTTTTGAGATTTGTTTCTGAGTCCCTGGAATCATGGCCATTAATCTGCTTGATCAGGAGCCAGAGAGGCCATTTGTAGGTGGTGACTCAGGGTCTCGTTGGGATGGGGAGGAAAGGGCCAGTTCCACCCCCATCTGGTGAGGCCCCACATGTCTCGTCACTCTAGGCCCAAACCTGACTGTCCTGTGGCCTCTGGAGGATGGCGGTCACCGGGCCACCAGGGGGAACAGGCCAAGGCACAAAACCTATTCCCACCTGGATTGGCCCAGCGCCAGTAACCTACTGCAGGGACAGGACGCATTTCTGCCAAAATCCTTTGGGTTTCGAGATTTGTTTCTGAGTCTCTGGGATCATGGCCGTTAAGCAGTTTGATCAGGAACCAGAGGCCATGCCTCCAATTATACAGCTGAGCTGGAGGTGGTTTGTGAGTATGTCTCCCACATACCTAACTTTTGGCCGTTTACTTTCTTGGTAAACTTTGCCCCCAAGTTTTTGGGGTCTGGCCAAAGGCACAGCAGCAGTTTGGGGGTATCTGAAAGTCTGATGCTGATGCACTCACTTCACAGGTACAGCAGTTTGGGGGTATCTGAAAGTCAGGCTGCTGATGCACTCACCTCACAGGTACAGATTGACCTGCTGGCGGCACCATACCCCCTCCATTCTTCTTTTTCAAAAGGTTAGCCAGGACATTCTGCGGAGCTCTCTTTGAGGAGCTTTAGTTTATAGTCTTTGGGTCTTGGCCGATGATGAGATTACATGGTGCCCGGGGCAGTTTGTGGGTGTGACTGCTAACCTTCTGGAAAACGCCCTACCCACTGTGCTATTGCTCCAGCCCCTGCAAGTTCTTAGTAAACTTGAAATAGCAATTTCTTGGTAAACTTGGCCCCAAGTTATTGGGGTCTGGCCAAAGGCACAGCAGCAATTTTGGGGTATCTGGAAGCCTGAAGTCACCATCAGGCTGCTGATGCACTCACCCCACAGGTACAGGTTGACCTGCTGGCAGCACCATACCCCCTCAATAATTTCTTTTATATTGCTTCCTCTAACAAAATGGTAAGTGGAATTATTGAAAAAATATCTCAGTAAAAGAAAATTTGTGAAATTGTTACATCTCTCAATGGTGTTATTAAAGTCATTGTCTGAAGATTGATTTACTGAGATATTTGTTGGTAGTTGAGCCTTCTGTGTTATTATTTATGCTTATTGAGCGTAGTGGCCTTTTAAAAAAATTTTATTGAATCGTCGTGAGATACACAGTTACAAAGTTATTCATGATTAGGTTTCAGTCATGAAATATGCCAACACCCATCCCTTCACCAGTATATATTTCCCACCACCAATGTCCACACAGTTTTCCTCCCTGCCTGCCTTTATGGCAGGTACTTTTCCTCTCTCTCTCTCTCTCTCTCTCTCTCTCTCTCTCTCTCTCTCTCTCTCTCTGTTTCCTTTTGAGCATTGTGGTTTGCAATAAAGGTCCTGAAAAGTTATTATGTACATCATCCCTTTCACCTACTTTCAGCTGTCATTTCTTGTCCAGAGTGATCATTCCAACTATTATTATCATAGTGTTCCCTTCTCTATCCTAACTGTGCACTGACTGCCACACACCTGTGGCAAACTTCCAACCACTGACCAGTTCTCCTGGGCTTAGTGGGTGTCGATGCTACTTTCTCATCGAATTTGCTGTACTCAGACTGGGCTGTCAGTATTTGTCAGTATTGTGGAATTTGGACGTTTTGCACGCTCCCAGAGCTGCAGGAGATTTAGATCTGGAACGATTCACTCCCACTCCCCTCCATTGGGGGCCCCAGTAATTTAAGCCCAAAGACTGGTGCATCTGTGAATTTGATTAGTTTGGCATCTCTTCCTAGATTAGTCGGGACTGTGAAGCTGAGCCATGTACATGGGTGGAGGTTGTGGGATACGTTTGTCTGCTGGGGCTTCCAGCAGTTTGGGGGTAGGGAGCCGTAGCTATCCACCCCCACTCCAAGAAGGTGCCAGAGTGTTCAGCCTGAAATCAGTGTACCTATGAATTTCCTTGCTTGGTATCTCTTCCAAGATTAGTCATAAAGCTGTAAAGTTGGGCCTTTTACATGGGGAAGGCTGTGGGATGTCTATATTGATTTTTGTAAGCTGCCTCCTTAATGTATATATTGTTTCCAATAGTTATGAGTGGAAAAATGCAACTTATACAAGACTGTCTATCCTTCCCAGTTCCAGCGTTCTGTAACTGTTTTGCCCTACTTTTGTCCCCAGTGCCCTCACAGACAATGATTCTCACTGTTTAGTCATTTGATGCTTTTGCCATGCTTTCTTTGCTCTTTTATGATAACTATACCTCTGTAAGTAGTTGCTTCATTAAAAGGTGCATTTCTTATCTCCAGGACTCTGACTGGCAGAGGGCCCAGAGAGTGTGAGTGCTGAATAATAATGTTAAGTTCACTGGGAGTACAATGCAATGAATTAGCATTATGAATTAGCATCATTTGGTGTGTTACTGTGACTGCAGAGAGCTGCAGAATGTTAGAAGAAGAAACCTCCTGACTATTTTTAGAAAAATGTTATCTCTGTATAAGAAAACAACTGGTAAAAGTAAAACAATCTATACTAAGAGGGAGGGAGGGGGAGGGGAGCGAGCAAGGGGGAGAGAGAGAGAGAGAGAGAGAGAGAGAGAGAGATCGTTAATGCAACTTCTGAACCCTGCACTCTCTGACCTAGAAAGTAATCAGTTTTTATTTTTCTCTCCCTCCTGTATTTCATGAAGATGAACTAAAATCCTGCTTTTGGAAGCGACTGGGTTGGTCTGAACCATCCAGGTAATGAAATCTCAGGTGTTTATGGCTTACAGTTCCAGTCAACATGTGCAAACTCAAAACATATTCCAGCATTTCAATAAATCAAAGACAGAGACTTGAATTCAAAGATGCTCAGTATTGTAGATGTTTTAGTTTCGATTTTAGTTAATAAAGTTATAAGATGAAAGTAATGTCTGCATTGGTTAAGTAATTGATAGCGTCAGCACAGTCAGTTCTAACAGAGGGAAAACAGAAGATGCTGTCTCATTGTGCTGTGGTTTTGCATCTTCATGATATACTAGTTGATCCTACTCTGCGTTGATTATAAAGATCAAAATTTCTTTCCTTAGAATTCAGCTGAATAGAAAGAGGCTATTTTTTGTGTCTTTAAACATATACATCAGGGGCTGGAGTGATAGCACAGCAGGTAGGGTGTTTGCCTTGCATGTGGCCCACCTGGGTTTGATTCCCAGCATCCCACATGGTCCCCTGAGCACCTCCAGGAGTAATTCCTGAGTGCAGAGCCAAGAGTTAACCCCTGTGCATCGCCGGGTGTGATCCAAAAAGAAAAAAAAGACATATGCATCAAGTTGATACTCACCTTTTTTCTTTAAAAAACACACAGGATAATCGTACTGGATCAGAGCGACTTGTCAGACTGAACAACAACGGATCAGAGTTGGCTCCTGGCTCTATCTGAATGTCCCAGTAGGGAGCCCTCTTCTCCCCTCATCTGTCAGTTACTGACAGAGTCCAGCGTGAGCCTCAAGTGGTAATTCAGACTGTTCAGCTGCCACAGTAGATGGAAGGACTCGACCCTGTCTGTCTGTCAGACAGTTCTCTGAAAAAAACAAAAAGAAGTTTTGATTGTAAAGAAATTTTCATTGTTGCCAGATGGCTTTTGGTTTTGTCGATAAGAATTTTTGAAAACTTAACTTTTGTAATATAATAAAATTTTTACTGTCAGTACCAATTAGATTTTAGTAGTATTAGATCTGTTTCTGTGTTGGAGTTATTGGGAATTTGGAGAGAGGAATGACCACTGAAAGTTGCTTCAATTTCTGTTTCAGATTTGTCAAATAAGCACCACTCAGTACCAGTTCATGTTTTTGGGGGGCCACCCAGGCAGTGCTCAGGGTTCACTCCTGACTCTGCTCAGGGGGATCACTCTTGATTCTATGCTCAGGGGGATCATTCTTGATTCTGTGCTCAGGGATCAGTCTTGACAGGGCTTGGGGGACCATATGGGATACTGAGGGTTGAACATGGGTTGAGCTCATACAAGGTAAAGTGCCATACCTGCTATACTAGCCCCTCCCCCACCTCTATGGTTGTCCGTATTTTATAATGGAAATACTGCTCTCTTGAACAACCAGAGTTCCCTATTTCCATCCCACCTAGAATGGACTTACATGTAAAAGTACAGTTCAAATTAAGCCAAGATATCTTAGCTCTTTAAAGTAAAAAGCAGCATTTCTATATTTTGAATTTTATACCTTACTCCATTTCCTGGGCTGGAGCGATAGCACAGCAATAGGATGTTTGCCTTGCGTGCAGCCAGCTTGGTCGAGCCGGGTTCAATTCCTCTGCCCTTCTTGGAGAGGCCGGCAAGCTACTGATAGTATCTCACCCGCACGGCAAAGCTTAAGCGTGGCAAGCTCCCTGTGACGTATTCGATATGCCAAACACAGTAACAGCAAGTATCACAATGGAGACGTTACTGGGCCCGCTCGAGCAAATTGATGAATAACAGGAGGACCGTGACCCTGACTCCATTTCCCAATCTTTTTCCAACTACAGAATTCTTCTGCCCCTTTTTCCTCCTGTGACCTCCCCTTTCCTATCAGTTCATCCTCTAGTTTGGTACCATGGACCCCCTTTTTTATTGAATCACTGTGAGATACAGTTCCAAGCTTTCATGTTTGAGTTGTATGATTATACAATGATTAAACACCCATTCCTCCACTAGTGCACTTTTTCCACCACCAATGTCCCCAGTATATCCTCCCGCCATCCATGGCAGACAATTTCCCCCATACTCTCTCTCTACTTTTGGGCATTATGGTTTGCAGTACAGATACTGAGAGGTTATCATGTTTGGTCCTTGATCTAATTTCAGCACACATCTCCCATCCCGATTGATCCCTTCAGTCATCATTGTTTTAGTGATCCCTTCTATATTCCAACTGCCTTCTCCCCTAGCTCATGAAGCAGGCTTCCAACTATGGAGCAATCTTCCTGGCCCTTGTGTCTACTGTCCTTGTGTGTCAGTCTCATGTTATTTTATATTCCACAAATTAGTGCAGTCCTTCTATGTCTGTCCTTCTCTTTCTGACTCATTTTACTTAGCATGATACTCTCCATGTCTATCCACTTACAAGCAAATTTCACCGACTTCATCTCTCCTAACAGCTGCATAGTATTTTATTGTGTAGATGTACCAAAGCTTCTTTAAGCAGTCGTCTGTTCTCGGGCACTCGGGTTGTTTCCAGGTTCTGGAATAATAACCGGAGTTATTATGAACATTGCTGCAATGAACATATAGGTGCAGATGTCATTTCTACTGTGATTTTTTGTACCCTCGAGATATATTCCCAGAAGTGGTATTGCAGGATCATATGAAAGCTCAGTTTCTAGTTCTTGAAGGACTGTCCATATTGTTTTCCAGAAAGGCTGCACCAGTAGACATTCCCACCAACAGTGAAAGAATGCCCCTTTTCCCCCACATCCATGCCCACACTGGTTCCATGGCCCCCATTTAACATGATTTTCACCTGTGGCCCCCTTGGAACATCCTGGGGGCACACCAAGGGCCATATGGCCTCTAATTGAGAAATACTCCTTACACCATTAATCTTCTAGAGAAAAGACATTCTGGTAGTACTAAGTACTATCACTCTGGCCCCAGTCTGATTCATTCTAGTCTATAAGTTCCTGAGGTCACCAATGACTCATAAATTTTATATTTTAAAATCCTTAGGAAAGTCTGTCATTTTGCCTCATAGCCTGATCTCCCAGAGCCTTGAATCTCTGATGTTAAAATCCTGTTGTTTTTTTTTTATCTCTAGTATTCCATCTCTGCCTTCTTTGGGTGCTGTCTTTTTGTATTCCAAGCTTTCCTTCTAAAAAAAGATTTTGTGCATTTAAGTAAAATACACAAAAGAGGGGCCAGAGTGATAGTACAATGGGTAAGGCTCTAGCTTTGAACATGGCTGACCTGGATTCAATCCTAGTATCCCATGTGATTCCCTGTATACTGCCAAGAGTATTTCCCACCCTTCTCCCTCACTTTATTTAAAGACCATGGTTTATGAAGTTGTTCATGATGATTTGTCAATATTCCAACGCCAGTCCCGCCACCTCTGTCACCTTCCCTCCACCTTTGTCTCCATTTTCCCATCCAGCCGCTCATCCTGCCCCCATAGTGGTCCCAAAATAATTTATTTCATATTGCTTGTTACCCACTAAATGCTAACGGGATGAAAAAATATTACTGGGCCCGCTTGAGCAAATCGAGGATCAACGGGAGGGCCTTTACTTTACTTTACTTACTTAGTCAATATCAGTTGGATTCTGCATGACATCCCATCTAATCTGGTATGCTACTTCTGGGAAGTCAGTGCTGTACAGTTTAGAGATGTCCCCATGCTCCAGAAGATCCAGAATATTAAACTGGCAATCTGGCCAGAGGCATGGCAACAGCTTAGGGATGTGGGAGCTGCTGCTAGGGCTTTGTTTGGGTGTCCAAGATTGCCCAAAAGGTCTCAGCTGGGAACAAGTGTCCAAGAAATTTTTGTGGCTAGTTGATTTCTTTTGAAATTTATGAGTCTCTGGAATAAGGCCAGTAGATGCGCTTATTACATGGAGATGGTGGCAGTGGGATGTGGGCATGGCTGCTACGTCTTCCTGGAATATGGGGAAGTGGGGGAAAGTCACCCACCCAGACTCCAAGAAGGTCTGGAGTTTTCAGTCACAAAGACCCGTGTACCTGAACTTTTTGGTAGATTAGGTTGATTCTCTGTGAAGCTCAATCCTGAGGTGGTGGGGGTCTGACCAGAGGCATGGTGGCAGTTTGGGGTGTGGGAGTGGTTACCAGAGTGTTGTCTAGGCAGAAACTGGCCTGCACCCTTCCTGAGATCATCCTAGAAGTTTCAGCTGGGAACAGTGAGAAATTTTTGTGGCTAGTTGATCTCTTTCAAGATTTCTTTATGAATCTCCATAACAAGACTGGTGGATGAGCTTACATGACTGCGGCTGTGGACGTGATCCAGGAGTAATTGTTAGGTGCAGAGTTAGGAGTAATCCCCGAACACTGCCAAGTGTGGCCCAAAAACAAAACAAAGAAAAAAAAACAGAAGAAAAGATAGGTACTCAAAAAGAGAAGACTTTACATACTGTTCGGTAAGAGGTTAAAGATATAAAAAAATTATGTTCCTTGACAGCAAATCTAATTCTTTTTAAAAGGCTATTTGAATAGATACTTCTTTAAAGAGGACATAGAGAGGGCCAGTAGTCAGAAAAAGATGTTCATCTTCACTGATTACCAGGGAAATGAAATCAGAATCATAGTGAGAAAGGCAGGAGTGATAGTACACTGGGTAGGGTACTTGCCTTGCACGCGGTCAACCTAGGTTTGATCCCTGACAATCCCATAAAATCCACCAAGTGTGTCAAGAGTAATTCCTGAGTGCAGAGCCAGGAGTTACCCCTGCACACTGCCAGGTGTGGCCCAAATACAAAACAAAAAATCAGTAAGATACCACCTCACAATTCTGCGAGTGACTTACATTGAAAGGAACAAGTTCTGGGGCTTGAGCTTTAGGACAGTGGGTAGACCACATGTCTACCTTGCATGTGGCCAACCCGGTTCAATCACTGGAATCTCGTATGGTCTCCAGAGCCCACCAGAAACGCACCCCTGAGCTTAGAGTCAGGAGTAAGTCCAGGTGCCACAAATTGTGGCCCAAAAATAAAACCAAAAGAACCAGTACTGGGGTGGAAAGAACCAGTACTGGGGTGGAACTTGCCTTGCATACAGCCAACTCTAATTCAATCCTTGTAATCCCATCTGGTCCTCTGAGCACCACCCTGAGTAATTCCTGAGTAAAGAAGCAGGAGCAAAGGAGCAAACCCTGAGCATCACCAGATGTGACTCAAAAACAAAAAAAAACAAAACAAAAAAAAGGGATCAAGTGGTGGTGAGGATGTGGGAAGAAGAAGCGTTAATGAACTTTTGGTAGCAACATTAATGAACACTGCGGTCATTTTGGAGAATAGTCTAAAGAAGTAACCTCTCCTTAAGAAGCTAAAAATAGCATTGTTATATGATCCAGCAGTTCTACTTTTGGGTCTCTATCTGAAGAACATGAAAACATTTAATACAAAAAGTTACACTCACCCTATAGCCACATTATGGAAACAAAGTGCCATAGATAGATGTATAAAGAAGTACAGTATAATGCTCTTAAGCTATATTAAAAAAGATAAGTTTTGCCATTCACAGCGAATGGAAGGAACTCAAGGGGATTAAGAGAAACAAGAAGAAAAAAGACCAGTAGTGGATTATTTCCCATGTGTGTGACTCAGTGATATAAAGCCAGTGGACAGAACAAAGGAAAAAATAACCAATGAACATTGCAAGGTTATCTGAGGACATGGAAAGGGATAGAAGTGAAGGGAGTATAAGAAGAGGTGCTATGTTTTAATTGTAAAAAGGGGGGAAAAGTGGGTCAGGAGCTGTGTTCAGGGCTTACCCCTGGCTCTGCACTCAGGGATCACTGCTGGCGATGCTCAGGGGACCATATGTGGTGTCAGGGATTGAACCTGAGTCACCCACATGCAAAGCAAATGCCCTACTGCCATAATATCACTCTGGCCCCTCTTTGTGTCTTGATCTCAAGTGAGTCTCTTGTAGGCAGAATAGAGTTGGATTTTACCTATATAACTCCCAGAAGACCAGCTTATTTCTAAGCTTTGGGTGGGGGTGGACTCATTATTATAATCACTTTTGTCACCAACACAGTCAAGCACACAGCACATTTGGAAAAAGACCATAGAAATCTAATTTGGAAATTTCTAATAATCTAATTTTCCAGAATAGCACAGTAATTACATTTAACATTCTAAATGATGGTCTGCCCAGCTCAGATAGAGAAGGGACCACCAAGCACCCCTATAGGGTGCTAAGAGGGCCCGCTCAGGATGGGAGATACGGGCTGAAAGTAGGCTATAGACGGAATATGATGGCCACTTAATAACTCTATTGCAAACCACAACACCCAAAAGGAGAGAGAGAGAGCAAAAGGGAATGCCCGGACACAGAGGCGGGGTGGAGTGGAGAGGACAGGGTGGGGTTGGTGGGAGGGATGCTGGGACCACTGGCGGTGGAAAATGGGCACTGGTGGAGGGATGGGTACTCGATCATTGTATGACTGAAACGCAAGCACGGAAGTTTGTAAGTCTGTAACTACCTCACAGTGATTCACTAATAAAATTTTTTTTAAAAAAATGACGATCTTCCCAGGGTTTTTTCTGGGAGGGGGTGGGAGTTGTTCAGTGCAGTCGTTCAGTGCCAGGGCCTCACACATGCTAGGCCTGTGCTTTACAGCTGAGCTACAGCTCTGGCCTAGAGTATTCTTTTTTCGGGGGGATCTGCAGGGGAATAGGTGATCCTGATTTGATCCCAACACTGCATATGGTCCACTAAGCACTGCCAGGCTGAGCTCCTGAGAACAAGCTGAGGCCCCAACATCCTCCCTTTCTCCCAAGGAAAATATGCCATAGTGGGAGGAGCAATAATACAGCGATACGGTATGGCATTTGCTTTTCATATGGCTGACCTAGGTTCAAACTCCAGTACCACATGTTCCCCCGCCCCGAGCCTGCCAGGAGTGACCCCTGAACACAGAGCCTTCATTTCATTGAGGGCTTGGGGCCACTCTCTGAAATACTCAGCATGGTGGCATGGGCCTGACAGTTTGGTGCTTGGGCTTAGCTTTGTGTCCCTGTGGTGCAGGAGGGCCTTGCTGGTGCTGGGATTGATCTGGGACTCCTGAATGTGCCAGGCAAATGCTCTACAACGTGACCCATCCTCATGGCCTCAGGGTAGAGTATTCTTGGTTGAAAATCCTGTTTTCTCACTTTTGAATGCTCATGCCATTTCCTTCTGCCTTGTAGGGTTTTTGTTGAAAAGTCTACAGATAATTTGGTAGTGATTCCCTTACATGTAATCTATTTTTTTTCCCCTAGATGCTCTTGGGGTGAGGGAGGAGAGATAGGCAAGGGAGAAGGTGCTTGTCTTGCCACTAGGAGCCAGAGTGGTCGTACAGTAGGTAGAGCCTTTGCCTTGCACTTGGCTGACCTAGGCTTAATCCTCCACACTGCATACGGCCCCCTGAGCTCACCAGGAAGATCCCTGAGTGCAAGACCAGGAGTACTACTGGGTGTGGCCCAAAAAAAGAAAACCAAGAGTGCTAATGTTTATACTTTTTCTGTACAAAGCAGGACAGGAAGAGCATAAACATTAACACTCTACTTGCTTGAAGCTTTTAAATAAATATTTTATATTTTAAATTTGAACTCATGAAGGGACGGGTGTTGGAACATTATATGATTGAAACCCAATCATGAACAATTTTGTAAAAATTTAAAAAAATGCTCGAGCGGGCCCAGTAACGTCTCCATTGGAGACTTTGTTGTTACTGTGTCTGGCATATCGAATACTCTCGGTAGCTTGCCGGGCTCTCCGAGAGGGGCAGAGGAATCGAACTCAGGTCGGCCATGTTGGCCGCTTGTAAGGCGAACGCCCTACCCGCTGTGCTATCGCTGGATTCGATTCCCAGCATCCCATATGGTCCCCTGAGCACTGCCATGGGTAATTCCTGAGTGCAGAGCCAGGAATAACCCCTGTGCATTGCCAGGTGTGACCCAAAAAAGCATATATATATATATATATATATGCACATATATATATGTATGTGTCTATATTACTGTCACTGTCCTCCCGTTGTTCATCGATTTGCTCAAGTGGGCCCAGTAATGTCTCCACTGGAGACTTTGTTGTTACTGTGTTTGGCATATCGAATACATCACGGGTGGCTTGCCAGGCTTTGCTGTGCAGGCGAGATACTCTCGGTAGCTTGCCGGACTCTCCGAGAGGGGCGGAGGAATCGAACTCAGGTCGGCCATGTTGGCTGTGTGCAAGGCAAACACCCTACCCCCTGTGCTATTGCTCCAGCCCGAGCTGGATGTGAGGGCGATCTGGCTGCGACATCTGTCACCCCATTGATCGCCAGGGTTGATTCGGCTGATCTGGCTGGCTAGGCGGGTGTCCCCTTCCTCCCTCACCACTCCATGTGCGTCCCTCCCGAAGCTGTGTGCTCAGTCGAAGAGGACGGCCTTCCCCGAATAGAGACGGACCAGTCTTCGGTCGAGGGTATACGAGTAGCTGCACTCCCCTGCTAGAACCTCCAAATAAATATAAGAAGAAAAAAAATAAAATTATGAAAAAAAACCCATACATATCAGCATATTTTCCATGATCGATAAGCCATACTCATACAATGTTAAAAAGAAAATCTCAACAGATGATGTTTAGAAAACTGAACAGGAGCTGGTCGGCCATGTTGGCTGCATGCAAGGCAAATGCCCTACTGCTGTGCTCCAGCATATATATATGTATGTATATATAAATTTAAATATAAAAATGTATAAACAAAATTTAAAAATATAAAATATTTTTAAATGTTAAATATTTTCCTTCGTCCTTGTTATAAATCTGATTTTGTCTGATATTTTTATTAATTTTTTTTTGGAACTTCTTAATAGTGGGCCTCAGGGCTGGAGCAGTAGCACAGCGGGTAGGGCGTTTGCTTTGCACGTGGCTGACCCGGGTTCGATCCCCAGCATCCCATATGGTCCCCCGAGCACTGCCAGGAGTAATTTCTGAGTGCATGAGCCAGGAGTAACCCCTGTGCATTTGGTGTGACCCAAAAAGCAAAATAATAATAATAATCACAGTCCTGTCCTCCTGTTGTTCATCGATTTTCTCGAGCGGGCCCAGTAACGTCTCCATCGTGAGACTTTGTTGTTACTGTGTCTGGCATATCGAATACGTCACGGGGAGCTTGCCAGGCTCTGCCGTGTGGGCGAGATACTCTCGGTAGCTTGCCGGGCTCTCCGAGAGGGGCGGAGGACTCGAACTCGGGTCGGCCATGTTGGCTGCGTGCAAGGCAAACGCCTTACCCGCTGTGCTATCACTCCAGCCCAATAATAATAATAATAATAATAATAATAATAATGATAGTGGGCCTTGGACCTGGAAGCCCATTTCTGGCTACTGGTCAGGTATAAACCTAACCATTCAGTGGTCAGGCCTTGGGCAACCAGAGCCACACCCAGACTTGCCGGGGTCTACTAGGATATATTCAGGGAGGTGCTGGGGTGGGAGGGACCCATAGTGCCAAAAATTAAAGTCCTGTGCCAAGTGTGTGCTCCGGTCCTCTGTGCCCTCTCCTTCAACGTTGTTAGGGTTGTGACTTTAAAAAAGAATTTATTTTGAAATAAAATATATTTTATTTGGAGGGTTTTGAAGGTGTGGAGTGGGAGAGAAAGAGAGAGAGAGAGAGAGAGAGAGAGAGAGAGAGAGAGAGAGAGAGAGAGAGAGACTCAAGAAAGAAAGAACATGGGCTTCTCCAAGGGTGGAGAGAGCCCCTACACACATCCCGGCATTAGACACGAAAGCATGAAGGTACACATCTCAAGAGGGGAGATGTGGACGACGCATGTGCTCAGGCACCAGCAGCACAAGGGCTCAGGCAGCATATGCACCTTAAAACATTTCTTAAGGCAAGCTGCTAGTTCATATGAACTATGCTGGGGTTTTTCTTGCTGCATCCTTTGGGGGTAGATCCCTCCATTTTTTCATTTTGGTTATGATCTCTTATCTGTGTCTTTTACTGGCTCTTGTGGGCTTCAGGATGTGACCGTCAGATAGTCACCCAGGATCCTGTGGTGTCAGTTCCTTTATTTACCAGCACTCGTGCGCCTGTGTGGGTCAGCAGAGGCACAGTGCCAGCACAGGATAGATGCCAAGGCAGCAGGGGAAGTTAATGCTGGAGGATACTATGAATTTAAGTCTCCAGAGGACTGATGGGCAAGAGATGTAGCCTCTCCCTTAGGTTCTTCCACAGTCCTGGCTGTCCTCTGCTGTGCTCTGCTCCTTGTTTCCCACAGAGGTGTAGACAGAGAAGATCTAGAAGCTGTGGGTTCCAAGTACAGTGAGAGATGCAGCCCCAGTGGCAGGTGCACGGATACACGGAGGCTGATTCTCAGTGTCTGCAGGTGCCATAGAGAAGTTGGTATCCTTTGGGACCAGGGAGATAGTTCGAAGGACTGGGGCTCATGCTTTGTAAGTGACCTGGGTTCACTCCTTGGCACAATGTAGTCCCCTGAGCACCACTGGGATCAACCCCCAAGCATGGTACCAGAAATAGCCTATTACTTGCTCCTCACCCTCTAGGTCATCCCTCTCAAGTGAATGCTTTGTACGCAGGAGTCCCAGTTTCAAGCTGTGGCACCCACATGGGCCCCTGAGCTCCACCACTTCAGAGTGGCCCCTGAAGCACTGCCTGATAAGCCGCCACCCCAGTCACTTCCCTTAGAAGCTCCTTTCAGCTCATGTGCTCTCGGCGTGCGGGAGAGAGGCAGCAGCTCTGTAAGTGAGCACAGTCCCAGCAATGGCCCAACCCAGGCCTGGCTAGAACAGGCCTCTGCCGAACCTGGGCAGGTACACAGTGGCACAGTTCCTGAGGCGCCGCCGGTGGGGCTCCTTCAGGTCCTAGCCAGCCTTTTTATCACCCTTCTTGCCTTCCACTTCCCTAACTCCAGCTGCCTGTACCTGAGCTCCTGCTGCCAGTCCCCAGTGTAGACAGGTCAGAGCAGCTGCCCTAAACTGTGTGCAGAATGTCTCCTGCTGCAGTCCTGTGTCCTGGGCTGTTTTCTGGCCGCCCCGTGTTTCTCCAGTCCAACATCTTCGCTTCCCCAGTACTCAGCCATGACATTCTGCCTCCATGTCCACTGCTCTCCAGGAGAAACCTCTCTGTTTTATACCTGGCCATGCATGTTCCCCTCATTGACAATCTCCAAGTATTTGGGTCCCAGAGAAGGAGACGAGTCTGGGTTTTGAACTGTGACCTTCCTCCCTCAAAGCTGCTGGAGGTAGCCTGGGTACTCAGCCTTCCACTACACTTCTTCCTGTGCCCTCCAGGCTCCTCAGCACTTCCCTGTGAAGACACTGCACTTCTTGCTCGTCCTTTCTCACAACCTCAGTTTCCCTGGATTTAGACTTAAGTTTTCGTCCAGAGAGATAGTACAGAGGGTGAGGTACTTCCTTGCAAGTCACAAACCCAAGTTCGTCCCTGACAACGCATATGTATGATTCCTGAGCACCATCAGGTGTGATGCCAGAGCACAGAGCCAGGAGTAGTCCCTGCCAGATGTCGCCAAGTTACTCCCCTCCTTCAAAATATGAAGAATTTGGTTTAAAATAACTCAATGCAAAGCACAGCACCCAAAAGGAAAGAGAGAACAAAAGGAAATGCCCTGCCACAGAGGCAGGGGGGGATACTGGGATCAGTGGTGGTGGAAAATGAGCACTGGTGGAGGTGGGTACTCGATCATTGTATAATTGAAATCCAAGCACAAAAATTTGTAAGTCTACAACTGTACCTCATGGTGTTTCATTAATAAAAATTTTTAAAAAGTTAAGGAGAAGGGAGGCAGAAAGCTAGGATAGTAGGTATGGTGCAGAGTAAGCCCTGAACACAGCTGGGTGTGCCCCCCCCCCATAAGACATAGAGGAGAGTTTTGTGTCTTTAATTGTACATTATCTTGCCAGAATTTCCAGTCAGTGTAAATTTTGTAAGTATATCAAACAACTGAGCATAAATTACTGAGAACCATTTTCACTGAAAATGAAAAACTTTTCACTTGCTCATAGGGTCTCCAAGCTGATTGCAGATACCCTCCCACTTTTATTTTCTCCCACTTTTATCCTTTTCTATAAAATTATGTGTAGTGATTAACAGTTAATTTTTCTTTTCTTTAAAATAATTTGTTTCACCTTACCCAGTGGTGCCCAGGGCTTAATCCTGGCTTTGCATTTAGAAATCACTCCTGGTGGGCTCAGGGGACCAAATGCAGTACCAGGGAATGAACCCGGCAGGTCAGCCACATGTAAGGCAAGCGTTGCTACCGACTTTACTAGTACTCTCTCTCCAGTCCCTGCTCAGAGTTTCTTAATCTGCAAAAGCTCCTGTCACCTAAAAACAGTTTCTGGGTTCACCTCTGTGTCTGTAATCAAGGTTGAATTAAAAGACTTAGGTTCATTGAGTTTGAGAATTGAAAGTGAATGGATGGTGGGTGAGGTAGGGTGTACATGTGTATGTGAGTGTGGGAGGGTTGGAGGTGATGACTGTAACAGGGAGAGGAAGACGGCAGTGTCTCTTTGATGATCCTAAACAATCAAGCACTTTGGGAGGTCACTCTTCAAATTACAAAAGAATAAGTTCTGCTGACTAGGACGGCTGGAAGGAGAGGATCACAAGAAAATTCACTGATTTTTCTTTTTTTTTCAACACTGAAAACTTTTTATTATGTCACTGATATTTCTTTTAAGACACCCACATAGCAGATGGTTTCCAGATGAAGAAACCAAGGCTCTGACAAGTCATAGACTTGTCCAAGGAGGTAATTGCTTATCATTGAAACCAGTGATTAATCTCGTATTTCTTCTATGATCCTACACTCTACTAGGCCAAGAGTAAAAGAATTTATGATTTGAGAAACCTGTTTTTTTTTACCCCAGACTCACATGACCCATAAAGACTTCAACTCATTTTTAAAAACTTGAATATGGGGCAGTTCCAAGAAAATTGGGCCAACTTTGTACCATTTATTTTATTAAAATGAGGGCAGATACATCATGATTGATTAGAATTACTTCGGCTAATTCCGTCTCTGGATGAGTCTTTGAGAATTCCTAGAACGTAGGGAAAGTTACAGAGGGTCTGGAGATTTCCCTATCGACAAGAAATCCTGTTTTGCCAAAAAGTTAGCCAATGCTTTGATAGTTCCAACTCCATAGATAGATCCAGGGCTGGCTGATACCATGGATAGGGAATTTGCCTTGCACACAGATGGCCCTACTTCAATCTTTTGCATTGCATATGGTCCACTAAGCACCTCCAGGAGTGATCCCTGAGCTCAGAGTTTAAGTTAATTCCCCCCCCCCCCCCGCAAAAAAAAATAAATAAAGGACCCAATTCTTTGCAGGCACTGCTTAAAATTCTCTGAAGAATTGTGACTATGTGTCAGGCTATTTAATGGGAAGCTCCTTCCTTTATGACATCACTAGACAGGTAATAAGGGAGCTATTTGAGATACTCTTGGAACACCTATTTTTGTGGGAGTGAAAGAACAACAGCTTTTAAAACTGAGGGTAAATATTCAGGTTTCATTCAGATCCTGAATACAAGCCAGCTGGTAAAATTATGGGATCTACCCAGAGGAGCTCCATGCATCAGACAGTCAAGACAAGTAAAAGTGGCCACAAGCGAGAGGTTTCAGGACGCAGAGGATCTGATGCTACTTACGGAAACCCTCAGCGGGAGTATGGATACCAGACAAACCTCTCAGTGACCGTGAGCCCAAAATCCCATGGAAGCCCAGACTTGATGCCACCCGTCACAGAGTATCCTCGATCTCACTCTGCCCCATCAGGGTCTTCCCCCTCCAGAGCACCCTACTCTCAGGGAATGGATCCCAGATCAAATATGGATACGAACTACTCTTTTTCTTCTCATAAAAGGAGTCATCACACTCAGACAGCAGATCCACAGGTGCCACGGGCTTTCCGAGAAGATAGACCACGAAGAGAGACCAGGCCACAGCATGACAACTCCCGTGCCCCACCTACTGTAGATACCAAATCCTCTCGCCGATTGAGTTTTATGGACCATAAGGATAATTTAGAGAACATACCAGAAGAAGAGCCACCCTCCAAAGTCCAGTACCCACAAGGGGTCAGAGTTCCCCGTAGGACTTTGATTTGTCCAAAGGATGCCCAAGTCCAAACTGACACCATAAGGAAGAATTTTGCTTCTGAAACCAGAGCTCCTAGGAAATACGTCACCCGAGTCACTGCAGACTTCCGGCCAGGCTCGAAAAAGCTCCCTTGCCAACAGACTGATGTGGGTATTCAAACCTCAGTTTCCAAATTATCCAAGACAACACATAAGAGTACCAACTTGGAATCAAGCCTCAAACTCTCTGTCCTTAAAGATGTGGATAGTGCATGCCCCCCTTCTTCACAGCCAGAGCCTGAGCATCCCCGCAAGCATAAAGCCAAGTCTTTTCAAAAGGTCTCAATGTCACCTGTAGAAGAGCCAATTGTGAGGTCCCCCGTCCAAAAAGAGGAGTCTAGCCGCAGAGTCACCATTTCCCCCCAAAAGACTAGACACTCAAGTGACTCTTGGAAATCTCGAGCAGAGAGCCCCTACAGCTCTGCCAGAAGGGGCTCAGAAAAGCCCTGTATCCAACCAGAGCTAGAACTGACTCCTCGACCCTTGCCCCCTCGTTCCTTACCTAAGTACGGGCCTGACTCCTCCTGGTGGGCCTTACTCAATCCTGGAGTGGAAATGCCCGAAAGCCGACCCACTTCACCTCACATTGAGCGGAACTACCAATGCCCTCCTGCCTTAGATCCTTGTTTCGGCTTTTATGAAACGGACTCAAGCTCTTGGGGTGAGGATATGATGTTCCAGAGCTGGAAGTTCAGCCCACCACCACCACCACCACCACTGACATCACCATCGCCACCGCCATCCTCAATACAAAAGGCATCTCCTTGTCAGACACCATTGAGGAAAGTGCCACAGGCCCCCAAGCACACCAGACAACCCATTCAAAGGTTTAGTGCTTTCTTCTTGGGTATGTGAAGAAGCAAGATTGTCCAGGTGCAACCCCGATTTAGTGAGGTGGGATATGGGGTCAGCAGGAAAGCCCCCCCCCCCCCTTTCATTCAGAGCCTCAGAACTCCTCTCTTGCTAGGGCCAAAGCTAGTCCCACTCTTGAGCCTGTTACTTCAGGCTTATACTCTGCCAGCTTCTCTAAACTCCAAGCTAATAACATCAATGACAAGGTCTCTGCCAATGTCAGGCATTTTCCCAGAAATCTGCTTAACATTTCAGAGGGAGGCAGTAGGGAGAGGTTTGCAGAGTGGAGATGTAGAATTGAGTGAGGGTGAGGGCTGGCAGAGGTAAATATTCAGGCAACAAAGTGGAGAAGGTGAAGTGTAGATGAGCTGGGACTTAAATTTCCAAGAGGGAAAGGGCGTTAGTAGTGGCACAAGTAGAGGGTGTCCAAAAAGGGAGGAGGAGAGAGGGAGGTGACGTTTAGTCCTAGATCAGAGATGCGACCTACAGAGGCTCAAGGACTGAGGGCACCTTGGGGTGGAGAAAGGTGGAGCCAGAGGAGAGGTTCATTAGTTGTGGGAGGGGCATGCTTCCCACAGGGAAAGAGAGAGAAAAGCAACACCCTCTGTTACTTTCAGATGTCTCTGAGGACATGTACAATCGTGTCATCTGGTGGCTGAAAGGTTTGTGGCTTTTCTCTTCTGCGGGTCCCTGAGTGGAGTTTGGGATGTAAAAAGACCCGAGGGAGGGTGGTCTCTGTGTATCTTTGGGCTGCTTGGAGGGAGCACGTTGCATTTTGGACTGAAAGAGCAGAGGGGCTTCTCATCTTGGCACAAACCCTCCCATAACAGTCATAAACTCTGGCAAGCACCCCGAGTCATATTCGATATGCCAAAAACAGTAACAACAAGTCTCACAATGGAGATGTTACTGGTGCCCACTCACTCAAATCGATGAACAACGGGAGGACAGTCATTCCTTGGAACTTGGAAATGTTTTCATTTTCAAGAGTCTCCTTTTACTGGGAAGTACTTTTGGAACAGAGAACATGTTAAGCCCATGGTTTTTCAGCTGGGGTGGTGTTACCTGTTCTCTGAGTAAAGAAGTCAACAAAACTCCAGAACAACAAACACCAAAACAAGAGACCTGCTTCACAGTCTGCCTTGGGTTGAGCCCACGCTGTTGAGACTGAGAGGTCTCTGCAGAAATATCTGCTTCCTCAGCTCTTCCTTAAGCTCCTATCCCAGGACCTGGAGGATGCCCAGGTCTGGTGTCCAGAGAGACCAGTGTAAGGTTGGAGCTTCTCCACCCTCCACCACTTGGGTTTTTTTTTTTTGGTGGGGGAGGGGCACATGTGTCTTTGCTTAGGGCCTACTCCTGGCTCTGCTTTCAAGGATCATGGTCCCCAGATCCTGGTAGGCTCCAGTGACTATTTGGGGTGCTGGAGATCGAATTCAGGTTGGGCATGTGCTTGGCAAGAGCCTTACTATCTCTCCAGTACTCTCTTTGGGCTTTTGACCTCTCTGATGGGAGAAGAAGTAAGGTCCAGCCCTCATACGGGGAATCTTAGCAACAAAAAGTTTCTGCTTTGAGTCTGGTGGCCTAAAATAAGCTCCAGGACGGGGCACATGAGAGAGGCCAGGATTCTGGGGAAGGAAGTTCCAAGGAGGTTTGGGTACTTGGGTTTGGGAGTTTGGGGAATGCCAACCAACCCAGCTAGCCTATGCCCGCTGAAGGATGGGCAGCAAAGAGCAGAGAAAGGCAACTCTGTACCTCAGAGGGAGCAAATCTCTACGAAGCAGATGTGTCCTTGAGTATGGTCTCTGGATTAGATTGGATTTCAGCCCTGTGTCCACTCTTTACTCTGTGACTTTGGTGACTCACTCTGCTTCTCCAGAAATTTGTTTCCAAACGGGACCCAGGTCTTCCTCTTAGCGTTTTTATGAGGATTGAAAAGCAATTACATGTAAACATTTGGCATGGAGTCTGGCATGGAGCACCTATAAATGCCAGTTGTGGTTATTCAGACCAAGTGATGACCACATTCACTGAACACCTTTAGTAAAATTTCTTTTTTTCCCCCTCCTGTTGGCACTCTCTGAATTCCTTTTGCTGTCCCCTGGGAATGCCTGACTTCTACTGCTCCATTATGCCAGATGAGGAGGTAAGAACACCCCTAGTGTTCCATTCTACCCCTGTTCCCCCTTAGCCAAGTCCGCCTCACCCTCTGAAGTAAGTGGGTGAGAAGAGAGAGAGTTGCTCCTGCATTTCCTTTGGTCACTGCACAAGGGCAGGGAGGCCGAGAGTGCAGCTGGGGGCTGACATCTACTTCCTTGCCACCTAAGGGACCCTCTCCCCTGAAAGCACCGGCTGAGCCAGCTTCAGCGCTGAGATAGTGAGAGGCATTTTCACAAGGAACCCTGCTCACTGCATGTGGGAAGGCTGTCTGGGGAGGCCTAGGCTGGATGAGCCTCCACTTGAGTCTCCTCTCTACCCAGGGCAGTCCAGAAGGGGGTCACTTTTCTGGGTTATACACTATTTGAGTCCTCAACTTGGAAAGGCACAAGGTAGACTGCTCCCAGCAGCCCTTTGTCCTGAATTTGGCAAGGAATGTCCTGATTTCATACTGCATTATTCTCATCAGTGCCTTAGTTCTTCTTGACCCATGTTTAATAAGATCATCCCCACACTTCTCCCCTCCACTCTTTCTCTTGCCTAATCTCTCCCTTACCCAGAGTCTCATGTGGCCTCTAATCAGGACGGAGAGTGGGCAACAGATAGAAAACAAAGGAGGGGACAGGCTGAACAGCCTGAGCTCACATTAAAGAAAGGGGCAGGGTCCCAAAATGTGCCTATCTCTCCCCTCCCCCATGACTTCTGAACCAGCTCTGTGCTCTGAGCTCAGTTGTAGACGCAAGCAGCTACTTTTCAGCAACCATCACCATGCAAGATGGTAACTCTTCTCTCCATCATTCCCTTCCCTCCTCTCTCCCTGTCTCCCTCCCATAGCAGTTCTTACTCAAATGCCTCGCACTCTGCTAGGCCTTAGTGGGGAAAGATGGAAGCATCACAGCTCACACATTCTTTGGCCTTGAGAAATTTACCATCTGGATGGAGAGATAAAATGAGGAAAGGAAACACTTAGACAACAGGATGAAAAAGTCTTTGCTCAAAAGTCTAAATAAATCAACAGATCGAAAGGTGCTCTTAGAGGGTCTTAGGAGACAAGGATTCAGCACGGGATTGGGGATTATGGTGCTAGTCAGGTTATACCCCCTGACCCAAAGCCAGGGAAATACCTGACTGTTAGCTTCTGCTTCACTTATTAATGCAAATCTATATATATTTGGGAAGAGGTTAGTATTTTCCCGGGTTCAGGATATAATGTTTAGGACTGTTCTTCCCACCCTCATCCCCTTTCTTTGTGCATCTTGTTTTAGTTTAGGAAGTAAAAACCTTGGCAGCAGCATGGCTCCTTCCAAAAATAGCTCTTATCCTGTCTGGATAATTGCAGCTCTCCAGCCCTGTTGAACAGCAGAGTGGCTCCCCAGGAGCCAGGAAGGGAAGACTCCTAGGCAGCTGGGCCTGATGATCTCTGGCTGTGGGCAAATTGGGTGGCACGTAGGTAGGCCAGGCTCCCTCTGAGCAAAGCCTGAGAGAGTGAGACCTTCCTCGGCCTGGCTCTCCAGACTGCCTGGCCTTCAGGGGTCCCAGGACAGACAATCTGGTACTGTGGTATCCAAAGTCTTTGGTTCCCAGATCTGAGAATGGTTGACTCTAGATTGTTCCAGATTCCATTCTTAGCAGAAACTCTCTGGAGGGTCAGGCTGGGGTGCCTGACTTGCGGACAACAGTGTGTTTGCGGTTGAGCTTCACAAGCCTGGCGTCCGCAGCTGAGCCTGGAGCTTGATTTAGCGCAAATGTGTGTTTGCGTCAGTCTCTTCCAAACAGCCCCTCAAACCCTTCTAAGAAGCAGGGTAGACTGATGCTTCTCATCCTCAGGCGGAACACAAGGGGCTGGAGTTTTCCCAGAAGAGGTCACGCTGGACCGAGAGAAGCATTCCCGATGGGATTTTTCAGCAGCAGCTCCACAGGAAGGTCCTGCGGGTGCTCTAGTGGGTCAGCAGGGGCTGTCTTCTCACACAACCCTGGGGAATTTCCTGGAATAAGGCTGCCCTGGCCCCAAAATCCTGTGTCCTCAAGGCACCTAACTTGCTTGCCCTTGGATGTGACTTCTCAGGCTGTCAGGCGACAAGGTGGTTTCCTCCCTGCCATAGCTATCAATTATGCAAGAAACCAAGTCTGGAAAACAGGCCAGGAACCAGAGGAGGCTGACTCAGTGATACGGAAGGCTGACTATGGTGTCTTAAGGGTGACATGACCGTTGGCCCTTGGGGGACAGTATGGTCAGCCTCAGATTGACTTCTGAGCATCAGGGAAGTTCTGCTCAGGTAGACTTCTGGAGTCTTGGTGGAATGCAAGGCATTTGTGGAGGGTTTAGCAGCGCTCTAGAACTCGGGCTGTCTCAAGGGAAACCTAGAACCTCTTCTCCCTCACCTCATGTTCTCTTGCTTTGGTGTACATTCTTATTGTTGAGAACAAAGGGAAGTGTTGAAAGCATAGACCAGAGTTGCTGACATGGCGAGGATACCTTTTTGGGGCGCTTTGCAAAGTTAGCTTGGAACTCTCTAGCAGCTTCTTTTCTTGTCAGGAGACACCTGTTCACATCCAGCTTTCAGGAGCAGCCAAGTCCAGAATGGGATGGGATATTTGTGACCTCTGACCTGAATGTACTCTTCCAGGCCGAACTCACTGTGGTTTCAGAGTTTGCAGACAGTTCTGGTTTTAGTACTGGAAGCCCTGTGTACTGAGAACTCCCTCAATCCCTCAGGCAGTGGTGCCATGCGCCTTAGCCAGAGCCTTTGGATGCTGAAGATGGGGGTGATGTCACTGTGAGGGCGAGCCAGGGCAGCCTCGAAAATGCTTCTAACCTGCATCCACCGAGAACATGGGGCAGGAAAATGCTGTGCCTTCTGCTCCAACCTGCCAGCAGAACCAAGACCAGAATCTCTGAGGTTTTATGTTCTGTTCACAATTATCCCCCAGGGGGAGGAATCTGCAATATCCATTTTGGATCTTCTTCTCTTCTCTTTTCTTCAGAATTTTTTTTAAAGCTTTATTTTATTTGGTAGGGGGACTCGCACGCTATACTCAGGGTGTGACACTTGAGTGCTGTGCAAGTTTGACAGTTCAGTGTTTGGGCCCAGCAATATGGTGCTGCTGAGACCTGGCTTGTTGGGGCCCCCCCTGGCCACACCCCATGGTTCTGAGTTGGGGTGGGCCTGCAGTGCCGGGGATTGAACTTGGGGTCTAGTGCATGTGAAGCGTGGACACCAGCCCTTTGAGCTAACTCCCTGGTGCCTAATAGTTTCATTTCATTCTGTTTTATTTACCCCTTTCCCTTTCTTTTGTTAATGTGGTTGTAACGATCAGGGATCAGACACACATTTGACCACAAATGTGGTACTTGGACACAGTTCAGTTGTGCCAGAAGCCCCACCTTGAGTTGTGGTGCTTGCATATTCACTCATGGTGCTCAGTGAGGTTTGCATGCCTTTAGTTGTGGTGCTTGCACATGTGCTGACAGTGGATCACACTCTGTTGCTGTGATATTAGTGCACATCATGGGTGTGGTCTCACCAGGACTTGCTGTGGTGCTCACAACTGTGCTCGCAGGGGCCACGCTCCAGGCAGCAGTGCTTGATCCTGGGGGGGTCTCAGCCTTTAGTTGCTATGCATCTGTCCACATCCAACTGTAGTACAGCCAGAAATTACTTGCAGTACAGAGGAACATGAATAATCAAGCCTCTGGGGGCGAACAGCAGAGTTGCCAGGTCTTCTTTAGTGTATGTGGTAGCACCAGGGGTCGGGCTTGTTTTTTTTTTTTTCTTTCTTTTTGGGTCACACCCAAAACAGGGGTTACTCCTGACTCATGCATTCAGGGATTACTCCTGGAGGTGCTCGGGGAACAACATCGGATGCTGGGAATCGAACCCGAGTCAGCCGCATGCAAGGCAAATGCCCTACCCGCTGTGCTATCGCTCCTGCCCCCGGGTCCGGTTTGTCTTAACCAATGAACAACCCGCCAACCCTTGGGGCATATTTTCTTTTGTTTTCTTTGGTTTTGAGGCCACACCTGACAGTGTTCAGTTCTTATTCTTAGCTCTGTGTTCTGTGATCACTCTCAGTGAACTCAGAGGATTATATGGGATTCCTGGGGTCAAACCTCAATTGGCCTCATACAGGGCAAGCTCCCTTTGTACTATTGCTCTGGTCTCGCAGGACATATTTTTAAAATATGTTCGTCTGTCTGGAACCCCACTCTGACATTACATTTTTTTTTGCTTGTTTGTTTGAAATGGTGGGTTCAGGGCTGGAGCGATAGCACAGTCAGTAGGGTGTTTGCCTTGCATGGCACAGTGAGTAGGGTGTTTGCCTTGCACGCAGCTTCCCACATGGTCCCCAGAGCACCATCAGGAGTAATTCCTGAGTGAAGAGCCAGGAATAACCCCTCTACATTGCCGGGTGTGACCAAAAAGTGAAGGAAAAAAAAAGGTGGGTTCAAGTTAGACGAGAAACAGTGGGCGTGGCTAGCTGAAGGCATTTGACTTCGGAGAGGCAGGATGCCTATGTGAGTGAGGAAGCAGGTCTGTCCACAGGGGCCCTGCCAGCTGCTCAAGCAGAGGAAGTCCATCCTGAGAGAGAAATGTCCCTGCCCCTGCCCCTGCACCCTTCTCTGCTCAGCTGCCTTTGGCCCAGCTGTCATGAAGGGAGAAATGTGTGACAGCTGCACGCTGTGGGCCTGGAGGGAGCAGGGCCCGTTCAGGAGAGCAGCTCGGGCTCCAACTCCACCCAGGGAAGCAGGGATCAGCTGGGGACTTTTCCCTGTACAGCTCCTTCATGCAGGGCCTTAGCTCTGGGGTCTGCCTCCACAGCAGCTGACTTCTGCGGTTTCAGAGCTGCTTCTGAAAACAAGACCTGTTTATAGAGATGAAGCAGGGTCAAGTCAGAGAAGCCCACTCCAGATTTGGCAGCAGCAGGGCACTGCCAACAGCATGTTAGTGTAAAGCTCGTCTCTCCTGGTCTCTCCTGGGTTCCACACCCAGGCAATGTGCACAGCCCCGGTTATTGGAAGGGAAGTGCTTGAATTAGTTGGAGTTGACCATTTTTGCTGTGGTGTCAATACTGATCTCAGCAGAGATAATAGTTAGTCCTCAATGTGGTGATTATACCATGCTAAATGCATCACCTTAGTGAATCTTCATGGTCACCCTAGGAGATGGACTTTTCCCTCCCTATGGGTAGGGCGTTTTCCTTGCATGTGGCTGACCCGGGTTCCATTCCTCCATCCCTCTTGGAGAGCCCAGCAACCTACTGAGAGTAACCCACCCATACCACAGAGCCTGGAAAGTTTCCTGTGGCGTATTTGATAGGCCAAAAACAGTAACAAGTCTCACAATGGAGGGATTACTGGTGCCCGCTCGAGCAAATTGATGAACAACGGGAGGACAATGCTACAGTACTATTTCACAAATCAAGAAACAAGCTCAGAGCTTGCTCAACATAGCTGAGAGTATCCTAGAGTGTATTCGGCTTCAGGGATTTGTTTGTAGTGTAGAGGTCCTCCTTCTGTAGCTACATCTTCTTGCAAAGTCATTTTTAAAATATTTAAGCAGCACCTTTAGATATCATGAAAATGATGAAAGGAAAGATCTTCCCGCAGCAGTGCCTGCATCTTTGCATGTGGCCTGTGAATCAAGAGGTGAGTGTGAGCTGGTTATCCAGGACAAAAGGCTGGTCATAACTGGGTCAGAGCTTCTCAGCTGGTCTAAGCTCCAAAATCTGAATGGAAAATAAAATTCATGAATCCTTTCACTCAATCCATATTGATCAGACATCTCCTGGGGGCAGAGATCTGATGGCCCATGCAGATAGCACATCAAACATGTGCAGGATTGAAGGGCACAGAGGTTAAACTAGAAGCCCTAATTCTGGCTGCTGTCCTGGGGTGATGTGCTTCATCGGGGGAATAGAGCACAGACGTGGACATCAAATACTATCACAGGGGAATGAGTCAGCAAAGTGTCGATCATAGAAGTGCTTGGAAGCTTAAGGCCCAATAGAGACCTTGGTAACTCATTGCCTGAAAACCAAAATTGTGACGTTCTGGCCATGGGGTTATTGGGGTGTTCAAGCCAAGACTGGGAGATCGGGGAAGGGGTGCTCTTAAAGGGCCCAGGCATCCAGTGGGAGAGATGGAAGACCTTCCCATCTGTGAGCTCCTGATGCATGGAGGGTGGTGGAAGAGGGCCCTCAGCATGTTTGTGTACCCAGCCAGCTCCGGAACTGCATCTGTGCAGCAGGCACCAGGAAGCAATGCCCCTGCCCTTGCCACCCACATCCCACACATGCCCCAGGATCCCAGGACACTGATCGTGAGAAGAGGGGGATTAAGAGTGTTTGGTTTTGTGCTTTTGCCCAGACCATGTGGGACGGGTTGGCTGAGGTTTCCTTGAAAGACATGACTCAGTGATGGTACTTGGGCCCTGCCAGGGTCTCTGGCTCTTTCATCAGTGACTTGTCATCTTTGGGAGAAGGGAGGTCCACTTAAGGGAAATGGCCATGGAGAGACAAAAGCGACCTTTGCTCTTCGTGCAGATCTGAAACCCTGATTTCCTGTGGGAATAATTCTTCACTCTTGGCCCAAGTGCAGCATCCTTTGGGTCCACGTCGCTTTCAGCAATGGGTGGGCAGGAAAAGCTAGTGGAAGAGCCCAGTTTTCCATGCGGCTTGATCTCAGCAGAGGGAGCCCAGGACAGCAGGTGAAAGTTGTGGGGGCCTGAATTTTCTAGAGTCACCTGCTGTGCCAAACTAAGCTTTATTTCCTCAACCCTCTACTCCAACACCCACCCCAGTTGTGCCCAAAGAAATGTTTTGCAGTCAATGACACCAAGACTGAATTTCAAGGGCGAAGTCAAAGAAGACTGGCTGGGTCCCTGGAGCTGGCTGGAGCTGGGGAAAGTGCTCAGTGGTCAGTGACACGCGGGAGGACCAGGAACTCTGACCAGTGACAGACTCTACCTGTACCAACTAATGCCAGAAAGGGAGGAGTTGGGGGAAACGGAGACCCAGGGAGAGAAGGGACTGACAGAGGGTGAGATTTGTCCTCAGCCTGGTCCTCTTGAGACACCTAACACATGTGAGGCTCGTGCGGGTGATATGCTCAGGAGACTGCTTCTCTAGCCTATGTTTCCCCCTCCTGCTCAGGTTGGGCTGTGATGCAGTCATTACTAGGGGACAGTCTTTAAGACTCAAGGTTGATGCAGAGTTCTGTGGTCCCAGGCCTTACTTCCCTCACAACAAGTTGGCAGCAGTGCGCCTTACGGTACGCAGAGCTCTTTGGGCCCAGGTGGCCCTGACAGAGCAGAGCCAGGATTCCCACCACAGAGGAGCTTTCTGCACAGGATTGCAGTGGGGACTGCAGGGGGAAGGAGAGTTAAGGAAAAGAAAGCTTTGAGCCTGGGTCTGTCCTCTCGACATAGGCTCTCTCTCCCCTGAACCCAGCAGCAGCCCGGCCCTGACCTCAAAGACACCCAAGAGGTATTTCTGAGCCCAGGTATGCACGGCCTGCAGTTAATTCCCACAGAGGGGGTTGAAGAAGCCCACGTATGACCTTCAGGTCTGAGGGTGGCAGCTCCTGCTCTTTCTGCAGATTGCCAGCAGCCAGTGGTTCCTCTGCAGAGAGTCTCCTGGTCTCACCCAGGGCTTTCTCAAGAGTCTTCTCTCTTCATTTAGAGGGCTCCTCTTATCAAAACCAAACTGTGGGCTCTGTCTGTGTTTGATCTCTGTGTTTTCAGGTGTAGAAGCTGAGGCACAGAGAGGTAGAGCGGCCCCAGATTATCCTAGGCAGATAGCTTCTCTTCATCTTACTGACTCCTGAATGGCCTGATTATTTCATTTCATTAAAAATCCTCCTCCCCCTTTCCTTTCCTTTGTTGCTGTTTCCGCAGCACTGGAGGTCACATACACTTGATGTGGTTCTCACACTGTAGTTGTGGTGCTTTCACATGCTGATTTTGTTTTTTAACTGCAGTGCACTCCAGGGGGTGTATGCTGTATACACAACACAACACACACACACACACACACACACATACACACTTTATCACAGTGCACCAAAAATGTACACTCTATTGTTGCAGACAGAGTGTATATTTGTCTGGGGGGTTGCAGACAACAGAATTGCTGGGATTGCATTTGAGATGTAGGGTACGCCATCAAACTCTTTCCAGCCTCAGAAGTTCTTGAGCATTTGCGGGTCTGATACTACACCCTGATTTCTTTAAGACACTGCACCCACCCCATCTTCCAATTAACCAGTGCTATATATCCAACACCTTACCGGTAGCAGCCCCTTGTTTTCTGAGTCCCATGTCCCCTGTAAGCCAAGCCCCTTCCCTCTCTCAGCTGAGTGTTCATCGCTCCAGGCCATGACCAATGAGGTGATATCAGGTCAGAAGAGGGAGGACTGGTTGCCTCTGGTACCTCCACCAACACTGAAGTCAGGGCTATGCTTTGTGCAGAGCATATTCCGGTCACTCAGCCTGCCCCGGAGGAGGATTCTCAGTCAGGGAGGGGTATGCTTCTGGAAAATTCTTCAGAAGCCTGATCAGCTCAGCCCTGTATTAGCTCAGGAAATCCCCCACCATCTCCCCGCCCCCTAAGGCAGGAGGGATCTACCTCCCCCTCTGCTGACCCTTCTGAGTCTCTAATACCCCTAAAGCTGTGTATGTGGAGTGGGGGTGGGCAAGGGCTGTGCCCATAGCATCTACCTGCTATAGCCCAGCTTGGGTAGGGGAGGGGGTCTCCAGCACTGGCTTCCCCCTCACTGGCTTCTCCTTCCTTAGCACCAGACAAGGGTGTTTTGCCTGGGAAAGGCAATACAACCTCTTCAGTCCACATTTTCAGCCGAGGATCTAGGGATAATTTATGCAGCAAATCCCTTTCCATCTTTAATCTGGAGGGCTGGGATGGCGTTGGATGTTGTTGTGAGACCCTTGATTTGATCCCCAGCCCTACCTTGCCTTCAAAAGATAAGGGAAAGAAAGGAACGCTCATTAGTCTTGGGTCCAGGGACGTGCGTGCGTAATGGGAATCTCACATGGGTGGAGATGGGCAGTGTTAGGTTCTGTTTTAGAATTTATAAGCAGGCTAAGTGATCTGGACAGCAAATTCCGGGGGGCACTTCTCGAGAACCTCGCACAATCAGGGGTAACTAAGGGTTTCTCTCTTTGGCTTGGGGACAAACCCTTCTTCTCCTTCCAGAGGCATCTCCTAGAATACCAGGTGGGAGGTTCCTTTTTTGGGGGACAGGCTCTAGCCCCCGCAGTGCTGGCTGCGCGCCTCCAGAAGCCCCTGCAGGGGTTCCTGCCTCTTTGCCCGAAACTCCTCGGTGGCCGGCGCCCCTCGGGGAGGGCCCGGCCGCCCCCGACCCGGGGCACCCGCCCCCCGCGGGGGAGGTCAGGCCCCGCCCCGCGGCGCTCGCCCCGCCCCGGCCGGTCCGCTGCTCTCCCGGCGCGGGGCGGGGGCCGGCGGGGAAGCGAGGTCGGCGCGCAGCTCCCGCTGCGGGTCCTCGGGCGCTGTCCAGGCGGAGCCGGCCCGGCCCGGGCTGCAGCCATGGTAAGGCGGACGGGCGCCGGGCAGGCCGGCCACCTGGGCGGCTCCTCGGGGGCCCGCCGCGCCGCAGCCCCGGCCGTGCGGGGCGGGAGGCAGCTGTGGCCGGCCGCGGGCGCAGGCTGGCACTGCTGGCGGGCGGCACTGCGTCGCCGCTCCCAAGTTTCTTCCCCTGATCTGAGCAGCGGCTGGGGGCGAGGAGACCCTCCGGGCTGGTGGTGCCCGAGTTCTGGCACCGCGGTGGCGAGGGGGTTCCGTGCTGAGGTTAGGGGAGCGCGCGCCTTCGTGTCCAGGAGCCGCGCGCGCGTGGGGGCCGGGAGGGCGCGTCCTCCAGGAGCTGGGAGGCGAGGGTCCCCGCCCCCGCCCTGCTCAGGCGTAGCTGATGCTGTTCCTCACCCACCATCCTGGGCTTTGGGGCCAACACCAGCCTCCTTGGGAAAATGCACGGAGGCGCGCACTGGCTCTGCCAGTCTCCCCAGGAGCGATGGGGGGTGGGGGGATGCTCCGGGCCTTGCAAGGGGCAAGCCGCTGGGCCCTTCTCTCAGTGTCCTGGGTCCAGAGACCCGTGGGAAAGGGCTGCCCAGCTCACCCTCCTCTTCGGTGGGATCAGCTTTATTCGCTTCTTTCCCGTGCATCCTACCCCCAACATTCCCCCACCCCCACACCCCTCCAAAACCAGGCCCTCTGCAGTGGCGGCGGTGGGGGGACTCGTTCCTGCCACCTGCCTGTAAGAGGAGGAGAAACAGTGACCCAGCGCAGCCGGTAGGAAGTTTTGTGTTTGCTGGTGAGGATGCCAGCTCTTGCAGCCCTGTTTTCAGAGCCTGCCACGGACCCGCTGCACCCATCTTAAATTCCATTGGCTCCTGGGTTCTGGAAGCCCTCTGGGCTTGCCCTCTGCATTGGGGGGCACAGGCTGTTGGAATCAGGAGGTGATCTTGGACCCGCCAGGGGGGTGGGGAGGGCAGGATGTTGCTTGGGGGCAGTCATCAAGGGAACCTCCTAGGACCCCTGGAATCAAAAACTTTCAGGTCTGGAAGCCCAACATTTTGGACTATTGTCTCTCAAGCTGTTTCCAGGCTTAGGACCAAGACTTGGCCAGGAAGTTTTGGTGACCCTGTGACCTTCTCCCAAGGGGCTTTCCTGGGAGAGGCCAAGTGGTGCCTGCCTTGATGCTTGCTCCCTTTTTACTCCCCACAGGGGGCGGACAGGCAGATTGTTCCAGGGATGGAAGCCTGGGGAGTGCTGAGCGTCTCCAATGCCAAGCCCAGAGGGTCCTTTATGCCACACACTAAGCTCAGTTCAGCTGAGGTCTTGGTATTCCTTTCTAGCTAAAGACCCCTTCCCGCCACCCACCATCTCCTCCCTCCAGTCCTGATTCCTGATGCCAAATGGTTCATGTCCAGCCAGAGTCCTCCATGAGGGTCTCTGTGGGAGGTCAATGGGGAGCTGCCTAGTTCAGGAGTCCCTGGTGGGGTGGCGAGGGGATGTGCATGGACAAAGAATGACAGGCCAACATCAATAACCATCCTGCAGCCAGACATGCAACTTCTCTCCTCAGACTCAAAGCATCTTAGATACCTGTCTTTTGGCGGTGCTTTCTCCCCTGGCCTTCCTGTGAGGCAGAGGAGAGCCATTAACAGTTTGGACCTTCACACCCTGAAACTAAGACCCTACTCAAGGGTAGGCGAGATGGCTCAAAGGATGCACAGGCTTTGTATGTGGGAGGCCTGGATTCAATCCCTGACACCGCATAGTCCCCTGGCACCGCATAGAGCACTGCTAGGGGTGACTCTTGAGCTCTGAGCTGGCAGTAGGCCCTGAGTTCTGCCAGGTGTGGCTCCCAAATTGAAAATTACACACAATTCAAAATCAACAAGGGTGTCTCTGATCAGACCACAAACATTGTTCTGCTGACTCCTACATGCCCTCTGCTGGGCCCCTCAATTTGTCTGCCACCTAATTGGCACAGAATTCTTAGGGATGGTGGCCTCTCACGGGCCAGAGACCCTGAGAGACCAAGGACCTGCAGCGACCCCCCCACTCCATGTCTGCAGAATTGGGGGGGGGCGGGTGAGGAAGATGATGCAAGTCTCCATGAGTCAAGGGTGGCAGGGAGAAGTCCCTGTAGCCAAGACCCCACCCTCTGTGGCTTAGGGTCTTTGCAGGGAAATCTAGTTGACATGGTTGATGGTGGGGGTGGTCTGTGCCAAGAGAACACTGAGAGAGACTGGAAGAAATATGCGGCAGTTCCCAGGGACCGTTTCCTGTGTCCTCTAGGCCATCTAATGCCCCCTCCTTCCCCCCGTTGGCACCTCTTCAAGTTCAGGTGAAAGGGTGAGATTCAGATGCATTGAGAATGTAGTTAGTGGGGAGGCTGAGCCCGTGTCCTTATGGGTCGGTCACCTTGGTGACAGCCCACAACCCTCAGGCAGGCATTAGTGACCTTGGGGTTAACCGGAGAGGCCAAATGGATTGTGCTGAGCATAGAGGGGGAGGCTGGTGCTGTGCCCACCCGAGTAGGCACCGGCAGGCATCCTAGGACAGCCAATCAGAGCACAGGGGACTGCAGGGAAGCCAGTGATCCTGTTGCAGCTGAGCTGCCCCTGGAGGGTGGGAGCCAAGGAAAGGGGGCAGGGGTGGGGGGAAGGACATTCCACAGGCTTTTTTGGCCTTTGACAGAGACAGGGGGTCAAAGAGAAAGGGAAAGGAGCAAGCCAGACAGCTGGATTACAACAAGCGCATCGAGACCAGGCTGTTTCTGTGTTGAGGACTTGGCCTGGCAGATAAAATTAGACCTAGAGCTGGCCGACAAAGCGTCTGAATCGTGGGACATGGACCGTCCGCTGGGCTGTCCAGGCAGCTCTGTCCCTGAGGACAGGCCTGAAGCTGGGGTAAGGTGCTGCTCGGGGAGGAGGGCGGTCTGGCTCGTCTCCCCCCTGCCTTGGCTGGGATTGATGCTCAAATTCAGAAAACAGTTTGGTCTTTGGCAGAGCTGGTGGCAGAACAGATAGGAGGTGGGGACCCTGGTGTCCCCCCATGCTGAACAGCCAGGGCTAGCAAGGAGAATGGTGTTGGAATCCTGTGGATCTTCTGGGGGGGCCCTGAGGCCTGCCTTCCCCTGCTGCCCCTCTGTCCAGTGCCCCTTGGGAAAACCAGGCAGGGCTCAGGTTTCTTTCTCCCCCCTTTAATCCAAGCCCAGACAACTGCTGGGGTACTGTGGGGTTGAACAGTGGGCACAATTTCCTGGAACACCCCGGCTTTCTAGCTGCCTGCCCACACCTCTCTTGCCATAGAACTAATCTGCCCATGGGGAGCTATATTTGTCTTTGGGTTGGGGATATGGCTTAGCTGCAGAGCTCATGTCTCCTTTGTGTGAGGTCCTGGGTTCGATCCCTGGCCCTTGGGGGAAAAAACAAGGCTGTATTTATTCAGGGGCCAGGCAGATGACTCTGAGAGCCGGAGTGCAGGCTTTGCATACTGGAGCCTTGGGTTCAAACCTAGGCATCACATAGTCAACCCGAGCACCATCAGGAGTGATCCCTGAGCACTGAACTGGGAGTAGCCCCTGATCACCCACCGGGTGGGACCCAAAAGACAAAAAAATTGTTAGGACAACTGATATAAATTGGGATATGATTCAATTCCTGACCTTTGGGGTCGTCCCTAGTCACTGGCTTGGTGAAGACCCTTCTCCCCGCAGGAAGGACAGCTTCACCAAGCACCCCATGAGAAGGTTCGGTGCAGTTCTGCCCCTCTGGGCACTCAGTCTGCGCTGCTGTGCTGGTGTCAGGCAGGAGGGCTGCTTGGGGTGCTGGGGAGCTCCGGAAACCATAGCTGTGAGCAATGCAGGGACCTGAGAGGCTCTCAGGTGACTTTCCTGCTAGCCTCACATAGTCCTATCCTCTGCACCAGTCTAGCCCTGTGTGTGGTCGCCTCCTTCAGGTCCTCCTTTGTGAAACGGGGAGCACATCTCCCATATTCCGGCTGAGGTTCCAGAGTGGTTCGGGGTAGCCCCCACTGCCTTGGCCAATCCCCAGAGGGTGAGTCAGTCTCTGAAGCCAGCTCTTGTCCATTGTCTGGGGGTGGCAAGTGGGCATTGTGAGGCTGAGCCGAGCCCAGCACCGCCAGGCACTTCATCGAGAGGGTTGGCCCCCAGAGAAAATAAGATTTAGGGTTTCGAGCTGAGGTGAGTGTGGAGGAGCGAAGCGACTCTCTTCCAGGCTAGAGTTGGGGTGATCAGATCTCTGCAGAGGACCTGGCTGGTTCTCTGCCTGCCACCCGCCCCGACGATTCAGAGATTTAGGCCAGATGTCTCCTGCCTTGCTACTAAGGCCCAGTTCCAGGCAAAGGGCACTCACAGTCAGGCCCAGCCACCCTTCAGCCGTCTGAGCTCTCCCCTGGCCAGCATTCTCCTGTCCTCTTACCAGTCTCTGCAGCAGCGTCCACAGACAGGTCTGCCCTGCCCTTCCGGGACTTGGGGCCAGCCTCAGTGAGGCTCAGTGTCTGGAATAAAAAGGGTCAGAAATGCTGCAGTGACACCCTCTGTCGCATCTGCGCCCCGTTTCCAGCACACCCCGTCTCAGGTAGGAGGCACAGAGCCCCCTGCTGGCTCCCGAGGGACCTGCTCCCTCTCCTCCTACTCACTCCATTTTCACTGCACCCTTGAAGCTCTAGTGACACTCTCTCTCCAGCTCTATGCCTGTCTGTCCTCCCTAATTCACTCTCACTTCCTGGCCTTTGGGGTGGTCCCTGGCCGCTGATTTGGTGCGACCTCCGCAGGAAGGACAGCTTCATCAAGCACCCCATGAGAAGGAGGGAGTACCTCAGGTCCCAAGACAGTCGCCAGAACTTTGGGGGCTGCCCAGGCCACTCCTAGACCCCCTAGGCTCAGCCGGGGAGCAGTTCCTCTAGCTTGGTTGCACTTTCTTCCCCTCTTTAACCAGAAGCACTTTCCTCTCTCTCCCTCTGACCTTCTCCTGTCTTCCTCCTTTATTCTTCCCTTTCACCCACCTCCCTTCCCAACCTCCCCACCCCCAGATCAGGCACTTCCTGGAGGACACAGATGATAAAGAACTGAACAAGTTCGTGAAGGATTTCCCAGGAAGCGACACCTGCCATCAGCGAGAGGCCAGGCCCCGGGTGGTTCGGCCCCGGCAGGAGCCAAAGCCCCATGCTCCTGACTTCTGCGAGGATGACCCGGAGCTCAGAACCCCCTCGTGGCCCCAGCCCTGTGACAACCAGCAGCACTTCTGTGCCCCAGCCCCCCACAGCCCCTCAGCCCGACCCCGCAGCCCATGGGGCAAGCTCGATCCCTATGATTCCTCTGAGGTAGAGCTGCCAGTCCTGCCTTTTATCTTTGAGCAAACTGGTGAAGACCCAGGGAGGGAACAAAAGGAACGTGTGTGTGTGTGTGTGTGTGTGTGAGAGAGAGAGAGAGAGAGACAGAGACAGAGACAGAGACAGAGAGACAGAGAAGAGACCGAGCAAGTGAGAGAGAGAGAGAGAGAGTGTGTATGTGTGTGTGTGTGTGTGTTTGTGTGTGAGAGAGAGGCAGACAGAGAGAGCGTGAGCGTGCAAGTGCGTGTGTGAGAGAGAGACAGAGAGGCTGAGCGAGTGTGTGTGTGTGTGAGAGAGAGACACAGAGAGAGAGAGAGCGAGAGCACGCAAGTGTGTGTGTGTGTGTGTGTGTGTGTGTGTGTGTGTGTATGTGTGTGCGCTGGGTGTCTGCCTGTCCTGTGTTGGCCCCAGCTCTGTGGTAGTGGCCTCAGCTGACACTGGAAACTTGACAGTATCATCCGGGGCTGGAACCCAGTTGCTGACCCCAGATTGAGCCTCAAAGAAGCTGGACATTTTGATTCAAAGACTGGGCAAAGACCTAGGCGGGAGGGAGAAGGCTAATACCAGGTCCTGGGGCCCCTCTAGCCTCTCACCTCAATAACTTTGCATTTTTGTCCACTAGGATGACAAGGAGTATGTGGGCTTTGCGACCCTTCCCAACCAAGTCCACCGGAAGTCTGTGAAGAAAGGCTTTGACTTTACCCTCATGGTGGCAGGTAGAGTGGGGCTGGGGGTGGGGGGAGCAGGGAGATTTGGGTGGGGAGAGTGTATACATGGGGAGGGGAAACGGGTATGGAGAAAGCAGGTGGCTGTGCCTTTTTACATAGTGGCCCAGAGCCCTAAGGGGGCCGACAGTATAGAAACTCCTCAGAGCAACTCCAGAGGGCCACAGAGCTCAAGGGGCTGGAGCACATGGTCTGTGAGGAGAAGGGCCTGTTTCCATCCTACCCTCTCGTGGTCTCTCCAGCATGATTGCAGTGAGCACTGAGCACTGCTGGGTGTGGCCCCCAAACAAAAACAAAAATATAAAAACAAAACCAACAACAAAGGGCCAGAGATAGAGATCAGAGGGCCAGTACACGTGCTTTGCATGCGGGACACCTGGGTTAGAGCCCTTGTCCGACCTGGTCCCAGGAGCACTGCCAGGAGTGACCCCGAGTATTGTGCTGGGAGTAACCCCTGAGCACTTCCAGCTGTGACCCCCAAACCAGCCAACCAAAAAAACCAAAAAGCCCGCTGCACCCCAAAGTTCTCTATTATTTTCCTCATTCTCCTGGGTAAGCTCTGACCCTCATTGGGCCTTGGGCAAGTAACAAGGCTGGACAAGCTGTTCTCTGGCTTCCTTCTCAGGCTAAATGTTGGTTGATTTCTTCCTAATTAGATAAAGAAAGGGGCTCCCCACCCTCTCCCACCCCACCCATTTTAGTCCAGTGGGTTTTCCCTGCACTATCATCTGATCTTATCTTCTGCCTCTGTCTCCTGACCCCTGTCAGGAGAGTCTGGTCTGGGAAAATCCACCCTTGTCAACAGCCTCTTCCTTACCGATCTGTACCGGGACCGGAAGCTGCTCAGTGCTGAAGGTAAGGGAAGGAAGGAAAGAAGCATGAAGACAGGTGGGCTCAGCCAACTTAGAGAATCAAAGTCCTTCAGAGTTAGCCTCCCCAGCGTGCAGGCGGCTGAAGCTTCCTAGGAGACCAACAGCATCACTCCGGGGCCTATAGCGCCTGGCAGCCCACCAGCTCGTTCCCTAAAGATTTGGGTGCTGAAGGAGGGCAGGGACCAGAATGCTGCTCAGAGTGAGTTTCTGACCCCCAAAGGATTCCAGGAATCCAAGAAAAGAGCCGGGAGCAGAGAGGACGCTGGGGCCAGAGCCAACAGCCACCGGCATTTCCTGTGTTGGGAAATGTGCTACTTGCTGGTTCCCAGAGAACAGGCCCCCCCTTGGAGCTTCAGGGTGGAGAAGGGGAGGGGGGCACCACGTGGATGAGTAGCCTGGGCAGCAGAGCTGGTTGGGGTGCGTGGTTTGTTTTCTTGGTGTGGGCCCTGGCCTCAGTTTCCCCCTTCCCCAGAGCGCATCATGCAAACTGTGGAGATCACTAAACACGCAGTGGACATTGAAGAAAAGGGTGTGAGACTGCGGCTCACCATTGTGGACACACCAGGTTTTGGGGATGCGGTGAACAACACAGAGTGGTATGTCTGGCCAAGCGTGGCCCTGGCGATCCCCACCTCCCCCTTTCTATACACATCCACATCCACAGGCAAGACTGTCCAGAGGAAGAGGGTGGTGATCATGCACAATGTCACTCCCCCTTTCTCCCTTGCTGGTGGCTGTCCCCTCTGTGAAGTGAGAGGGAAAGAAATGGAACAGACTTTTCTGACTCTGCCCTGAATTCTAAAAAAAAAAAAAAAAGCAGAGCCTCAGAGAACAGAAAGATTAATTATTCAGTGCTTAAGATGCGTGCCTTGCATGCACCTGCCCCAGGTTCAATCCCCAGCCCCACATGGGTATAGCCCTAGAAGCTGTGGAAGCCCTGAGCACTGCCGCACTGGCCCTGGGGTCTCTGACGCCACACAACCTGAGCAGAACCGAATCCCCAGGCCCCAGCATTAAATTACCAAGCCTAGTTGGCTGAGAATCACTGTGTGGTCCCCTGGCCTCAGGCTCAAGAGGCTGCCTGTCCCTTCCTCCCCAAAGGAAGCAAAAGACTCAAAAAAGCAAACATATGGCAGGACCTCCCTGATACTTAGTAGGTCTTAAATAAATATCACCTTTCCTTTCACTAGTAATATTTTAGGAACAACAAACAGGTCCCCCTGCCTCGCCTGCCACATGCTGTGGTGTTTGGGATTACTCCCACTTATGGTATTTGAGCTTACTTCCAGCCCAGGGCTGATGACGGGGTGTTGTTCCCTGTGATGCTCAGGGGACCGTGCAGTGCTGGGGATCAAACCTGGGGCATGCTCGAAGCATGTGCATAACCCTTTGAGCTATCTCTGTGGCCCCGCCACAAACAAGTGTTATAGGGATCTGAGTCACTGAGAGAAGGGGTGAGAGGAGAACAAAAAGGTAAAGGAAAAAAATGAGTGGAACTCTTTTTAAACACCAGGAATTCCCTTGGCTGTCTGCCCAAAGAAAAGGTAGTGGGGTTTTTGTTTTGTTTCCAGGAACTGAGGAATGCTTAGCTAATGTCAGACCTAAGTGAGGAGTAGAATGAGTGATAGAGACAGGGAAAAAGATGGTAACTTTCTTGAAGTTAGGCAGAATGCTACAAAGAGCCCTGCTGATCTCCTTGGGCATTTAGTTACTGCCTAGTCTGGAGCCAAATGACTTCCTGTTTCTTCAAACTGAAATATTCCAGTTCTTATACCTCACTTAGTTTAATCTGAAAGCCACCCAGAATGGTGCACATGAATGTACATAAAAAGTTTTTTATATTTGCACTCATGAATTCTAAGATTAAAATTGCAGGATGGGATTGGAACGAAAACATTAAGATTAAGGTATCTATCTGAATTCCAGTAACATATATACTCCCTGAGCAGCACGAGGCATGGCCCCTGAACACAGAGCCAGGCGTGATCCCTCAGTCCATGGGATTGGCAAAAAAAAAAAAAAAATTGCAGGATGGCTGGGGAGATAACTCAAAGGTTGAACATATGCTTTGCATGTGAAGGCCCAGTATGGTATTCAGCACTGTATGGTCCCATGAACACCTCCAGAAAGAATCCTTTAGTGTTGTGCCAAGAGTAGATCCTGAGAACTTCCAGGTATGACCCCAAAATGGAAATAAAATGTAGAAAGTGTAAAATAAAAATATCAGGCCTCTTGTTAAAGTGACGGGCTGGAGTGATAGTACAGCAGTAGGGTGTTTGCCTTACAAGCGGCCAACATGGCCGACCTGAGTTCGATTCCTCCGCCCCTCTCGGAGAGCCCAGCAAGCTACTGAGAGTATCTTGCCCGCACGGCAGAGCCTGGCAAGCTACCCGTGACCTATTCGATATGCCAAACACAGTAACAACGAGTCTCATGATGGAGACGTTACTGGGCCCGCTTGAGCAAATCAATGAAAAACGGGAGGACCGTGACTGTGACCGTGTTAAAGTGATTAAGAATGTGAAGACAGGGCACGGAGTGAATAGTACTGCCAGTAGGGTGATTGCCTTGTACCCAGCCACCCCGGATTTGAGCCCAGCACCCCATATGGTTCTCTGAGCCCGAGCTCCTCTAGGAATGATCTCTGAGCACAGAGTCAGGAGTAAGCCCTGAGAACCTCTGGGTGTGGCCCTAAAACAAAAACAAAACAAACAAAGACAGGGGCCAGAGAAAGTAGCACAGCAGGTTGGCTCTTGACTTGCAGGTCACTGACCCAGGTTAGATTCTTATAATCCACTTTCGTTCCTCAAGCCTTGCTAGGAGTGATCCCTGAGTGAAAAGCCAGGAGTAAGCCCTGCGCACCACCGAGTATGGCTCCCAAATATAACAACAAAGAATTTAATAAGAGCTACAGCCAAGATTGGGTCCTGTTATGCGCATGGGCAGATCCTGGATAACTGCCTCCCACCAGACTGTCCCCACTTCATGTTATCATGGCAGCAGATGGCTCTGTCCCTTGCTTCCTCTTCAACTTCATCATCTAAGCCTTGAGAGAGGACCACCATATCTTACCTTCTTACTCTGTGCTCTGTTAATACACAAATTTCATAAATATTCCTGATGGAGCAAGGGAGCCCCATTTTTCTCACTTTGCTAGGAATAAGCCCAGTAAATCTTGCTTGTTTGCTACTCAACTTTCAGCCAGCACCCTGTTCTATATAGCAAGAACTACGCCTCACAAGTCCCCCTTGCCTCCTACCTTCCATGAGTGACGTTCATTTGCTGAGCACTCACAATATGAGATAGGACACTGCCACAAATAACTCAGTCTCCCGGCAGGAATTTGAGCACCTCCTCACCTGTTCTGGAACTTCCTAGGGGTGCATAGCAGCCAGAGAGAGCTGGTCCTTGAGAGGCCACTGTGTGGAGGCAGTGGTGAGGGATTGAGTGTCTCAGCTCTCCAGCACGTGTCAGTCAAGTAACAAGGTAGTAAATGGTCAGGTGGGAGAGTGGCAAACAGTTATAGCAGAAATAATTGACTCCTAAGGGCAAGAAGTGATAACACTGCCAAGGATTTAGATGGGTAGGGAATTGATGAGTCCTAATGATGTGGATTGAGTCTCTTAGTTGTTGAGTTTAGCTTCTTAATGCATAAAGGGAAAGTGATGACTCATCATGTCCACCTTCAGGGCACTAATCAGTGAGGATTATTTAAACTAGGTAATAGAGAATAACAATCTGCTCACAAGCCTCTACTTTCATATCTGTCTGTCACTGTGTGGTAGGAGAAGGTGAGGACAGCGAGAAGTTAGCATAGTTGAGAGAGCTTTGTGGAAGAGGCAGTTCTTGGACAGCCTTCAAGGATGATGCAGGTTTGGTGAAGTAGAGAAGAAGATGGAAGCAGATGAACAAAGGCTCTGAGCTGGTCCCCTACTTCCCACCTTCAGACTCCATACAATTTTTTCCCTTTCATTCTTCCCCCCCTCCTCCTTGCCATTCTTAGTATTTTTGTTTATATTCTTTGAGGGGGAGGGGCACACATGGTGTTCAGGGCTTACTCTTGGCGCTGCACTCAGGAATTACTGGAGGTGCTTGGTGGACCATATCTGGTGTTTGAGTTTGATATGTCTATCAGCCTGAGGTTGTATAAGGTGCACCCCATCTCTCCCTATAACCGTATTGGATAGCAGAGTTACACAGTTCAGGAAGCCCCTGCTCCCACCATTTCTTTGCTTATCTGTTCATGTCCCAGCTGGAAGCCAGTGGCAGAGTACATCGACCAGCAGTTTGAGCAGTATTTCCGAGACGAGAGTGGTCTGAACCGCAAGAATATCCAAGACAACAGGGTGCACTGCTGCCTCTACTTCATCTCGCCCTTCGGTCATGGGTAGGGCCCAAGCCTGGGGCTCCCCTCCCAAGGGCAGGGAGGCCATTGGCAGAAGGTCATAGTTTCTGTTTTCCAGGCTCCGGCCACTGGATGTGGAGTTCATGAAGGCCCTGCACCACCGGGTTAATATTGTGCCCATCCTGGCGAAGGCGGACACACTGACACCTCCTGAAGTGGAGCGCAAGAAATGCAAAGTGAGGGGGGGAGGGGATACAAGAGGGAAGAGAACAGGTGGGCTGTGGAAACACTGGGTTCCCAGAACTGTGGGTCCTTCATGTGTTTGCCAGATCCGGGAAGAGATTGAACACTTTGGGATCAAGATCTACCAGTTCCCAGACTGTGACTCTGATGAGGATGAGGACTTCAAATTACAGGACCAAGCCCTAAAGGTGGGGCTCCCAGGGAACCTGTCTCATCTAGTCTCTTTCGGGCAGCAGAGGGGTTCTGTGTAATGTGGGCAGGGAGCAGACCTAGGCTACAAGATGAAGCAGAGTGGATAAAGATGCAGGTAGAAAGAAACAAGTGAGGGCTGGAGCGATAGCACAGTGGGTAGGGCGTTTGCCTTACACGCGACCAACCCGGGTTTGATTCCCAGCATCCCCATACGGTCCCCCAAGTACCGCCAGGAGTAATTCCTGGGTGAAGAGTCAGGAGTAACCCCTGAGGACCACCAGGTGTGACCCAAAAAGCAAAACAAAACAAACAAACAAAAAAACTAGTGAGAGGTTGGAGTGATAATATAGCGTAGGTGCCTTGCAGAGCTGACCCAGGTTCGATCCCTGACAACCAATGTGGTCCCCCGAGCACTGTCAGGAGTAACTCCTGACCACAGAGCCAGGAGTAGCCCCTGAGCATTGCTGGGTGTGGCCCAAATGCCAAAGAAAGAAAGGAGAATGGGGGCTGCTGATCAGTACCCCTGACTTCTTCCAGGAAAGCATCCCATTTGCTGTAATTGGCAGCAACACCGTGGTAGAGGCCAGAGGGCGGCGTGTTCGGGGCCGTCTCTACCCCTGGGGCATCGTCGAAGGTAAAGCACAGAGCTGGTGACAGGGTTTGGGGGATATCCTAGCCCTCCCCAATGTCCCTGCCTGACCCCTAGCCTTGCTATGCAGTGGAAAACCCTGGGCACTGCGACTTTGTCAAGCTGAGGACAATGCTGGTGCGTACTCATATGCAGGACCTGAAGGATGTGACGCGGGAGACGCATTATGAGAACTACCGGGCACAATGCATCCAGAGCATGACACGTCTGGTGGTGAAGGAGCGGAACCGCAAGTATGGCTGGGAGCCAGGACAGCTGGCAGGGGGGCGCCCAAGTGAAGCCTTGGGTGAGACCAAGCCCTTCTTTGTTCTTCTACAGGCTCTAGGCTCAAATCCAAGCAGGTGCTGGGGTCCCCCTAGCCTTACCAACCCCCCCTCTCCCCTTCCCCTCAGCAAACTGACCCGAGAGAGTGGTACCGACTTCCCTATCCCCGCTGTCCCGCCAGGGACAGATCCAGAAACTGAGAGACTGATCCGAGAGAAAGACGAAGAGGTGAGAGCAGTTTGGGGTGGCAGGGCGGAGGGGCTGTCTTAGAGGACCTTGCTTGATCAGACACCTCAGTGCCTGAGTTAGGACAGGAAGATCCCTGGCTCTGGTGCACATCTGGGTCCAGGACTGAAGGGGGCGTTGGGGTGTGGCTAATTTCTACCCAGGGTCTCCCTGAGGGCTCCATGGCTCTAAGGGGTGGTGGAGGTTTAGCTTCCTTAAGGTAGAGGACTAGGACTTTTGATGCATGTGCCTCTTCCAGCTGCGGAGGATGCAGGAGATGCTGCATAAAATCCAAAGACAGATGAAGGAGACCCATTAGCTGGCTTTCAATCCGGATATTTAAATATACTCTTGATCCTGCCTATGCCGGCCCCTCCCAGCACCAGCTCTGCTCAGGCCCCTACAGCTACTGCCACTTCGCCTTATATCCCTGCTGCCTCCCCAGAGACTCAGAGGAAATAAAGTTTAACAAATCTCTATGTGCCTTGTGGTGTCACTGTCCAGATCTTTACTTGCTCTTCTGAAGACGGAGACAATCCGAGCATCCCTTGTGAAAGGCTGCATGTGGAAGGCTGGTGCTGCCTTGTCTTTTAGCAGGGAGGGGAATGGGAGGGACAGGGACTGTCCCCGGTCTTCTAGTTATCCTGCTTTTATTATCTGCGGCCCTGTCCCTCTTCATTTTTCCCACACAGAATTTTCGATCCCATGGCAATTTTGGATCTGAGACCTGCCTTAAGGAAAATAGTGGGTTTTAATTGTAGAAGGCCTCCTGACTCCTTGTTTGCCAGGGTCCGGGGGAAACGAAGCTTGGCACTTTAGGAAACCTGTGCTAGAGCCTGGGACAAATGTCGATGCCCCGGCAATCCCCAAACACTTCAGTCGACGCTGGGAGTGGATCAAGACCTGTCCACTGTTCTGGCAGGGCTGAGTATTCGTTTAACAAACATTAAGCATTGGCCCTCGCAGGCTTCTAACACTCTGGTCCTGTAGTGACAGCGTGGACACCGGCAAGGTTCCTGGAGTACGTCTTCCAGTGCTCTAGAAACAAAGGCGCGAGAAGACCCCGGAGCCGGGCATGATGGCCTCTGGGTCCACCACAGAACTGAGGCGCTCGACTGAGCACCCTGAGTCACCAATTTTGCACTACATCTGTGGCAAAATGTAGTTCGTGGTACCGCGGGGCTCCTGCGCCCTCCAGCGGACCCCGGGCGCGAGGATGGGCGGGGCAAAGAGCGAGGCCCGCGGGAGAGTCCGGTTCGCCGCTTCCTTCGTCCACCAGGAGGTGGCGGCCTCCGACTCAGGATTGCTGACTCCTAAGCACTAGACGGAAGGCCCCGCTCGGGACTTGAAGGTCCGCAGGATCGGCTCGCCGGTGAAAACGCTGAGGGTCGGAAAATCCGCCACAGCTCCCCGGAGGCCGAGTTAGGATTTCGGGCCTTGCCCTTTTCGCGTCGGGAGTCTTTCCTTTCACCGAAGCCATGGCACAGGACGACCGCGGCTCACAGAAAAGGGAAACGCTGCCGAGGTGCCGAAAGAGATCGACTCGAGAACTTCCCCCCGGCGAGGACGTCACCGGAAGTGCCTGCCTGACCCGCGCCCCGACAAGGCTCCGCCTCCAATTGCGCTACCAGTAGGCGACAGCTGCCCCCACTTCCGGCCCCTGGAGCCTTAACCAGCAGCCCCCCTTTTACCGCCCTCCCATTGGCTGCCGCAGGGACGCGCTGTGATTTCCCATTGGCCGCTTCTACTCTCCAGCGCCGCACCGCCTCCCTCCAGTTACGGACTCATCAGCGAACACCCGATTGGCTAAAAACGGGGAGGGCGTCTGCCCAACTTGACCAATCAGAGGTGTGAGCAGTGAGGGCGGCGGCTGCGTGGTGGGGGGCTGGGCGGGACTTGGTGTGGCTATTGGCCAGGGCGGGCACAGAACTGAGACACGATTGGCTGGAGAGAGGGGCGCCATGGTGGGGTAGGAGCTGCGCGGCCTCAGCAGCTGCAGGAGACGGAAGTGGTGAGAGCGCGGCCTCGGAGGGTCGGGCGGACGCCGCCTGGGTGAGTCACCGTGCCCCGTGTACTGCCAGCCTGGAACCGCAAAGGCTGCCTCTTGCCCGGCCCCGCCCCGGCCCCGCTGGCTTTCGTGCGCCCCGCCCTCTGTCACTCGGGGCTCCGCCTCCGAGTCTTTAAGCCCCGCCCCTAGAACCTGGGCTCCCCTGCCATCCCGGCCCGCCCCCCCACCCCTACTCCGCAGGGACCAGATCCCCTGGATCTGGGAATCTTGGGAGCCCCAGGCCTGGCCCTTGTCTCTCTGAAGCTGCGTGCCAGTGGGCGGTGAGGCAGCACCTATGACTTGCTACGTGCTGACTTCCCCACGAGGGAAGGTGGGCTGTGATCAGGGAGGCCGGCAGGACCATCGATAGAGGCTTTTATCAGCCTTGCATGACGCTCTCTGGAAAGCCCCTGAGCTCACGAGTAGCTGGTGGGAAAGAGGCAGTGAAACCTGGGCCTTTCTGAGTGGCTCCAGGAGTGGGCCAAGGAGGCCAGCCCATCCTGAAATTTCTGTGGTTTACGCCCATTTGACAGGGACTGACTCAGGCCTGGGCAGGCCTGATTGGGTCCCTATTGTGTGTCTCCTACTACTAACCTCTGTCCCACTTCCAGTACACCGAGCAGGACCTGTCCAGCCTTGCTTTCTTCTGATCATTTGTGGTCCCCTCCCTCTCGTCCTCTACTCTGGACTCTGCCCCCAGCGAACAGGTCAGGTGGGTGCTGTGTCCAGACTGAGAGGCTAAGAGATCCTTCCTGCAGATTGACGTCTCCACACGGCCATTTACCTTGGCTGGGCTGCCTCTGCCTCTTCAGTTGGGAGTTCTTCACTTTCCCATGAAGAACAGGGCTAGGAATGTTTTCCCTCTGGGTCTGCAGATCAGAACCCAGAAGTTCTGCAGAATAGTCTTGGATGACCCATTCCCACTGACATTGTGGCTCACTGCAGGACCTGCAGACTCACTTGTTGCTTCACCAGTATGGAGCTCCACTGCTTTGTAATGGTGACTGAGGAGAGACTGGATTCTCAGTGAAGAGGGGCTTAAGAGCAATAGAGAAGCTCCGAGATAGATACGTGATATTTGTTGGTAATGTGAATGGTGCCCTTTACTCTTAATTTTGCTGTTTCTACAGTGAGAAGCAGGCATCCAGGACCCTCACCCCGGTAGAATGGTGAGTACTCCTTTTCCTCTGACATTGTTCCTTCTTGTAGTACATGATTGTTTTTTTGTTTTTTTTTTTTTTGCCCAAACTCGGTGATGCTGAAGGGTTACTCCTGGCTTTGCACTTGGATCACTCCTGGTGGTGCTCAGCATATTGTATGGGATGCTGGAGATCGAACTGGGGTTGGACTTGTGCAAGGCATGCACCCTACGTGCTGTACTTTCGCTCCAGTTCCCATCGTCCTTATTTTTCTCAGTGAAACTGCCTTACCTTTCCCATATCTTAAGCTCCAGGCTATTCTGTTCAGTTCTTGAAAAGATTCATCTACCATGGAGATAAATGAAAGTTCCTTTTAGATTGAAAAACATCAGCTACTGTCTGGCACTGGATCAGGAAATCTCTGGAAGTCTGTGTGTGCTATGATGCTTTCTCCATATTACCACTGACTCTTTCAGCTCTTTATAATGGTGCTATGGTGCGCCTCTTGTTTTCCTTGGGTCCCTGGTAGAAGCTCTCTGTCCTCTTCTGAAAAGCAAGGCCTCTTTTTTCTTAAAGCTGTATATTACGATTGACTCTGCCAGCCCAAGGTGCTACTCTCGGTTAAGGTATTATAGGTGAGAGTTGACTGATTATCAAGGTAGGTAATAGCGCAAAGTGCCGAGAATTTCACTGGGGTTTGTGTGTGTCTGTTGTTATTATTAAATTTTTTTTTCTTTTTGAGTCACACCCAGTGATGCTCAGGGGTTCCTGGCTTTGCACTCAGGAATTATTCTTGGCGGTGTTTGGGGGACCATATGGGATGCCAGGGATCAAACCCGGGTCAGCTGTGTGCAAGGCAAATGCCCTATCCACTGTACTATCGCTCCAGCCCCTAAATATACATTTATTTTCTGGGCGAGAGCAGCAGTATAGCGAGTAGGGAATTTACCTTGCATTGGGCCAATCCGGGTTCCATCCCCAACATCCCATATGGTTTCTCAAGCACTGCCAACTGCCAGGAGTTGTTCCTGAATTCAGAGCCAGGAATAACCCCTGAGCGCTGGAGTGATAGCACAGCGGTAGGGCGTTCGCCTTACAAGCGGCCAACATGGCTGACCTGAGTTTGATTCTTCCGCCCCTCTCGGAGAGCCCGGCAAGCTACCGAGAGTATTCGATATGCCAGACACAGTAACAACAAAGTCTCCAATGGAGACGTTACTGGGCCCGCTCGAGCAAATCGACGATCAACGGGAGGGCCTTTACCTTTACCTTTACCTTATGTCTGAGTGTGTTACCTTCCCCTTTCCCCCCACACATACCCTAGAAAAAATATTTATTTCCATGCTGGAGAGATAGTACTGTGGGTAGGGTGCTTGCTTTGCACAGGGCTGACCTGGGTTCAATCCTTGGCGCCCTATATGGTGCTCTGAACAGTGCTAGAAGTGATCCTGGGCACAAAGCCAGAAGTAAGCCCTGAGCATCACTGGGTATGGCTCCAAATCAAACAAACAAAAAGTATATTTCCCATTAATTATAAATGTTCTTCTTTTACCCTGTGTTTAGTATTCTTAAACTTTTAAGAACTAGTATGGGGAAGCAGTGAGGTGTGAAAGTGGCAGAGTTGTGGGCCAGATCAGGTGCTCAGTGATGCTTTCTCCTGTTCTTTCAGGCATGCACTGTGCTCGGGGGCAGGTTAGGAAAATCATGCGGTGAGGGAAATCCCCTCGCCCCCTTCTATAGGAGTGTGTCTGTGTATGTGTGTTGTGTGTGTGTGTGTGTGTGTCTGTGGTCTCTCCTGCAAAAGGGATGACCGCTCCTCCCACGCCTTTCTGGTTTGTTTTTGGGGTGACATTCGGCTGTGCTCCAGGCTTATTCCTGGCTTTGTGCTTAGGGCTCATCTTGGTGGTGCTCAGTGACCATATAAGATTCTGGGGATTCTCTCCTTTTTTTTTTTTCCTGTACCCTGAAAAGACAATGGGCTTGAATAAGCTTGGCCTAATTTTGAATCCTCTTATCACTAAAATACTTAGGTAAATTGCAATCTCATATGGATCAAGTTTATCTAGGATAGTTGAAAGGTTGTGTGGTCAGGTGTGAAACACATCTGGTTCATAGACCAAAATGCTTACTAAATGTTAGATTTTTCTCCTGTTCTCCCTTCCCCTTAAATTGACAAAAGAAAAACCCTGATTTCTGAAAGTTACCTGGCACAGCCAGCCCCTTTTGTGGTTCTTGGTGGTATTTTGAGCCTCTTTTTACTGCTTCTCATTTCTTGGCCCACCACCTAACTCCCTCCATCCCTAGATTTCAATTTGTTTTTGCATGATTTCTTTTGGCCATAGTTGTGATGCTTTTCTTTCCTCAGCCTAAGGAATTTTTTCTTCTCCAAAGGCTTTTTTTTTCTCCCCCTGCACTACGCAGTGGTGCTCAGGCTCTGTGGCGGTGCCAGAGGCTCTGTCCAGCTGTACCCAGCTATGCCCGGGTGGTGATGGGACTAGGGTCAGTGCATGCCAGGCATGATCCTTAGTCCCAAGACTGTCCGCCCCACAGAAGGGCTTTCTTACTCAGAGGTGAGATGAGAGAGAGCCCTTAAAGAAGGTAGAGGTCTTGCAATAAAAAATACCAGAAAAGGGGAGTCTGAAATGATCAACCTGGCAGTGTAGACCAATGCCCATCCTAAGGGGTAAAGGGGAAGAGGATTTAGTGCATCACGGCTTTGGAAGACCCTGAAGGACAAGGCAGGGTCTGTGCTTTCGGAGGGACGGGCAGAAGCCTAGAAACAAAAGGGCTTGGAGTGGAGACCCGGTGAAATCCATCTGGTGAATCCAGAAAAGACCGAAGGGGAACTCAGAGAGGGAAGGGGAGGGGTGGCTCACCTGGGAAAACGGGAAACGAAAAGACGTAAGGTAGTCTCGCCTTCCCCGCCCACGCCGTCTGCGGGGCTCGCGGGCGCAGAGCCCCGGCCCCTGAAAGCCCCTAGACCGCCCGGCCGCCGCGGGGGGCGGGGCCCGCGCTGGCCCCGCCCCCGCCCCCGCCGCCCCGGCCCGCGCGGTCCCGGGCGCTCCCCGCGCCCGCCTCCCTCGCTCCCGCGCTCGTGCCGGAGGGCGGAGCCGGGCGCGCTCCATTGTGGAGTGGAGGGGAGCGGCGCGCCGACTCGGCGCCCAGGCCCCGCCGCCCGCGCGCTCGCCTCCCGGCCGCCGCGGCCGCACCTGGCGGGCCCGCAGCCGGGATGCGGCGGGTGCCCGGGGTGGATGGGCAGCGCAGCGGCTCCGGGGACATGTGCGCTGGCCCAGATCGCCCGCGACCATGAGCCTGACCGCCCGCGTCTCCTGCTCCATGCTCAGCTGCTTCGTAAGTGTCGGCCCCGCCTGCGGGGGGGCCCCCCGGGGCGCCTACGCTTGCGGCACCCGCAGCCCCGCCCAGGGCCCGGGCCTGAGGTTCGGAATTTCAGCCCATCCCCCCGGTCCGAAGACCCGGAGCAGGGGTGGGGGTGGGTGGGGCTGGGGGGTAACCCTGACTCTTGCCTGGACTTCCTTTAATCTTCCAGTGTCGGGGGGATTGTCGGGTGCGCGCGCGGAAATGCCTGACCCCTCTTGGCCCCGCGGGCAGCCGCTGCCCTTGACTGCAGAGCTCCAGGCCCCGCCCTGCAGGGGGTACCTCTGGCTCCCTCCGCCTCTCCATCTTGGTCCCACCCGCGGCTTCCCTGCTCGGGGCTGTGGGATGTGGCGGGCGGGAGTCCCGGGATGTGGCGGGGCGTGCGTGAGCTGTCCCCTCCAGCGCCCCCGGCCCCGCCCCGCCTCCACCCGTGCCGGCCCTCACCTGCCGCCTGCCTTTTCTCCTTGACCGTCCCCCAGACCGCCTCTTCTCTATCTTCCCCGCCGCTGCAGGGCTCCTACCTCTGCATCATTCCGGCCCTCCCCTCCTCCCCCTCTGACTTACTGCTCCTTCCCAGCCTCCCCCATCTGTCCTCTCAGATGTTCCCACCCTCCCTCCTCCCGCCGCTGCTGGCTGCCAGGCCTCCCGCCCTCTCCCCTGCCCTGCCCGTCCTGTCCTTGGGTCCCCGGGTGCCTCCCCGCCGCCCCGGTGGTTGGGGAGGGAGCGACCCCGTGTGTGTGCCGTGGGCTTTCCTCAGGAACTCCCCTCGCAGGATGCTTGGCAGCGTGGGCCTCACCGGAAGACACGCTCAGCCCCCCCCCCCAGCCCATCCTCCTCGGAGAGCGTCCATGACGGCCCTCTAGAGGCCCCGGCTCGCATCCCCCCCAGCCCACTTGCCTTTGTCTCTCCACCCACCAGACCGAAGCCTCGGGGGCCTGTCCCAGTCAGCTGCCACGTCCAGCTGCCTTTCCTCAGGACATTTCTCCTGTCTCCCCTGGCCTTCGTTTTCTCTCCTCCATTTTGGGAATGTTGGTTTGGACAGGAGAGTCCCTTTTTGAGGGGCAGATTTCCAGTTCCTCTTTGGCGCCCACAGAGGCTACAGAGGTTCTAAGCCCCCTCCGCCGCCCCCCCCCCCCCCCCCAATCTCACTCCTCTCACCAAGCCAGTTCCTCTTCCTCTTCTGGTGCCCAGCACCTTTATGAGAGTGGGTAGGTGGGGGTGTGGGCTTATTGGTTGGGGAGGGGAACCTGGTGACTTGGTGCTGAAGCCTTCCCTCCCCGCAGGGTGAGGAGGGCCCCCCCAGCCTGGAGTACATCCAAGCCAAGGATCTGTTCCCTCCCAAGGAGCTGGTGAAGGAGGAGGAGAATCTGCAGGTAAGGAGGGTTTGGGGGCTCCCCTGGAGGCTGGTCCACCTGCCCGGTTTAAAAACGCCCTTTCCTCGCCCTCTGCCTCCCTCCCCCAAGCATGTCCAAGGGGATCTAGTTGCAGATCCTCGCCCTCTGTAGGGAAGGCACGTGTGTGCCCCGGGGAGGCAAGGCCACTTCTCCCCCGTGGTTGCCTGGTGCCGTCACTGTGGCGGAGACTCTTCTCTCCTGCCTTGCTCCAGATTTTCCAGAAGGGATCCCACAGATAGGAGTGGGGAAGGGACAGCAGGGTGACTCACCTCTGAACTGAGGGTTCCTCTGCCTCTTGCCAGGTTCCTTTCACAGTGCTGCAGGGCGAGGGAGTGGAGTTTCTGGGCCGCGCTGCTGATGCCCTCATTGCCATCTCCAACTACCGGCTGCATATCAAGTTCAAGGACTCTGTTATCAACGTGAGTTCCTCTCGCTTTTCCCTCACCCAGGCTAGAGTCCTTGTGAGGCTCAAGGTAGAATTGCCCCAGAGTCCTCTCTAATCGCTTCTCCACTGTTGGGCTCCCTCCTTTTTCTCTCACTAACCTTTGTTTTTCTGTCTATTCACCTTTCTCCATCCTTCTTCCTCTTGTCTCTTGCTTGCTCCCTCTCTGACCCTGTGACTGGCCCTTCTAAGGGGCCTGGTGGCATTCTTGGAAAAGTGCCACTTACCAGCTGTATGACCTTGGGGAACTCACCTAAGGCTCAATTTTCTCCTAAGCAACATGGAGCGAATGCATGTGCCTTGTAGATTCTTGTGATTTTGCAGGGCGGGATAGTATCACACCAGTTGTGCTTAGGGGCTGCTCTAGTGGTTACCCAGAGTGCCATTCAATATCAGGGAAAGCCAAAGCGCCTTCACACAAAACATGTGCTCTCGCCTTTTCAGATGTCTTCCCGGCCCCTCTTGCCATTCACTTTTTTAAAAAAATTTTTTTTTAAGTCAGAATCTTTGTTTTATTTATTATTTATTTACTTATTTTGCTTTTAGGGTCACACCCAGCGATGTACAGGGGTTACTCCTGGTTCATGCACTCAGGAATTACTCCTGGCCGTGCTCTGGAGACCATATGGGATACTGGGAATTGAACCTGGGTCGGGCCGCATGCAAGGCAAACGCCCTACCCACTGTGCTATCACTCCAGCCCCACCATTCACTTTTTGTTTTGGGATTTTTGGGCCCCACCCAGTGATGCTCAGGGGTTACTCCTGGCTCTGTGCTCAGGAATTACTCCTGCTGGTGTTTGGGGGGCCATAAGGGATGCTGGGGATTGAACTCGGGTCAGCTATGTACAAGGCTAGCATCCTACGTACTGTCCTATCTCTGCCCCCTCTTGTGATTCTATTTTTGGGTCTTACAGGTAAGGAGTCTAGCATGGTGACAGCATCATACACTGTGATCTTGTGTCAGTTTTCTGCCCTCTATTGGTACAGCAGAATCCAGGCTTAATAGGGAGGAGGCATGATGGAGAGTGGGGACCCACCCTGCCGTTTGCCGTCCCTTTACAGGTCCCGCTCCGGATGATCGACAGTGTGGAGAGCCGGGACATGTTCCAGTTGCACATTGCCTGCAAGGACTCCAAAGTGGTGAGGTGAGAACCTCACGCAGGTCCTCTGCACTGCCATAGTGCTCTCTGCCCCCCCCCCCTTCCTGTCTCTCAGGAGGGCCTCTTACTGACCCTCCTGACTGAAGAAGCAATGGTCATACTTCGCTCATGGGCTGTTATGGGGTTACATCAGATCACGTATATGAAATCCCCTGGAGGTCCCTTAAAGGCTCATTTAACAAGTAGAGAGAGCATCCTGCTCTATGTCAGACTGGTTTTTGTTTCTGTTTTTGGGTGATATCTGGCAAAGCTCAGGGGTCACTCCTGGCAGTGCTCGGGGGACCATCTGGAATGCCCGGGATCGAACCTGAGTTGGGTGTGTGCAAGATAAGCACGCTATCAGCTGTATTATCTCTCCAGCCCCTGCCAGACTGTTTTAAACACTCAGATACAGCATTTTGTATCTTTGTGAAGTTTTTATTCCAACGGGAAGATGGTAGCAGTAAATTAGAAGTGAGTAAAATAGGTCAATTGCTGGTTACTTGTAAAGGTTAAAAAAAAATTAAAAAGGGCAAGGAAAGGGAATTTGGAGGGTTGAAGTGTAAAGGTTGTGACATTACAGTGACCAGAGAAGACAGCACAGAAAAGGTGACATTTGAGTCAGGATCAGAGGAACGTGGCCATGTGGATGTTGGAAAAAAGTGTGGCAGCCTGAGGAGCTGGGTGGAAAGACCCTGAGGTGGTGAATTGGAATCTGCTGGAGATGTGGCCGGGGAGCTATGTGACTAGAATGGTGTACACATGGGTAAGGGCCGTGGGAGCTAGGCTCTGAGTAAGTGGGGGTGTCAAACTGCCATGACTGGTGGTGGTAGCTTTGGGAAGGTGGGAAATCACTGGCAAATTTTGAGTAAAGGAGTGGTGTGTTTGATTCATGTTTAATAGAATTACTCTACTGCTGTGTTGGGAATGGATAGAAAATAGGCAGGCATGAAAGGAAGGGCTGAAGTTAGAAGACTAGTTAAGAAGCTTGTAGTTGTTACTCAAGTCAGAGTAAGATAGATCTGTCTAAGATGACAGCAGTCAGCATAGTGAGAAGGGTCATATTTTTGGTTGTTTTTTTTGTTTTTTGTTTTTGCTTTTTGGGTCATACCCAGCCGATGCTCAGTGGTTACTCCTGGCTCTGCACTCAGGAATCACTCTTAGCGGTGCTTGGGGGATCATATGGGATACTGGGAATCAAACCCGGGTCAGCTGCATGCAAGGCAAACGCTCTACCCACTGTGCTATTGCTCTAGCCCTGGGCCATATTTTTGAAAGTAAAGGTGGCAGAGTTTGCTAACATATGGGATGTTAGAGAAAAAGCAGTTGGTTAACTCCGACGGTCATAAACAAGGATGCCCTGTGTGCTCAGATCTGTAGGGACTCAGCTGGAATCCACATTGCTCTTCTCTTCAGGACATACAAGTTGCTCAGAGCCAGAGGGATAGTATAGTGTGAAGGGCATACAAGTTGCTCAGAGCCAGAGGGATAGTATAGTGTGAAGGGCATTTGCCTTGCATGAGGCCAAAATGGGTTCTATCCCCAGCATCCCATATGGTCTCCTAGCACTGCCAGGATTGATTCCTGAGTACAGAGCTAGTAGTTACCCCTGAGTATTGCCAGGTGTGACCCAAACTCCCTCATTTTCCCGACCCCTCCGAAAAAGAGGTTAAAGTTGTTGAAGAAAGCTTTAATATGTGGCAGTATAGTATGAAGAAACTGATTAATACTCCAAGTACAATTTTGAAAATAAAAGACGTCAGGGTCCAGAGCAATAATAGTACAGAGAGTAGGGCATTTTACCTTGCACACAGCCAACCCAGGTTCGATCTTGAGATCTACCAGGAATAATTCCTGAGTGCAGAGTCAGGAATAACCCTTGAGTGTTGCTGGGTGTGAACCAAAACAAAACAAAAAAACAGAGAAAAAAATACTCCAAGCACATTAAAAATAAAGAGAGGAAGGTTCTGTGCGATGGATCTGTAAGATATGTAGGCTGAGAAGGCTTTAAAGAAGAGGTGAGACTGTTGTTGTCTTCCAGGTATTTGCAAGATATCACCAGACACAGAAGTGGGGGGGAGAGGAGGAAGTAGACTGGAGTCATGAGAGCAAGACTACTTGCCTGAAGCATCGTCTGTGTTTGGGAATCCTGGGAGGGAGCACAGGAGACACAGACACTTGGGGCATTGCTGTGTGGCCGCATTTAGAGCTGATATGAGAAATGGTAGTGCCCCTTAGAAGGGATAAATAGGTTACAAGGACAAAAGTTCTTGGGAAGAGAATTGCCATAATTCTTCACATTTCTTGGGAGGTGGCTGTTGTCTCAGGTCTTCTGATTCTGTGGCCCTAGCGGACACCCACCTCTCGCTTCATTCTGTGCCTTCTTGCCTGGCAGGTGTCACTTCTCCACTTTCAAGCAGTGCCAAGAGTGGCTCTCTCGGCTATGCCGAGCCACAGCAAGACCTGCCAAGCCCGAGGACCTTTTTGCCTTTGCCTACCATGCCTGGTGCCTGGGGCTGACCGAGGAGGACCAGCATACGCACTTGTGTCAGCCAGGTGAGGCCACATGGTTTTTCCTGGGGAGGCTGTGGCTTAACTCTGGGTTCTTGGGTGCTGACAGGCCTCGGGGCTGTGTTTCAGGAGAGCATATAAGATGTCGGCAGGAGGCGGAGCTCACCAGGATGGGATTTGACCTGCAGAATGTCTGGAGAGTCTCTCATATCAATAGCAACTACAAGTAAGTGCACAGGGAATGGGGTGCTGGGGCATCAGTCCAGACGCAGTTCTCCCCCACAACAACAACTTGTGTTGTCTATGCTGACACAAGTGCGCATAGCAGGCATAGCCTCTTCCTAACAGCCATCCCTGGTGATCTCGTTCTGAGGTCTCAAGACCAGGCTGGTTGACCCCCATCTGCTCTCTTCTCAGATTGTGTCCCAGTTACCCCCAGAAGCTGCTGGTTCCCGTGTGGATCACAGATAAAGAGCTGGAGAATGTGGCTTCCTTCCGCTCCTGGAAGCGGATCCCTGCAGTTGTATATAGGTGAGGTGGTGGAGGCTGGGAAGAAGGGGGAACGTTCTTGATGCGATAAGGAAAAGGGTGGTGGCTTTAGGAGTATGTGGTGCCTATAGCCTGAGTGACCGGAAATTGACAGCCTGTCAGGGAATTGGCTATGAAATTTTGTAAGGGGAGTTCCATACCCAAGATGCCAGGAATAGTGCTCAGGACTTAATCCTGGTTCTGTGCTCAGGGATCACTCATGGCAGGGCTCAGGAGATCATATGTGGTGCCGGGGAACAAACCTGAGTCAGCTGCATATAAGGCAGGTGTCCCACCCACTGTATTATCACTGGCCCCATGGCTATTAAATGTTGTTTTTTTTTTTTATCTTTTTGGGTCACACCCGGCGATGCACAGGGCTTACTCCTGGCTCTGCACTCAGCAATTACTCCTGGCGGTGCTCAGGGGACCATATGGGATGCTGGGATTCGAACCCAGGTTGGCCGCTTACAAGGCAAACACCCTACCTGCTGTGCTATCGCTCCAGTTCCTAAATTTTAAGATAAAATATTCCTGGCATCTTGTTTCATAAAGACAAACTTTTGGGAGTTTATTTCCTCCCTTTCTTTTCTCTTTTTCTCTTATTTTGTTCTTGGACTATACCCAGCTATGATCAGGGCTTCCTCCTAGCTGTGCTCAGGGATCATTACTTACGGTGCTTGGGGACCATATGTGGTACCCAGGATCAAACCCAGGTAAACCAATAAACCAATAATAAAGCAAGCATATTACCAACTCTGACTCCCCCTCCGCCCCCCCACCTTTTTAAAAAATTTGTGTGTGGGGGGGGGCGGGGGTGGTGGTGGTGGTAGTATTTACCCTTTCTTTGAGGGTGTTTGTGAGGATGTTATATACGTTTCCCCAAGGACCACAACTGTCCTGCAACCTTCTTTCTGTACACCCAGTGAGCTATGAATCATTTTTACATTTTCAAAAAGTTGTTAAAAAAATAACATACACCACCAGAAAGAATGTGCTGCAGAGATGGGGCTGTGACTCATAAAGCCTAAATGTATTGTCTCATTCTTTATCCAAAAAAGTTTGCCAGCCCTTGCACTGGAATCTTGCTGCATATCTAGTGTTTGACATGCAGAGTCGCCAGGAGGCCTGGAGCTGGTTGTCCTCCAGGCTTAGTCTGGTTTGACTGCCCCAGTCTGCACCTGCAGTGGGTGCTGGGCAGATTTGATGAGTCATGGTCACCTTGGGAAAAGAGCCCATTTGAGAGAACCATGTGTGACAATGCTTTGTGAACTGTAAAGCCTCCAAGATATGTGAGAGTCTTCTGATTATTTTGATCTAAGTGAATGGTTAGCCCCCTTTGGCTCTGGAAATCTTGGTCTGGCCCACTGTGGGTGTGGGGCAGGCCTTCGGGGTGTTTGAATTCCAAGGGCATGATGTGATTTTTTTTTTCTTTTAATTTTCTGTTTTCATCAGACACCTGCGTAATGGAGCAGCCATTGCCCGCTGCAGCCAACCTGAGATCAGCTGGTGGGGCTGGCGCAATGCAGACGATGAGTACCTGGTCACATCCATTGCTAAAGCTTGTGCCCTCAACCCAGGGACAAGGGCTTCTGGGGCCTCCCTCAGCACCGGGAATAGTGACACCAGTGAGGCGTGTGACACTGACTTTGGTAAGACCCCCTGCCATGGCCTCCTTGACTTAGGGAGTCCGTAGATGACAGTGCCAGAAGTTTCTGTCTTTTGGGAAACTGTGGGCTCAGAGAGGTCTCCTTCTGAAGGGGGAACCCCAGGGCCAGGCTGAAGAGCTTGCTGACCAAGGTCTTTCCCCGGGTGTGTATCCAGATTCTTCCCTGACGACATGCTCTGGAGTGGAGAGCACAGCGGCGCCCCAGAAGCTGCTGATCCTGGATGCTCGATCCTACACGGCAGCTGTGGCTAACCGGGCCAAGGGCGGAGGTTGTGAATGTGAAGGTATCTCCCACCCCCATGTCTGCAGCTCAGGGTGGGGTGGGGGGTGCTGAGTGCAGCTCTTTGCAGTGGAAAGAGCAAACATACAGCTTGGATCAGCACTGCCATGTACTAGTTGTGACCCTATTAGAGTTACAAATCCTAAGTTTTATCTGACTTTACTTCGGGGAGCCTCTCAAGTAATGCTAAAGGGTGTCCAGGGGCCCCTTAGGTGATACTCGGCCCACTGACTTGGACAGTTCAATACTTGTGCTTGGGAATTCGATGCTGCTTGAGCCCAGTGGTGTCCAGAGACCTCCAGGACTATACCTATCAGTGCTGGGCGGAGAAAGGGGGGGTGGGCACCATATGATGCCAGGAATTAAATTCAGGGCCTTCTATTCATAGGTGATGGGAAACCAGTGGTTTTCATGGAGTACTTTTGAAAGTATCCCAAGCTTCACTTCCTTAATTAAAAATGGGACAGCAGTGGGGGGGTGGGTAGAGAGCTAGAACAGAGGTTAAGGCATTGCCTCGCGTGCGACTGATCTGGTTTGTACTCAGCTTCACATGGTCACCCTGAGCATTGCTGGGTGTGGCCCAATCCCTATATGTCCCCCTACCTACACTCACTCCCCGACAAAGAAATGGTACAAAGGAGGACCCTGTGCCTCAGATTCAAGTATCCTGAAATACAAAGGCCACATCTGAAGCCTGAAAAGTCAACAAACAAAATGCTCAGATAAACTTTAATGAATTTGCCAGTGTCATGTTAGTCAATATGGCAAAACTGGATACACTGGTATAAAAAGCCATTAATGCCAAAATAACTAGACGGTTCTCTTTCTAATCAGTCCTTGGCCTTAAGAACATGGCTACTGTTTCTTTATCTGTAAAATGAGGGTGACACATACTTTGCACAGGTATTGGGATGATTAGAGAGAGAGAGAGAGAGAGAGAGTGTGTGTGTGTGTTTGTAGTTATTGGCACAGAGCAACTATGTATTGAGTCCTAGTTTATTGCTAAGGACCAAGACTATTGTTTGTCATTTGTAATGTAACTACTAATTTCAGCATAAGGCACTCGAGCACCCAGACATAAAAGAGTGATTTAGATTTGCAGAGTAAATTTAGTTGCCATCCTGTTTTGTTATTCTGTTTTGCTGGGAAACATTGCACACTGGTGATATCTATTTCCAGGGTTTACTCCTGGCTTTGTGCTCAAGGATCATTCCTGGTGGGCTCAACAAACCACATGGGGTGCTGGGGATTGAAGCCAGGTCAGCTGCTTGCAAAGCAAACACTCACCTGCTGTGCTATCGCTCCAGCCCCAGGAGAAACTCTTACGGTTCACTCTCTTCTATGTCTACAGAATACTACCCCAACTGTGAGGTTGTATTCATGGGAATGGCCAACATTCATGCCATCCGGAACAGCTTCCAGTACCTTCGGGCTGTGTGTAGTCAGATGCCAGATCCTAGCAAGTAGGTGTTTCCTGCTCTGATTGTTCTCTCCCTCCACTTCCTTCCTTTCCTGCAACCATTCCCTAAATGTTAGTATATGGGAAATCTGGAGATACAGGAGACCAGGGGGCCTGGGTGCGGTGGGTCAGTTTTGTGTTTTGTTTTGCTTTTTCCCTTTTGTTTTTCTGGGCCACACCTGACTGTGCTCAAAACTGACTCCTGGTAGTGCTTGGGACCATATGGGATGTTGGGGATTGAACCCGGGTGAGCCACCGGGTGATGTATATAGCACTCTATTCACTGTACTATCTCTCCAGACTTAAAGTAACTGGGTTTTTGGTTTGTTTTGGTAGAAACAGTGGACCAATTCTAAGAACACTTACTGGCCAAACACTTTGGCCTGGCCACAGGACATTGAATCCCTTCTGTTTGGACCAGTACTCAAACACATAGGGAACTGGGCATAAGATAGTGGCCAAGTGTGCATGTAGTATATCCCTGTGGATCTGAAGAGTCTCTTATTCATCTTAGGTCTCCTCTTTGCTACTTCCCTGCTAGATGCTCTGGCGGAAAGGCCAGTGGCTGGCAGTAGGATCATAGCAAATCTGATGGGAAAGTAGCAGAGAAGACTGCCAACCTCAGTGAGCCTAACTAACACTGAAGGCTCGAGGGGCACCGACCAGCACAGGAGATCCTCAGTGACTCTAGTAACATCTTTGTGAGATCTAACAGCACAAATTGACTCTTACTGATCTAAGTTTTGATAATTCCCTTTGCCTTTGTGTTATGACAGACAATATGAAGTAAAGTTGATTGTGCCTGCAAGAAGGCAGGCTGTGGTGGTGGGTGGGAAACTGAGGCCATTGGTGAGGGAAGGGCACACTGGTTGTAGGGTTGTGTTGGAGTATTGAATGCCTGAAACAGTTGCATATGAACAACTTGGTAAATCACAGATTTGTAATAAAAGTTTTAAAATTACTTGGAAAGGCCAGAGACTGGACCTGTTGGCTTCAGCCCTTACTAATGAGTATAGGTGTAGCTGGCTCTGATTGGTAGAGTGCGGTAATGACAGACTTGATTCTGCTCTTGTGTAGCTGGTTGTCGGCCCTGGAGAGCACCAAGTGGCTACAGCATTTGTCAGTGATGTTGAAGGCAGCTGTGCTTGTGGCTAATACAGTAGACCGGGAAGGCCGACCAGTGCTGGTACACTGCTCAGATGGCTGGGATCGGACACCACAGATTGTAGCCCTGGCCAAAATACTGCTGGACCCGTATTACAGGACACTGGAGGTACTGAGAAAGGGTGGGTGGGGAAGATGTTGGGTCCTAGGATCTCTCTTGGGAATCTGAGTAGAAGCTATGGGAGGCTTTCAGTTCTTTTCTAGATAGTCTTGTTCTTTGAAGTTGCCAACATCCAGCTTCTGCTGCCTCCTGGGGCATAGCCCCATAGCCTGTTCACAGTTGCCTATTCAGAGACCCTGTGCTTGATCCTCTTTTCTTTTTAGGGTTTCCAAGTGTTAGTAGAGTCTGACTGGCTGGATTTTGGGCACAAGTTTGGAGATCGCTGTGGCCACCAGGAAAATGCAGAGGACCAAAACGAACAGTGCCCTGTGTTCCTCCAGTGGCTTGATTCTGTTCATCAGTTGCTCAAGCAGTTCCCTTGCCTGTTTGAGTTCAATGAAGCATTCTTGGTAAGTTCTAAAGCCTGCGCCCACAGTGTAGGATGGTGGCCAAGGCCCTTGGGTGCTAACTGTCTTGGTCTTCCAGGTGAAGCTGGTGCAGCACACGTACTCCTGTCTCTATGGCACATTCCTAGCCAACAACCCCTGTGAGCGAGAAAAGCGCAACATATACAAGCGGACCTGCTCTGTGTGGGCCCTCCTGCGAGCTGGCAACAAGAACTTCCATAACTTCCTCTACACGCCTGGCTCAGACATGGTAAGCCCAAACTCATATCACATAGATGCTGCTTGGAGACCTGTAGGGAGAAAAGGGGGGAGGGGGAAGTGTGACGGAAAAGGGGGAGGACATGGGCCAAAGGTTTAGGGGAGGAAAGGGACCAGGAACATCTCAGAAAACACTAGTCTGAGACCATTTTCCTAGGTCCTGCATCCTGTGTGTCATGTTCGGGCCTTGCATCTCTGGACAGCTGTCTATTTGCCAGCATCATCTCCATGCACACTTGGAGAAGAGAACATGGACCTTTACCTGTCCCCAGCAGCTCAGAGCCAGGAGTTCACAGGCCGCTCCCTGGATCGGTAGGTTGAGGCCCCCTTGTTCGCTCCATTTTCCGCGAGAAATTGCTTGTTGTCTTGCCTCAGTATTGTCCCTGTTCTTTCATAAGATTTGTATAAGCAGTTCTTGAGTCAGTTAAAGCAAAAACTTGTCACAGCCTCCTGCCTCTCCTGGAGGCACTCTGTTTGCTTTGATGTCCTCCACTAAGATTAAGATAAGATTTATTACCTCCCTTCCTGCACTGCTATCACCTGGGGCCATAGACCTGAGCAAGAGTCATGAGAACAGAGCAGAAAGAAATTTGAGAAAGGTTTGTGGGAATGGGCTTGATTTCTGTGTTCACTGATACACAGCATGTGGAGTTTGCTCTTTCGGTTGGACCCTGCACTCTGACCACCACTGGTTTCCAGAGGCATCACAGAAACAGTTCCCACAGCAGGCCTGGCTTTTACCCTAGGAAAAGGCCAAAATTTAAAAGGAGATAGAAAAATAAAAGCTATCCTCTATGTTACCTCAAAATTGTTATAAATTAGTTATTGTGATTACCTTGGTTTTACAGAAGACAAAAGAGGTTAAGTAACTTGTTCAAGGTCGTAAGTGGTAAGTGTGGTATGATTCTTTTTGCTGATTCTTTTTCTTCCTGCATCACAAGAACCCCTTTAAAACATTTGAAGATTGGAGGGTTATGAATATATCTATGTTGTCCCCTGAGCACCACCAGTAGTAATTTCTTGAGGAAAGCTAAAAATAAGCACTGAACAACACACACACACACACACACACACACACACACACACACACACACACACAACTTCAATAACTACAAGAGCAATATATGTTATTTAAGTTCCTTTTTATTTTATTTATTTATTTATTGCTTTTTTTTGGGGGGGTCATACCCAGCGATACACAGGAGTTATTCCTGGCTCATGCACTCAGGAATTACTCCTGGTGGTGCTCGGGGGACCAAGGGATGCTGGGAATCGAACCCAGGTCGGCTGCGTGCAAGGCAAACACCCTACCCGCTGTGCTATCGCTCCAGCCCCTAAGTTCCTTTTTATATAATTAAAATTAAGATACTTGTCTTGCATGCGGCTGATGCCAGTTCAATCCTCAGCATCACTGTGGTTCCCCAAACACTGCCAGGAGTGAACACTCAGTACACAGGCAGGAATAACCCCCAAACACTGTCAGATGTTGCCCCAAAACCATAAATTAAAAAATTAAAATCTTAAATAAATAAATGAATCCCCCTAAGCACAGATGCTCTTACCGTGTCATATAGAAATAATTTTTTGTTCTTTTGTTTTGGGTCTTTCCTGGCAATATTTAGGGCTTACTCCTGGTTCTGTGCTCAGGGATCATACTGGTGGTGCTCAAGGGACTATATGTGGTGCTGGGGATTGAAGTGAGGTCAGCTGCTTTCAAGCAAGTACCTCAACCCTTGTACTATCTCTCCAGTAGAGACTAGAATAATAGAAAATAAAAATAATTTTTAAAATACAATACGGGGGCTGGAGCAATAGCACAGCGGGTAGGGCGTTTGCCTTGCACGTGGCTCGATTCCCAGCATCCCATATGTTCCCCTGAGTAGCACCAGGGGTAATTCCTGAATGCAGAGCCAGGAGGAACCCCTGTGCTTCGCCGGGTGTGACCCAAAAAGCAAAATAAATAAATAAATAAATAATAAATAAAATACAATACAAAGTGGAGTTCATGCTCAATTCAATCAGCTTAATCAATGGCTGAATAAATAGCAGTACTCCTACATTATAAAAAAAATACAAGACAATAATTTAAAATTCCAGAAAGTTAAAAAATACATAATAATTAGTATTTTGCATTCTGTCTGCAAAAACATTGTGGTGTTTTTGATTTTAGGGCCATACCTGGAGGTGCTCTGGGGCTTCTCCCAGCTTGAAGGGTTAGTGTTTGGCTATCATGTGGTACAGGTACTTTGGCCTCCTTTGTGCAAAACATGCAGTTAGCCTTTTGAGCTGTTTCTAGCCACTGGACTTTGACTTCACTTTTTTGTTTCTTTGGGGGTCCTCCTAAGTGGTGCTGGGGGCCACCAGGGCTGTCACCTGCAGTGCTAAGGGGGCCATGCTTTACATTATAGGGAGTGATTTAATTAATATCCTTATGTGTGTAAATTTTTTAAATTGTAGTAAAATACACATGCAGTATCATTAAACATTTTCCAAGTGTACAGTCGTTGCCTTAAATGTATATCTCAGCATGACAACATTTCTGCCAGTTGTAGTCTTAGAAATGAATATGCTAGATACAAAGGTTATATGCATTTCAAGTTTTGATCTTTGCTTATTGGCAGAAGATTTTCATTTATTTATGATTGTGAGGTAACACCTTACAGTGTTCAGGGCCTGTTCCTGACTGTGTACTGAGAGTTTACTCTTGGCAGTGCTTGGGGGACCACATGTCGTGCTTAGGGGATTGAACTGGCATTGTAAGGCAATCATCTTAACTTCTGTACTATGGCTCCAGCTCCTGCAGATTTTGTTATTTGTTTTGGATTTTTGGACCATATCTGACTGGGTTCAGGGCTATTTTCCTGGCTCTGTGCTCAGGGATCACTTAAGGTAGGGCTCAAGGGACATAGGTTGAATCCAGGTTGGCCACATACAAGACAAGCACCTTGCCTGCTGTACTATCTGTCTGCTATCTTTCTGCCCCGCCTCCCCAGCTCCCAAACTTGGCAGATTTTTTTTTTTAAATTTATTTATTGAATCACCCTGGGAAAGGTTACAAAGCTTTCAGGTTTAGGTCTCAGTCATGCAAATATCAAACACATTTCCCTTTACCAAAACTTATTTTTTACCATGAAGAACCCCAATAAAACTCCACCCCCCACCCCTCCCAGTCCCTGTGGGGCAGATGAATTCTAGTTAACACTCTATCTGCTTTGATTAGATTCATTGTTTCAATAAAAGATTCACCACTATTATTTAGAGTTTAAACCCCCCCCCCCCCCCCCAAATCAGACATGCTGAAAAAGCATTGTGAAGTGATTTGCTTTCTACAGCTGGGTTCAAGAATTATATGTTGGTTTTGGATTTCTGCTATTTTACTTATTGACCCTGGAAGTATTTCTACTGAAAGTCAGATAGTTAAGAAATTGGTTTCTGTGCTCTGGAGACGTGGCCGTGCTGGAGAGCCGCTAGTGGGGGGCAACTGTTGGCCTCGGTAGGGCGTGAAGGGCGGACCGAAACGCCCCCCTTCCCATGAGGTTTTAGTCGCCCCCAGTCCCCCGGCTCATACCTGCTGTCCACAGGGCTCCCATGCGGCTGCCATCTTTCTTTCCAGAGAGGAGAAGGCGACTGGGGCAACACCCTTTCCCCTCCGGACAGACCTGATGGCCTGGATTAACGCATAGTCCTTTCACTTTTCTGCTCCAAGCTGCCAGGTTCTGCATTAAGTCCTTGTGCTTTTGGGTCTGTGGCCGTGCTGGAGAGCCGCTCGCGGGGAGCAACTGGTGACCTCGGTAGGACGTGAAGGACAGACCGGAACGCCCCCACTTCCCATGAGGTTTTAGTCGCCCCCACACCCCCGGCTCATGCCTGCTGTCCACAAGGCTCCCATGTGGCCGCCATCTTTCTTTCCAGAGGGAGGAGGGTGGAACTTGGCAGATTTTTAAAGCTAAAGTAAAAATTCACATTATTGGTTGAGTATTATAAAAGGATACCAAACAGCCCTTGCCTCTAAATTAGTGATTTTAGGGTCTTTGGAGTTGAACCATTGTTGTCAATGCCATGGATAGACTCTTAGGGATATTGTGATTTTTCTGTCTCCAAACTGCAAAATTTGGGCATAGATTCTTAAGTTTACTTTTTGAGAAAGAGAAGGCCATGATGTTTTATCAGAGTCACAGTAAGTTCTAGGGCTCATTTAATAATTATTGCCTTAAATCAGTATCTGATTTTCAAATCAGTAAATGTTTCTTTAATATCTATAACTTTCCTAGTATTGTATTACGTCTTAGGGCTGTACCAAAGGAATAGGAGATACTAATCATACTGAAGATACTTTTATTATTTTTTAGTTTTGGGGTTATATCCGGCAATGCACAGGGGTTATCTCTGGCTCTGCACTCAGGAATTACTGAGTGCTCAGGGGGACCATATGGGATGTTGGGAATTGAACCCGGGTCGGCCGCGTGCAAGGCAAACACTGTACCCGCTGTGCTATTGACCCAACCCCTGAAGATATTTTCTAAAAGCTGTATAGTAAAACCTAAGCCCTAAGTCAGCGTTAGGTCTTACAACATATTTATGCAGTAAGACTGGGTGTGGTGGACCATAGTGTGATAGTACAGCAGATAGTACAGCCTTGCATGTGGCGGATCTGGGTTAAGTCCTTGGCACCATCTATGTTCTCCCAGGCTTGCCAGGAGTGATAGTCCCTAAGTGCAGAACTAGAAGAACCCCTAACACCCTTCCCCACCAAAAAAAAAAAAAAAAAGAATGTGTGTAGTTTAGAGCTCTTTGAGAAAACGAGAGGGAAAGGATTGTTTGATGACTATTTACTCAAAAGATGTTTCCTTGTCTTTGATTTTTGTTTTTGTGTCACACTCACCCAGAGGTGCTCAGGGATTACTCTTTGCAGTGCTTGGGGAACCATATGGGGTGCAGGGAGGATCGAATTCAAGTTGGCTGTGTGCAAGGCAAGCATCTTGTCTGTGGTACACTAGCCCTGACCGTGTTATTTTTGTGTTTCTAGGTATTTGGTAGTTGTTTTAGTAAATACTTAAAAAAAAAAATGAAGTAAAGGTAGCTGTAGGCTTGGTAACAAGGTTGATGGAGAGAGAGTTTAAAGGCATTGGATTTATGGGAGATAATTTTTTCTTTTAAACATTTTAACAGGACTTTATTTATATTTATTTATTTATTTGCTTTTTGGGTCACACCCGACGATGCACAGGAGTTACTCGTTGTTCATGCACTCAGGAATTATTCCTGCCGGTGCTCAGGGGACCATACGGGATGCTGGGAATCAAACCAAGGTCGGCTGTGTGCAAGGCAAAAACCCTACCCTCTGTGCTATTGCTCCATCCCCTATGGGAGATAAATTTTAAAAAAGAGAGAAAGAGAGGGTTGGGGAGAGGCTAATTTGAGAAATATAAATACAGGATGGTTCGTTATGGTTTTAAACATTGTACTGCTAATTTTGATTCAGTTGTCAACATTAAATCATTGAAGAATGTAATTATGACCTAGAGATTTTTAGAGAACTAGTCAGTAAATAGTGTAGTTGGAAGTACAGACATTGTGGTCATAATTCAGATAGGAGGGGAAGAATCTTTGGAAAAGAGAAAGGATTATATTCAGATGCATTTTCAAGAAGTTATTAGCCACCTGTGGAAGCAATTGAATGTTGGAGGATAGAAGGTCATAGGTCTTTGAACTTACTAAAGCAGGAGGTCATTTGTAGCACCTGTAGAGATAGTTCAGGGAGAAAGAGGAGATACAAACAATTGGAATTGAAATATTTGGTGTCAGCAAAAAGGATGTACACTGGAGGCAGTTCAAGATGGGCAGTTGGTGATTTGGAGGAATAAATGGTGTAAAAGTCATAAGGAAGTAGTTTGCTAGTAGTAATTTAATAGTAGTTTCCTTGTGAATTTTGTTCTACCTTTTCGTGTGTAGAAAATGCTCTACCCTCTCCTTTTATCCCATCAAAGGTCAATATTCTTCTATTCCCAGAGCATATCCTGCCTTCTCTGTATAGTCTCCCCTGACCACCCTACCTAATCGTGTTTTATTTGCCTTTGTCCTGAATCCCTCAGATCAAGCATATTGTCGCCTCATTATCGTATTAATTGCATATAACAGCCTTGGATGCACACAGCAATCAGCTATGGAGAAAGGCAGATGGTTGGTCTTACTGAATCTCGGTAGTAAGAATGTGGAAGTCCTTCAGACTCATTCACTTCTTTTGTATGTTGGAATGTTGCCTTAATAAAAAGTAAAACAGGAGAAGAAAAAAAAAAAGCTAAAAAGCTGCCATGCAGTGGCTGGAGAGATAGTACAGCAGGGAGGACCTTTGCCTTGCCTGAAGCGACCTAGGTTTGATTCCCAGCATCCCATATGATCCCCCGAGCCTGCCAGGAGTGATTTCTGAGTGAAAAGCCAGGAATAGCCCCTAAGCACTGTTGGGTGTGGTCCCGAAACCAGACTAAACCAAAAAAAAAAGTTGCCAGGTAGAGATTTAAACCCTGTTGACTTCAGAGACTAATCCTAACCCTTGCTTGCTACTGTCTGCCAAACACAATAGAGAATAAAATAAGATCGAATACAAACATTTTTTAAAAAACACAAATGGTCTGAGGAGATAGTACGGGAGTTAGGGCTCTGCCTAGGTTCCTGGCACCACAGTGCTTCCAGAGATCACTGGGTATATCCTTGGAGGTCCCCAAGACCCCCTCTCCTTCCCCCTCACACTGTTCCAGCCACTGGCCTTATGTTTGATAATCATCAGGTGTGGCCCCATCCTGACTTTTGAGGTGGGAATGGTGGGGGGAGAGATTGAAAAAAATGCCCCATTGATCACCAAGTAAAGGGTGTTAGAAGGGGCCACTCGGGATGGGAGATGTGTGCTGAAAGTAGACTATAGACTGAACATGATGGCCACTTAGTACCTCTGTTGCGAACCACAACACCCAAAAGGAGAGAGAGCAAAAGGGAATGCCCTGACACAGGAGGTGTGGGGTAGGGTGGAGGGGACAGGGTGGGGGTGGTGGGAGGGATGCTGGAACCATTGGTGGTGGAAAATGGGCACTGGTGGAGGAATGTGTACTTGATCATTGTATGACTGAAACACAGGCATGAAAGTGTGAAAGTCTGTAACTGTACCTCACTGTGATTCACCAATAAAATTTTTTTTAAAAAGCCCCATTAATTAAAAATAAATAACAAAACACATAATACAAAAGTAATTGTAGTAACTATATTGCAAGTCTGTGTTTGTTATGTGGGCTGGACTGACTAGGACATCTGAATATAAGAACTCAGTTAGTCTATACTGTTTCCCGGAAAGTTTTTCTAAATCTTTCAGTACTTTAGGGACTGGTGAGCTGCAATAAAAAAACAAGGCAGCCAAGGATAATCTCAGTGCTAGAATCCATACTTTGCATGGATGAGGCCCTGAGTTCCATCCTGGGCCCCAAAACCAACACAATAAAAATCTGGATAATCATTCCTAAAGATTTTTTCTAACCATTTGGTATATACCAGGGGAAGTTTCATAGTATATTCCTGGCTGGAATGGTATTTAGAAGGGTCATTGGCACATAGAAGTTAGTTGAAACTATGTCAATGGTTGAGATTGCCCAGGGAGATTGTATAGGATAAGGATTGAGGAAAGCTGACAACAAAGATGGGTTCTTAAGAACAGAAGGCTTGTTCTACCCTTCTCTGTAGAGAAGATTTTTATTCTTTTTTTTTTCCCTGTGACCATTGATTCTTTCTTCTTCTTCTTTTTTTTTTTTTCTTTTTGGGTCACACCCGGTGATGCACAAGGGTTACTCCTGGCTCTGCACTCAGGAATTAGGCGGTGCTCAGGGGACCATATGGGATGCTAGGAATCGAACCTGGGTTGGTCGCGTGCAAGGCAAACGCCCTACCCGCTGTGCTATTGCTCCAGCCCTGACCATTGGTTATTTTTAAACCTAAATGTCATTCTTTCTTATGTATTTACTTTGATTATTCTAATTCTATCTATTGGAGGTGGCACTAATTCCCTGACCTAGAGGTTTTGTGCTTCTCATTCCAGATTGCCTAAAACCAGATCGATGGATGATCTTCTTTCTGCTTGTGACACAAGCAGCCCCCTCACTCGTACATCTAGTGATCCTAACCTGAACAACCATTGTCAGGAGGCCCGTGTAGGCCTGGAACCCTGGCACAGCAATCCTGAGGGGTCAGAGACATCCTTTGTGGAACCTGGAGCAGGTCCTCAGCAGACTATCGGAGAAATGGGTCTTTCTCCCTCTCTGCCCAGCAACCAGAAAGACTACTTGAGCAGTAAACCTTTCAAGAGTCACAAAAGTTGTTCAAGTTACAAACTGCTTAATACTACAGAGCCCCAGGAAGTGAAGAGCAACACCTCAGATATTGAAATCAAAGACCTGGGAGAGACTTTGACGCCAGCCCCAGACTCTTCTGCTCAGGATGAGCTGGGTAGGACTTTAGATGGCACAGAACCACCACCAGAGCTTTGTCCTGAGAATGAAGCTGTTGGAGCGCTCCCTAAAGATGTTTCCAAGTATGAGGGGATTCGTGATTTTCCTGAATCTGCCCAGGACTCCCTTACAGGCACTTCCCAACAGGCCAAATTAGACTCTGTGCCGGGCATGCCCTCCAGTTGTGTTCCGGATCAAAATCTGGGTACCCTTTGCAACCCACCACCAAGTGCTCCCTGCCAAATTCCTGCAGATCCAAGCACTGATGTCCTCATCCAACATCCCTCGGGTTCTGTGGCAAATATCTCCCGTCAGGAACAGCCTAGCTCCATGCAAGACATGAGTCACAGGGAGGAAGACACTGGCAAAAGAGGGACAACTAGGAATGGGCACTTACTGGAAAATCCTTGTTTGGGGAAAGTGCCATTGGAATTGATCCGAAAGCCAATTTCTCAGAGCCAGATCAGTGAGTTCTCTTTTTTAGGGTCCAACTGGGACAGCTTCCAAGGAATGGTGACTTCATTTCCAAGTGGAGAGACCACCCCTCGGCGACTGCTGTCCTATGGCTGTTGTAGCAAGAGGTTGAGCAGTAAGCAGATGCGTGCACCAGGGCCCTGCTTTGGGGGCCAGTGGGCTCAGAGAGAAGGTGTGAAGTCACCTGTCTGCCCTAGTCATTCCAGTGGGCACTGTACTGGTCCAGGAGGCAAAAACAACCGGATGTGGTTGTCCAGTAACCCAAAGCAGGTCTCCAGCACAAAGCCTGTTGCACTGAGCTGCCCTTCTCCTGTGCCTCCTCTCTACTTGGATGATGATGGACTCCCCTTCCCCACGGATGTGATCCAGCACAGATTACGGCAAATTGAAGCAGGGTATAAGCAAGAGGTGGAGCAGCTACGTCGACAGGTGCGAGAGCTTCAGATGAGACTGGATATCCGGCACTGCTGTGCCCCTCCGGCAGAGCCCCCCATGGACTATGAGGATGATTTTGTAAGTATTTTTCTGTCCAGTCGTTCATTTATTCTGTCCATCCATCCTTCTGTTCATTCATTATTCACTCACTGATACTGTGTTCCACTGATTCTGATGGTTAGGCTCCAGGATGAGACAAAGGCCATCATCTGTGCTTTCAAGGAATTCAAGCCTTTTGGGAGAGATGAGTTAAACAGTTAGAATGATGTCCTTAAGTGCTTTGATGTAAGAAACATCAGGCTAGAGGGAAAGGTCAGGAAAGGCTGTGCTGAAAAGATGCTACTTGAGCCGAGTACTGAATAATCCATGGTATCTAGCTAGGTAGTCAGTGAGATGGAAGTACTGTGACAGGAGCACTGGAGCGGTTGGTACTCTAGTGGTACGTCTTGAACAAAAGGTAAGGGAGGGGAGTGTGCAGGTGTGCATGTATAGGTCCACTTAGGCTGGACCATGAGGGAGAGAAGTGGTTAGTGCTAGGGAAGGTGATAGAGCAGTGAAAGGGGACAGGGATTAGAAGAATTCTGGCCCCCAGCTCTCTGCTGGGTGGTCATTCCTAGAGGTGCTCAGGGAAGGAAGATTGAACCCAGGCATTCCAGGGCCACACACGTGCTCTGTATGTGCTTAGCCCACTGACTATCTCTTTGTTCTCAAGGCAGTACACTTTTGACCAGTGAACAACATGATCAGATTTATATTTTAAGGACATTACTGTAGGGGCCAGAGCAGTAATGTAGTGGGTATATTTGTTTGCCTTGCACATGGCTGACCCAGGTTTAATACCCAGCACCGTGTATGGTCCCTTGACTGCACCAGGAATGATCTCTGACCACAGAACCAAGAGTAAGCTCTGAGACCACAGTATCGCGCCCCGCCCCCCCCCCCCCAAAAAAAAAAGAAAAAATAGTACTCTAGTACTATTGGATGACACACTTCCAACATTGAAACCTATGTTGGAAGACTTGTTAGGACAGTTAAGAGATGATGAGAACCGTCTCTGGCAGCATTCAACCTTTTCTTACCTATAGAGCCACACCTCACTTTAAGACCGGCACTCACGCCAAGGGTGATAGACCAGAAAGGCCTTTCTGCACGAGTGACTGGTGAAGACCACTGATCTAGGATCTCTTTGTTGGGAGTTCTCGAGCTCTAGCAGTGAACTCCTTGGGGAGCCCAGGAGCCAAATTCTTACTCATAGTCTCCTCATACATCTAGGAATCTATTCCAACCCTTGAGAGAGTCTCTGTCACCTGTTGTCCACACCACTAGCTGGTGAGAGGGTTTGGGCTAACAGCTGTTCACTGTTGAGGGTGATGGTCTAGGAGTCAGCAGCTTTGTTTAATATAGTATTTGGGCTATACTATTAGTATAGTATTTGAACAGGTAGTATTTGGGCTTTGTCTCTGTTGTAATGACTTGGCTCTGCTATGCACAAAAACAGCCATTGATGGCATGTAAATAATTGAATATTTCTGCCCTGCAAGAAAACTTGATTTACAGAAATAGGCAACAGGGATCAATTTGGGCTGTCATTTGCAAGCGCCTGGTCTAGAATGCAATGAGAAATATTCTTTTCACACATTGTAGTTCTAAATTCAGTGTACTACTTGTCAGCTCTTAATTATCTCTGTGGTTCAGTTTTGTTATTTGTCAGTAGGGGTTGTAAATGTATGCATCATAAGATTGTTAGAGGGAAATAAGTTCATGCCTCTAGTATATTAGAACAGTGCCTGACATATAGTAAATAATAAACATTACCAATGATGATATTGATATCTGCCCTTTTTTCAGACGTGTTTGAAGGAGTCAGATGGCAGCGATACAGAAGATTTTGGCTCTGATCATAGTGAAGACTGCCTTTCAGAAGCAAGCTGGGAACCTGTAGATAAGAAAGAGACTGAGGTATGTTTATGCAAGTATATAATAGGTACTTACATGAGCCAGTGAGTTTTTTTCTTAGAGATGAGTGATATGTAGTAGACTGAGCTCTCTCCAGATGAATGTCTTTGTAGGAAAGTAGTAAGCAACTTAAAAAGACAGTTCTTGGAACTGGAGTGATAGCACAGTGGGTAGGGCGTTTACCTTGCATGTGGCCGATCCGGGTTCGATCCCCAGCATCCCATATGGTCCCCGAGCACTGCCAGGAGTAATTCCTGAGTGCATGAGCCAGGAGTAAGGAGTAACAGTAACCCCTGTGTGCAGCGCTGGGTGTGACCAAAAAAAAAGAAAAGACAGACCTTGATGGGGCTGAAGAGGTAGTAGTTCAGTGGGTAATGTGTTTGCCTTGCATGTGGCTAACCCAGATTTGGTCCCCAGCATTCTGTATGGTCCCCTGAGCATCACCAGGCATGGTCCAACTAGTGCCGCCACGACCTCCCCACTCATATCCCCCCACCTTCAAGCCCCCCCCCCCCAACCAAAACAAAACAGACCTTGAGCTGGAGAAATAGTATAGAGGTTAAGGGACTTGTTTTGTGTGTGCCTTATATGATCCCTGGCACCGAGTGTTGCCAGGAGTGATCCCTGAGCACTGCCAAGTGTAGCCTAAACCCCCACTCCCCTGCAAAAAAAAAAAAAAAAAAGCCTTGCTATTCTCTTTGGGGTGTTTTTCTTGTTGAAAAATTGCTCTTCCACTTGTTGATAAGAACCTAAAATTGGGGAGGGGGGGTACGCCTGATAGTGTTGGGACCTGCTCCCCACTCAGTGCCTGGGTTGTTCTCTGTGGTGCTCAGAGAATCAGGGCCTGAACATGGGCCTGAACCAGGATCTCCTTGTGCTTCAGTCTATTGCACTATCTCTGTAGCTCCAAGGACCTGGAATTTTTTTTTTTGTACCTTCTTTTAGGTGACTCGATGGGTTCCAGACCATATGGCATCACATTGCTATAACTGTGACTGTGAATTTTGGTTGGCTAAACGAAGACACCATTGCAGGTGAGGTAGATGTTTTATAAAATGATTTGACATGGCTCATAAAATTGGGAGGTCCCTTTAAGTGCGCTAAATTAATATGAAAATGGAGACATCTTTATATTTTTCTTCTAGCTTTTCTGTTTGTGTAATGCCTTTTAGACAGTTATTCTCAGTATGATATCTACAATTGGATTAATACTGAACTCTTCCATTTATGATGAACTTCTGACCTCTTTGTTTGACAGAAATTGTGGGAATGTATTCTGTGCTGGCTGCTGTCACCTGAAGTTGCCCATTCCTGATCAACAACTCTATGACCCCGTTCTCGTCTGTAACTCATGTTACGAACATATCCAAGTTTCTCGTGCCAGGGAACTCATGAGCCAACATCTGAAGAAACCCATTGCTACAGCCTCCAGTTGAATGCCAGAGATGACCTGTCCAATTTGAGCAGGTTTGAAGGGAGGATCCGATTCTGGTGTAGTTTTAAAGGTTCCTTAGCGTGGCTCCTGAAATCAGAGCTGAGATAACCTTCTTGAGAGATCCTCCTTGGTACCATGAGACTGGAGCAGAGGAATTCCAATTTGGCAGGCGGTCCTCTGTTGGTGAGATCCTCATCTTGGGGCATTCGGTCCTGATCCAGAACCAGATTCCAGAAGCTTAAGGTTGAGTTGGTGACTCCAGCTTCTTTCTTCTGGGGGGATCAGAGTAAGATGATGATTTCCCAGATACTGCCTGGCAATGTGTGCCCCAAACAGCAATAGAAAGGCATCTGTATAACCAAACTCCAAGTGGTAACCAGACCCATCTCTCCTCCACCTTGACAAAGCAGATTATAGTATATAAGATAGGAATTCCTATCCTATTTGAAATGAACTCTTTCCCTGTACCTCTGTGCTCTGTGTCTGTGCATGAAGGCTCAGTCTTTAGAGGCACCCCCTCTAGTTGCATTAGTTCTGTCTTTCTGTGGAGTTTGGTTTAAAGACTGATTCAGCAAGTGGAGGTTTTGCTGTTTTTTTCACGACTCATTGGCCAGCATCAGTGAAATTTTTTCAGTTCAGGGGAGCATTGTAGGGCATGAGACATTTTGTGGAGCAGAGGAAAACTGCTCATGTTCCATTTTGGCAAAAATCAGTTATTCTGAGCTGTGAAGGCAGCAGTCTCTGTTACTCAGTGGCAGCTCTTGAGGTATGCACTGTGAAGAATGAGAAAGGAAAAGCAGAAGTTACTCTTGTGACATATTTGCTAATTGTGCCCCCCCCGCCCCCCCCTGCGCCTGACTTTACCTAGTTGTCCTGGTGCTAACACAGGAGCTATACACCTTGATCCTCTCCTGGCATGAAAATAAACAATGTTTTGTTTGTTTTTGTTGTTCCATTGCCCTCTTCCCTCCCCTCATGTTGTCTTTCCTTTGGCTGCTGCCTCCTTTGGGTCACACTGCTTTTTATCCTGAACACTTGACACCTTGAGGGTAGAATTTAGTGTTTGGTTTTTTTACCTCCTAGAATATGCTGTTTGGTATGTGAGGGTTTCAGTACAAATGCTGCTGTCTATTTCTGTGCACTTACAATGGAACCCAAACAGAAGAGAAGAAAGCCTTGATACCAAAATTGGGAGAGAAAATGTGTCCATTTGGACCAAACTTTTTTTTTTTTCCTTTTTTCCCAATCTTAATATGTACCAGTGGCACTTAACCAAAAGATACAGTGATATAGCCATGTACTCCGGTTGGGACAGATACAGTCTCCTTGACCTATAATGAAACCACTAGGACTTCCTTTATACATTTTCCTTCATTTGTTGGTGTATAAAAGGTAAATTATATTTAGGCTTATCCTGTTTTTAAAAAATGGTAGCTGTCTGTCTGTGTAACTGCTACTTTCATGTTGCTTCTTAGAAAATATTTTCATTTGAAAACAATTAGGATCTGCATTTAGAACAAGAATTGTGATTTATCCTGGCCTTTTCTTCAGTCCTACAAGGAAGCATCTGTGCTTTTATACTTGCCATGGATGTAACCTAAAAAGTTTTGGCATATTTAGGTCAGTGTAGAAGAACTTTTTTTGTTAAAATGGAGTTGAATAATGGAGATTTTTGTGTCTGATAAATTCCTGAAATCACTGAAAAAATAACAAATTATTCCTTGTCTCTGATACGTAAAATTCTTCTAAGCATCTTCTTAATCATTAAAATTGACTGCCAGTTGTGAGTGGCTTTTTAATTATCTTGACTTTTGTTGCACTGCACTCTGCCTGTTTTCAGGGGGAGTAAGATTGGTAATACTTGAGGAGACTGTATCTGTCTACTTGGGCTGTTTTGAGGGACTATCCCATCAGTAAATATACTGCATGGCCTTGGAGAGACACTCTGGGCTCTTGGCTCAGATGTATTCATCAACTACTCCTTTCAGAGCTCTTGTGGGTGTCCGTGACATGATGTGGCCAAAAATTCAAACTGTGCAGTTGCGTTGTGGCAAACATGCAATGTGCTGTAAAATCTCAATACGATTTAAATAAAATCTCTATATTAGTGCTGCTTTGTTGGGTCTTTTTATTTTGGAGAAATAACTAATTTTTTTTCCCTTTAGAGTATGAGAAGGGACTAAAGTATCATGTTCCTTTGTCCCAATCATTTGTTTTTAGTGACCTCTCCTTTTAGGGTAATTAAAATATAAAATAGTACATATGTAATTTTTATATAGACATAAATGATTACATATGATTTTAATCAAAAATGTGCATTTTTCCTTGAGATATGGTACTACTAAGATTAGAGAATTAGCTTTTTTGGGTTTTTTTTTGTGTGTGCGCGCGTGTGTGCGGTTGTGTTCTGGTTTTTTGGCCACACCTGGCAGTGCTCAGGGCTTGCTCAGGGACGGAACCTGGTCTGTTGTGTGCAAAGGCAAGCGCCCTACCTTGCTCTACGATGGCTCCAGCGCCAGGCTTTTTGTCCTGAAGGCTGGCCAAGTACTCACTGGATGAATCCCAAGCCCTGCGGCCACGTGGGTGGTTCTGAAATACACAAACCCTGGGGTTCCGAGATGGGGTTCTGATGCCTGGAGCGCCTGCCCATCGCAGACCCCTGGCCGCGGGTTCAGGACTGCCTGGAGGAACCGGGACCTTCTCCTGCCGTGGGTGTTGGGGGCGTGAGGGAGGGTGGCTTCCCCTACCGCGCGGGGCCCAGGGGGCGGGCCGGCTCGTGCCGGGGCCCCTCCGCGCGGCGGGAACTCGAGGCCCCATTGGCCACACTGCAGGGCGCGGCGCGACCTCGCGCACCAACGGTCCCCGGGGGTCCGGGCGCCGGCAGGAGGGGGCAGGGGGCAGGGCGAAGCGAAGGCCGGGGGGGATCGAGAACGGGGTGGGAGAGCCAGGCTCGGCGGGGCGAGGCCCAGGGCCCGGGCGGGGGCGATGGAGGAGGCGCTGCTCTCCACCCCCATCAACCCCAACAACTTCCCGGCCAAGCTGTGGCGGCTGGTGAACAGTCCCCGGTACCGCTCGATCCGCTGGGACGGCCGCGGCGAGGGGCTGCTCATCGACCAGCCGCTCTTCGAGGCGGAGCTGCTGAGCCCGCCCGTGGCGGGGGCGGCGGGGGGCGGCGGCGGCGGCGGCGTCGGGGCGGCGGGGGCCGAGCCCGAGCTCTTCAAAACCACCAACTTCACCAGCTTCATCCGCCAGCTCAACCTCTACGGCTTCCGCAAGGTGGTGCTGGGCGGGCCGGGCGCGGCGGGGCCCGGGCCGGGGCCGGGGGGCGGCGGGCCGGCGGGCGACGGGCCGCTCCACCACTTCCACAGCCCGCACTTCCGCCGCGACCAGCCGCAGCTGCTCGTGCACCTCAAGAGGCTCACCAGTGCCAACAAGGCCAAGCTGGCGGCCGGCCTGGAGGTGCCCTGCCGCCCACCCAACCGCTTCCAGCGGCTCCTCATTACGTCGGCGTCCGCCTCGGCCTCCACCTCCACCTCCCCGCTGCAGCACCCGGAGCCGCCGCCGCCGCCCGCGGGGCCCCGGCCCGAGCCGCACGGTGAGTCGGTCGCCAGCCTCGGGGCGGGCGGCCCCTCTGCACCCGCCTCCGGGCACGGCCGAGGGCAGCAACCGCCACTTCGACGGGGCCCGGTCGCGCATCCCCACCTTTGAGGTCTCCGAAATGCACCCTGCGTGCGCTCTGGGAAATAGGTTCGGGGTCCCCCCCTTCCCGGCTGCCCTTTTCCCCACTCCCGGGTACCTCTGCTGGACGAGCTTGCGGCCCCTGCGCCCAAGACTCGCTTTCTGTTCCTCCTGAGCCCCTCTTGCACCCTGCCTGGCGCTCTCCCAGTCTCCATGGGCGTTTACCTTGCTGAACCCCAGGGGTTTCTCCCCTGTAAACCTGTGGAACACACGGGTCACGGTGGAAACTGGGTCTGGAGACGACTCCTTGGCTCCAGTGCGAAGCAGAACTGAGTTGCCGTGCAGGGTGAGATGATGAGGAAGGCTTAGGTGGGAAGGAACAAAGTCACAGCCAAGAAAACGTTGGAAATTTATACCGACCAAAGGAAACGAGAAAGCTACCAGGGAAGTTTGTCCTTGAAGAGATACACTGCCTTCCACCTGTTGACACCTCTACAAGAAATCTTGGAAGAAGGATTCTGACAGTACTAGTTTAGGTTCCAAGTAACATAAAATGAAACACTTCTCAAATAATTTGACCTATCTCAAATTATTTTAGGAGCAAAATATTTATCATTTACAAGGTATTATTCTTATGTGGAATGAATTGGCCCAACAGGTGATGCTTAACAAATAATCAGTGCTTATTTAAGGCATTGTGATTTAGACAAACATTAGGCTAAAATGGTTTTCTTTACAGTTATAGAGTTTTAGTTTTAAATAATTTTAGAAAACTTAGTACTTTTGGATTTGCCGCCATTGGCCACAATTTGTTTAGTTTTGAAAAACAGTTTGTGCGTATATAATTACTAAAATTTCAAAAACTGACAGAAAATTTTTGTATACTTGATTTTGGATACTTTAACCTCTTCCAATAAGGTGAGAGTGCTAATATCCCCTTTCTCTGAGAGTCCAGGATTGAAAGAAAGCAACAGTATTTAGCAATGAGGATTTATTCTTAACCTGGGTCAAAGTGATAGTGCAGCCAGTAGAGCACTTAGCCTTGCATCCTTATGAGGGAGGATCCCTAAACACAGCCAGGAGCAAACCCTCATGGGGTGTGGCTCAAAAACAAAAAAATTTGTATTCCTTACCTTCAACTAGGAGAATACCAGAAATATTTGTAGCATGTTAATGTGGATTTGGCATAAAGATGCTGGCTATTTTACAGATACAGGATACTTTTAAAATACACAGAAGTAACATTTTGTTCCATTTAACCTGAGAGGGTTATGAGATAGCACTTTGTTCTTTTGGAATTTAGAAGACAAGGAATTAGCTGGTATCCTGTGGAGTTTAGAAGATAAAGAATCAAGTTAGAGTTCTGGCAGTAACAAGTTGGAAAAATAGCAGTGGCTTAGGAATGTTCTAAAGGAATTCTAAAAGAATACCAAGCATCTGCATGTGATGGCCCTGATTTCATCTGGAATGGCCTCTCCATGGGATAACCATTACCTTTGGAGGAGATGGAAGGAGACTAAAACTTGGCATACCTTTGGCAGCCTTTCTGACCTGAATGTTTGTTATCAGGTTGTAGATCTGGTAGGCCTAAGTAGGAAAGACTGGAAAAATGTATTTTGGGGAGCTATAGAATAACTCTTTCCAAAAAAAGATACCTACATGCTAAAAATCAACTCTTGCTCACTTTTATTTTTCCCCTCTTATTTTCTTATTTTCCCGTCACCTATCTAAAAAGCCAGGGCGATAGCACAGCAGTAGGGCATTTGCCTTGTGCACAGCCAGCCCAGCCGAGCCGGGTTCGATTCCTCCGCCCCTCTCAGAGAGCCCGGCAAGCTAGGCAAGCTACCGAGAGTATCTCGTCCGCACGGCAAAGCCTTGCAAGCTACCCTTGACATATTCGATATGCCAAACACAGTAACAACAAGTCTCAGAATGGAGATATTACTGGGCCCGCTTGAGCAAATCGATGAACAGTGGGAGGACAGTGACAGTGACCTATCTCAAATTCAGTTGGATACTGAGAAAAACCATTTTAATTGAAGAAATACAGTAATATTTAGTTCATTGTCAGGCTTTTAAGAATAATTTGTTAAAAGATACGTTTAATTCATTTTTTTCAGTATAAAAATACATTAGTTCACACATTCCTAGATTGTGTAGTTTCTTTTTTTTTTTCTTTTTGGGTCACACCTGGTGAAGGACAGGGGTTATTCCTGGTTTTGCACTCAGGAATTATTCCTGGCGGTGCTTGGGGGACCATATGGGATGCGGGGAATTGAACCCGGGTTGACTGAGTACAAGGCAAACACCCTAACTGCTGTACTATCGCTCCAGCCCCTCTTTTCTTTTATTTATTTTTTTAAATTTTATTGAATGAAACTTATTTAGGAAGATATGAGGGAAAGAGAAGGAGAGAAAGTATATGTTTAAGAGGGTGCACAGGCTTCTCCAGAGTAGAAACCTAAGGAAACAAAGATCTATACAGACAAGCAATCAAACCCAAGTTCAAGGGAGAACATGCGCTGGAAGAATAAGCGGTGGTTTTAGGCATTTCTTGCCACCCCCTAACCTCACCATTGTGTGTAGTGGGTAGGTCAGGCATGTCATCTATAGGTTTTCCATATAGTAAGATTGGTCTACTAGGATACTGAAACTTTTTATTTAATTTTTATTTTATAATATTTCATTACATTTAATACTCAAACACCAGTCCCACGACCATTACACCTTCCCACCACTGTATTTTGGGTATTTCCATCCCAAACCCCAATCCCTACCCCAAAGCAGAACCGAAATAACATATTTTGTATTGTTTGTTATGAAAAACCACTGAAAATGCTACAGGAAAGTATCCTTAGAGGAAAGAGGATGAAGATTGTTATATTTCACCCAGGGGCCATTAACCCTTTTATAAGGGATCACTAACATGTTATTAGTGGTTGGGCATTGTATGCTTTTATATATCAATCTGTAAGAAATACATATTTCTCTGTAAGATTGGCTGCCTCCTATTTTGAACTCCATCAGATGTGGTGCACTTTTGGAGTACGGGTAGTGTGTGTGTGGAAATACTAAAACTTCGGTGGAATATAATTCTAAGTTAAAAAATAGTGGCCTAACTTTCTTTTGCTTTTTTGTTTTTGGGCCACACCTGGTGGTGTTCAGGACTGACTCCTGGCTCTGCGTTCAGAGATCATTCCTGGCATGCTAGAGGGACCATATGGGACGCCAGTGGGGATGGAACCCAGGTCGGCTGCATGCAAGGCAAGAGTCCTACCCGCTGTACTACCAGTCCCTTATATTGCTTTTTAATACCACATGCTTGGCTTTCCTATTTTTCCTCTAATTTTTATTTTGCTTGAATCTTATCTTGGTCATATGCATGCCTGCACCATTATTTCTTAGTTTCCATTTTATTTTCTGCGTTCTGCTTTAGTTTATGGGTTTGAATACCTCTCTTTTCCAGGTAGTTGTCTTGTTTTAGGACCTGATTCTCTCTTCAATTCATGGAGGTGGCATACCTATTTGCCTTTCAATAATGTGCTTGATATTAAATGTTTGGATCACAGGGTTTTTTTTCTCTTTTTTCCCCTTTTGGACCACACTCAGTAGTGCTCAGGGCTTACCTGGGCTCTGCACACAGGATTCACTCTTGATGGGGCTGTGGGATCCTATGGGAGGCAGGAGATCTATCCTGGGTCAGCAGCATTCAAGACAGATACCCTGTCCTTGGACTATTACCCCAGGTTTTCCCTTTTTTGTTCTTTTGTTTTTCATGGCAAATTGCTTTATGTCTGTTAAAACTTTCTAAACTAATAGTTCTAAACTGTAGATAATCTGATCTTTGCCTGGGGATAGTAAGCTCTCAGGTGCAGATTTCGGGCCAAGGAGCAAGTTCTTCCCTGGGAATTGAATAATTTAGATTCATCCATATAGATGGAATAGAATATTTAGGTATAAAAATTTATTTCTGCCTATATTTCCAGAATTCTGAATTTAAAGTTTGCCAGGTACATCTTAAAGATGTTCTGAATATTTATAGGTGATGTTTTATAAAGTTGGTCAGAATATGGAGAGATGGTACAGTGAGTAAGGTGCTTGCCTTGTACACAGCTCATCTGTGTTAATTCTGGACACCCCATGGAGTCCCCTAAGCCCACTAGGAGCAGATTTCTAGCCAGGAGTAAGCCCTGTTCTCAGCCAGGTGTGGCCTAAAGCAAAACAAAACAAAACAAAACATAGAGCCATGTAAGAGCCTTTAAAGGAGAATAAAAAAGAGCTAAACATTTTTTATTTTTATTATATTTAAAAAATGTGAAAGAATATCCTCGTGGACTAGAGAGGTTGTTCAGTGGGTTGGTGTGCATTTTTTTTTGTGGTGGAGTATGGATGGGGATGGTGTGTTATATACCCAGCTAGGCTCAGAGTTCACTCTTGGTTCTGCACTTAGGAATTACTCTGGTGGGCTCTGGGGACTATTTGGGGTCCTGGGAATCAAACCCCTTGACTGTGTGCAAGGCAACACCCTACCTCCTGTATTATCGCTCCAGCCCCTGGCATACATTCTTTATATGCAAGAGTCTGGGTTCTATTCCTTGCACCAAATGAACTTCAAACATTGCTGGGAAAAATTTCCAGCACCAAGCTGTGGGTAGCCCCTGAGTACCTCAGTGTGTGGTTAAAAAAAACAAAAAATGCCCTCCTAACACTTACCAGTGTTCTTATGTAAGCAACAGCTAAAATATTTAGATCTTTGGCCAACACTCAGAGATTATCATGATAAAAAGTTTAATTTGCATTTTCTTTTTATTTGTTTTGGGGACACTACCAGGGCTGTATCTGGCAGTGCTTGGAGACTACATGGTGCCAGGTCAGACTGTAGGTCTCCATGTGCCAGGCATGTGCTTAAGACTTTTGAGCTACCTTCCCAGCCCCAGAATTGAACTTGCATTTTAATTTGGAATTGAGAAAGAGGACTGCTTAATAACTGATCAGTTATATCTGAGAATTCAGTAGTAGTTTAATCCAGAACAGATAGAGAAGATATTATGCAATGTAGTAATATTCACTCTTAGTGTGGGAAGCACCCAAGGGAGAAAGTTAAGTGGTAGGTACTCTTGTTTGTATGGGGGGTTATATACTTACTTTTTCCCTGGGGAGGTGGTAGTGGAGGGCACACATGGCCATGACTGGAAACTGACCATGCCAGTTCCATGGGGCTCAGCTCCTTGAGCCACATCCCCAGTCCCAAGTGTTAGGTAGGTTTGACACTCAGAAACATGTAAACCAAAAAGTATTTCTCTAGGTCTTAAAACGAAGAATTTCCAGTGTGAATTCAAAGTATATAAATATGCAAATCACTAGTCAAGTAGTATAAAAGCTATTTTTTTTGCACTTTAAAAGAAAAGTAGAAAAGTGGTTTTTAATGCACCATTTGAATCAGTTGTATGAATAAGCTCCTGATTTCAGGGCTTTAGACTTTGTGTATGTGTATGTATGTTTTATTTTCGCCAATACTTTTTAAAAATAATCTTTTATTAAGGCACCATGATTTATAAGGATATTCATAGCTGAGTTTCAGACACTGTTCCAACACCAGTGCTATCACCAGTGTCAGCTTTCCTCCATCAGTGAACCCAGGTTCACTCCCACCCACCATCTGCCTCCTTGACAGGCTCATTTTAAGTTTGGAAGCTGTTGTTTGGATCTTATGCTTTCAGGAGTTGTTTGTTTGGGGGGAGGTTTAGACCACACTCAACAGTCTCAGGCAAGGCTTAGTCCTGGCTCTCTGCTGAGAGATCACTCCTGGCAGACTCGGGGAATCATATGGTGTGCCAGAGATTGAACCTGGATCCTCCACCTGTAAAGGAAGTGCTCTATCAGCTCTACTATCACTCTGACCCCTCATGCTTTCAATTTTGTTGGTTCTGTGGTTTAGATATATAGATATACCACAGATCTGCCCCCCTGCCCTGTTTCTTTTCGTATGTCTCTTCTTACTTCCTCCCTTGATCTATTTCCTCCCTTGATCTAACCCTTCTCAGTTCTATAATCTAAAGCAATCTAGGCATCCCCCCCCTTTGATGCCTTGCATTACCTTCGCTTAAAAAATAATTTTTTTAATTGAATCACTGTGAGATACACTGTTACAAAGTTGTTTTCAGTCATAGCATGAGCCAGTACTTATCTCTTCACCGGTGTATCATTTCCTGTTACCAATGCATTACCTCCTATTGTTATTCCATATATATCACAGATATGTGAGATCGTTCACTGTTTGCCTTTCTTCTTCTGACTTACTTCACTTAACATGACATGGGATATCAGAGATCGAACCCAGATGAGCCGGTGCAAGGAAAGTTCCTTACCTGCTGTACTATCTCTCCAGCTCATACACATACTTCTTTTTTTTTTTTTTTTTGCTTTTTGGGTCACACCCGGCGATGCTCAGGGGTTACTCCTGCCTCATGCACTCAGGAATTACTCCTGGCGGTGCTCAGGGGACCATATGGGATGCTGGGAATCGAACTCGGGTCGGCCATGTTGGCTGCGTGCAAGGCAAACGCCCTACCCGCTGTGCTATCACTCCAGCCCCAACACATACTTCTTTTGTGTATGTAGCATGGTGCTTATTCTTTTGCCTTTTAAGATTTATAGTTTGGTAGACAATTTAACTTCTAAAACACGAAGAAAGATTACAGATTAGAAAAAATCTAGGTCAGTCAATGGAATCTGATGGTTTGAATGAGTGATCTTACGAAAAATTTTAAACATGGGATATTTTATTTACTATTTGATTAAATATTGGAGTTTTGCCACTATTATGACAGTGATGTTGATAACCAAAGTTTGATTATTTTTCAGTTGTATGTGTGATATCACATTTTTGGGGCTCTAGCTTATTATATTAAAACTAATATATTTGTGGACTGTTGTAATTCTGAGGTGCAGAGCCAGGAGTGACCCCTGAGCATCGCCGGATATGTCCCCCAAAACAAAACACCCCAGAAGATTGGGAGCTCAGTATTCTTAGATGGAGAGTGTGTTTTGTGACATTTGATGTACTATACAGTAATGTAATTTAAAATTAATAAGTGTTCTTTTACTCTCTTACACAGGGCCAGTGGCTGTAGGACAATTCCACCGGTCATTCCGGCGAGATAGTTTGTCTCCATACTCCTACGTATCGACTTCATCCCACAACCACAGTACTTTTCCTCTGAAGGGTTTAGATCGGACCCCGATTCCTCCCAGAACATGGCAGAACTCCCTTGGGATGCACCCAGGACAAGTGGAAACGTCTCCCACTTTTTCAGATAAAGGGGTTCCATTTCCTGTACTGCAGAGGTTTCCGACTGAGGTTACCTATACCCTGCAGCCCAGCGCCACATCTGTACACGTTCAGCAAGGTCCTCAAACAATGGTCGGCTCTTCCCAAAAATACAGTAACTACACACCCTCAGCACAGTACTCCCAGGCCTACTATCCAACAGGTATGAGAAATTCAAGTTCAGTGGCTTTTTTTAAGGTACTTTATAATGAGCATATATACGTGTTAAATGCATGTCTATATACTTAAGTAAAGATGATAGGACTTTGACCTAAGAAATGTCAAAGATTTCTTATCAGGACATATTTTTAAGAATATATATGTCATTGTGTTCTTAGTGATGTGAAAATTCTGTTGGTACATGAATGTTGGTACATGAATTTTTAGTGGAACTTTTGTATCCTTCAAATGTTTTCTAGAAACAAAACTAAGACTTAGTACACCAAACCTTACTACAACCCAGCCCTTGGTGTGGTATTTCGTTCTCCTTAATATTTATGTACACATTATGCACTGTAGCACTGTCCTCCCGTTGTTCATCGATTTACTTGAGTGGGCACCAGTAACAACTCTATTGTGAGACTTGTAGTTGCTGTTTTTGGCACATCGAATACGCCATGGGGAGCTTGCCAGGTTCTGCCATGCAGGTGGGACAATCTCAGTAGCTTGCCGGGCTCTCTGAGAGGGATGGAGGAATTGAACCTGGGTCGGCCACATGCAAGGCAAATGTCCTAACCACTGTGCTATTGCTCCAGCCCATTATATATTTCATATTTTTAAAGTTTGTAGGTTAATTACCTAATGAAATAATTTGTGTCATAGAAATGAAACCTAATTAAAAAAATCATACTTCACCTTAAAACTAAAATATATTCTTTAGTAAGAGTGTGTTGATGGTATTTTGTTCTTTAAAATTTTTTTCTGGGTGCCATATATGACAGTTTCCAGGGTCCTTGCGGTGACAGGGATCAAATAGGGAGCCTTGCATATGCAAAGAAAGTGCCGAATTTTATTATCTAAAAGAAAAATTTAGTTTGTCAGTGCTCAGGGCTTGCTCCTGGCTCTTCACTCTGGGATCACTCCTGGCAGTGCTTGGGGAACCATATGGGGTGCGGAGTTCGAACCCGGGTCAGCTCTGTGCAAGGCAAGTGCCCTGCCTGCTCTACTTGCTCTCTGGTTCCTAATATTTTATTTAACACAATTATATAAGTATTATTCTTCCTTTTCAAATATAATTTTTTTTTAAATCTTCACATCTTTATAAAATAATGTAATTATCTTCATTTTATAGATTAGGAAATCAATCACACAAAGACAGATGCAGGGTTGGGGGCCAGCCCTGGGTAATCTGGCTTAAATCCATTATTAACATCTGTGTTCTGTCTCTCTAGGATTTTAGTTACCTTTGAGAGATGCTTTTGTGGTATGTGCCTTCCTCAGAATTAATTCCTCCCCGTGAGGGTAGACCACAAGATTTTTGGAAGGAGTACTCTTTCAATGAGCTCCCCTTGGTTATTGATTCATGCTAAGATAGCAGAGAGATTATAGTGTAGTTGTAAGAGTTGGAGATCCAGCGTGGAGCATCCAAGGAATGGGGCTGCTTGAGTCAGAGCAATATAGAGTCAGAGCAATTTATATATTTATATATATATATTTATCATAAATGATAAAATATATTAAAAACTATCTTTTGGGGCCAGAGCAATAGTACAGTGTATAGGGTGCTTGCCTTTTAGCAGCCAGCCCAGGTTCAATCCCCAGGACCCCATATAGTTCCCAAGTGCAGAGCCAGGAGCTAAGTCCTGGACACAACTGGTGTCACCTAAAAACAAAAACATAGGCATGGGACTTGCCTTTTACTCTCTTCTGTATCCTGCTACATTCTGGCAATGTGCTTATCTATAAGGATTCTTAGTAAATTTTTTTTTTACTTTTTTTTCTTTTCAGAGTCAAAGTGACACTAAGTGAATTATTTCATGTCATTCAGCCTCAATTTTCCTTTCTATCAATGACATATTTTGAGTTAGGGGTTAATGAATTTATGTGAAGCGACTTTGTACCATTTAAAAATTATGTATAAAGGATAAAATATATTAAAAGCTATCTTTCAGGGGCTGGAGCAATAGTTCACTGGGTAGGGCATCTGCCTTGTACATAGCTGACCGGGGTTCAATTCCTGGCATTCTATATGATACCCCAAGTACTGCCAGGAGTGACTCCTGAGTGCAGAGTCAGGAGTAACCCCTTAACATTGCTGGTGTTGCCCCAAACAAACAAAACTAAAGCACTATCTGTAGCACTGTCCTCCCGTTGTTCATTGATTTGCTCAAGCAGGCACTAGTAACGTCTCCACTGTGAGACTTGTTGTTACTGTTTTTGGCATATCAAATACACCATGGGTAGCTTGCCAGGCTCTGCCATGTGGGCAGAATACTCTTGGTAGCTTGCTGGGCTCTCTGAGAGGGATGGAGAAATCGAACCCAGGTCGGCCCTGTGCAAGGCAAATGCCTTACCCACTGTGCTATTGCTCCAGTTCGAGAGTAGTGAGTGGTTGCAAAGTCAACCTAAAGTCAACAAAAATAAATAAAACTTAAAAATATTCATCAATATTGTAAAAGCTGTCTTTCAAATGAGGTTAGATACTAATTCCTCAAAGGCTAAACTAATTTGTAAAACTGTAAGCTTACATGATGTATATGGAATATTTTAATTTTTTTAGTTAAAAAAGGTATTGTATCATTTATTAGTGTTTGGGCTACACCTGGCAGTTCTCAGGGGTTCTACCTGGCTTGGTGCTAGGGTATCAATCCTGGTGGAGATTGGGAACTATGTGCTGGGGACCAAACCCTGACTTCTCACTTGCAAAGCATCTGCTCCTTTGAGCTCTCTCCCCAATCCCATTTTAATTGTTTTGGAATTATCTCTTGGGCAAAGAGTGTTGCTTGTTTAAGCCACATTTAAATTATGAAAATTTTTATATTTAGTCTCTTTTGGTTTGCTTTGGTGCCTTACCTGGCAGCATTTTGGGCTACTCCCAGCACAGTGCTCACAGGATCACTACTGTTGATACTCGGGACCGTGTGTTGAGGTTGAAACTCTTAGTACCACATGAAAGGCATGCACTCTAGTCTTTTTTCATGTTTTTTGGTTTTTGTTTTTGGATCACACCTGGTAGTGCTCAGGGCTTACTACTGACTCTGCACTCAGGGATCACTCTAGGTGTGCTTGGGGGACCATATGAGATGCTGAGGATTGAACATGGACTGGCTGTCTGCAGGTAAATGCCCTACCCACTGTACTGTCACTCTGGTCCCAACACTCCAGCCTTATGAGCTGTCTCCCATCCTCCTGCTTCTAATTATATATTAAAATATGTAAGTAATCTGGATTTTGGAGTTTTAAGATTTTTATAATGTACTTATTCTTGTGCTTGAGTAATGTGTTGTCAGTTTCTTTGAAAAAATTATTATTTTTATTATTTATTATTATTATTTTGCTTTTTGGGCCACATCCCTGCAATGCTCAGGGGTTACTCCTGACTCTGTACTCAGGAGTTATTCCTGGCAATGCTCATGGGACCATAAGGGATACTAGAGATCGAACCCTGACCGGCCACATGCAAGGCAAACACACTTCCCCCTGTACTATTGCTGCGGCCCCAACGATTTTATTTTTAAGGAAAGACATGGCTTAGATACCTAGGAAGTTCTCTTTAGATGCCAGAAAAAGAACCAAGCAAAACCACGACTATGTTTGCCTTCCTATTTATTCAGATAAAATACACATAACATAAATCTACCATTTTAATAATTTTTTTTATGTAGGAGTACTGCTATTTATTCAGCCACTGATTAGCTGATTGAATTGGGCATGAACTCCACCTTACTTTTTTTTTTCATTTTTTATAATTTTATTTATTGAATGACCGTGAGAGCAGTTACAAAGCTTTCGGCTCTAAGTTTCGGTCATACAATGAAACACCCGTACCTTCACCAGTGCCCATTCTCCACCACCCAAAACCCCAGTATACCCCCATCCCACACCCTCCCCCTACCTATGGGGCAGATGATTTCCACATTACTCTCTCTCTACTTTTATCACATTCAATATTTCAACACCACACCCACCATTATTATTTGAGATTTTATCCCAATACTCAGATCTGCTGAAAAGGCAACAGTAGACAATTTGTGTTCTATTGCTGGTTATGAATAACATATGATGTCGCATGGGCTGCCGTAGGGCCATGTGATTTTGAAATTCTGAATTTTAACACTTAAATCTGGAGGGATTTCTGCCAAAAGCAGAAACTGGGTTTCAAGATTTGCTCCTGAGTCTCTGGGATCATGGCCGTTGAGCAGCTTGATGAGGAGCCAGAGAGGCTGTTCGTGGGCGATGACTTGGGGTCTCATTGGGACAGGGAGACCAGGACCGGCTCCAGCCCCATCCTGTGATGCCCAACAAGTTTCATCACACCCTTTCCCCCCTGGGGTGGCCTGGCAACAGTAGCCTACTGCGGGGTCCGGATGCATTTCTGCTGAAAGCCACTGGGTTTCGAGATTTATTTCTGAGTCTCTGGGATCATGGCCGTTACACAGCTTGATCAGGAGCCAGAGAGGCCGTTCGTGGGCAATGACTTGGGGTTAATCATTTTTTAAAATGTGCACTTTAATGGCATTTTAATACTATCATCCCTACCATCCATCTCTACATCTTTTTTCATTTTGCCCAACTGAAAGACAGTTCTCATTAACCATTAACTTTGTACTTTTCCTCCTTTTCCTGTGGAAGCCACCATTTTATTATTTTCTCTCTATGAATATGACAACTTTAGAAAACTATAAAACTTTTTTAAAAAAGATGAGAAATCACACTATATTTGTCCTTTTGACTTATTTTGCCAAGCACAGTATTCTCAAGATTCGCTGATATTGTAGCATGTATCAAACTTTCCTTTTTAATTTCAGAAATATCCCCTTGTATATTATTTACCCATTCTCCCATTGTAGACATTAGGTTGCATTTTACTCTTTGATGATGCTGTCAGCATGAGTGTGTGAAGGGCTGGAGAGATGGTACAGAGGGCAGAGTGTCAGTGTGTCTGCACCTCACATGGCCCCGAGCACCAGAGTCAGGAACAAAGCCTTGAGTTCTGCTGGATATGGCCAAAATTTTTTTTAAGCATTCTTTAAAAAGTGGGGGTGTACATGAAAAATCAGACACACACTGTTGGAGTGTGTGTCTGATTTTTCACTTCTTCCAGGTGTAAGAATATCCTTTATTCACCTCCCCACAAATGAGATGTTGGAGTTTAAACTGATAGAGCAATTTATCTTAAAATTAGATGCACTCTGTGCTGAAACGATAGTACAGTAGGTAGGGCATTTGTCTTGCACATGGATGACCTGGGTTCGATCCCCAGTGTCCCATATAGTCCCCAAGCACTGCCAGTAATTCCTGAGTGCAGAGCCAGGAGAAACCCCTGTACTTTGCTGGGTATGGCCCAAAAAGGCAAAAATTAGATGCACTGTTTGTATGCTTTAATTTTTTAGCATTTATTTTGGAAATCTCACTACTGACAGTATACAAATTCTAATATATAACATTTTAAATTGCATAGTTGAATTCTCTCCACAGGATAAAGTATATCTAGATTTGTTTTTTCTAATCTGATCATCTTATGTTTGAAATATAATTCTTTTCATTCTTTTAATTTTTCATTCTATATGCAGTTCTGTGCCTTAAGAGAAATAACACTACCTTCAAGAAGACACTAGAAAGTCTTTATGCAAATAAGTGTTTTTGGACATCTTATAGCAAAAAAACTGAGTTTTATAAATATTAGTGTTTTTACAGTACATTATAATGCAAGCAATTTGTATTAAGCACAAGTTACATTTCTGTTAGCTAGGTTTTCAAATTCAATAAAATTGTTGTGCTTTTTCAGTTTTGTTGGCTGTACAAAGTAGAACTATGTTGGTAAGAAAATAGCCATTGAGAATTTTCAGTTCAGCTCTTTTTCTTCACGCAGGTACCTCTACTCTTGTTTTGTTTCTGGCTGCTTTAGAGATATTCATGATTTTGCTTCCTTAGGTAGATACTAAATTGGCTGTGTACCAATATACTCTCCACTATGTGTTTTAGTTTGTTATTCAATGGCATATTTTAAGCATACTATAACAACTGTTGAAATGTAAAAAAATTAGAACATACCAATTAGAAAAATTAAGGTAATAACTTTAATTGATTTATTTGTAAGGAAACACTTTCATGGTGCTTCCCCCCAACGCTTTTTCTTTTAAATTTAATCATAATGAATTACAAAGTTATACATGATCAGGTTTCAAGCATAAACTGTTCCAACACCAATTCCTTCACCAGTGTCCACTTTGCTCTGTTGATCTCGAGTTTCCCTCCCATTCTTCTTTTTCTTTCTTTTTGGGTCACACCCGGTGATGCACAGGACTTACTCCTGGTTCATGCACTCAGGAATTACTCCTGGCGGTGCTTGGGGGACCATATGGGAAGCTGGGAATCGAACCTAGGTCAGCTGCGTGCAAGGCAAACGCCCTCCTACCCGCTGTGCTATTGCTCCAGTCCCCTCCCCTCCCTCCCATTCTTGACCTGCCTTTGTGGCAGGCATCTCTCTACCTCTCTCTCTCTTTCTTTCTTTCTTTCTTTCTTTCTTTCTTTCTTTCTTTCTTTCTTTCTTTCTTTCTTTCTTTCCTTCCCTCCCTCACTACCTCGTCTCTTTCTTTTTTTCTTTCTTTCCCTCCTTCCTTCCCTTTCTTTTTCCTTCCCTTCTTTCCTCCCTCCCTCCCTCCCTCCCTCCCTCCCTCTCTCCCTTCCCTTCCTTTCCTTTCTTTCTTTTCTTTCTCTCTCTTTGGGGTCACATCCGGCAATGCTCAGGGGTTACTCCTGGCTCTGCACTCAGGAATTACTCTTGGTGGTTCTCGGGGGACCATATAGGATGCCAGGGATTGAACCCGGGTCAGCTGCGTGCAAGGCAAACTCCCTCCCCTCCTTCCCTACAGCACCTGGAAGGCACTGTTTTAAAAAATAAATTTTAGCAACCTGGTTTGCAATACTGTTACCGATGGGATTTCATGCATAATACTCCACCACCTTTTTCAGCACCCTTTCCTCCTCCTGAATGACTACTTCCCTCCTCCATTGCAAGGGGCGGGAAACACACACATAACACACACACATATATATATATATTTATAAATAAATGTATTTATATAGAGAGGGAGAGAGAGAGAGTGCGAGCGAGCACACACACACCTATACGTGAAGAAAAGTTCTAGCTCCTAATCGCCTAATTGAGTTTTATTTTCCTGCCACTAGGGGGCTAGGTTTTCTTTAACTTAAAATTCTAGGGAAAAAATTACCATTTTTTTCCTGGAGATTTGATTTGGCAAATCCTTCAGACCATTCCTTGGTGTTTTGATTTTTAAATTTAACTTAATTATTTGGATATTTATACATTCAAGTACCCATGGGAATAAAATTAAAATTCAAACTTTTATATTGTGTGTGTATGTGTGTGTGTGTGTGTATGTATTTTTTTTTTCTCCTTTTTGCCCCCAGTGCTAGGAATCAAACCCAGGGCCTCACCTATGTAAGGCTCTCCTGCAGAGCAGCGTCAGCTTTTAAATCACTGGACTTACTAAAATGATGTTATTCAGAAACTGTCAACCATTATATTTATAGCTAAACTACTTCTGCCAATCATTTAACATTTTTCTTTTATGTGAAAATTGATGCATATTCTATGTATACTCCTGTTTTATTTATTTTATTTTTATTATTTTTTTTATTAGTGAAACACCATGAGGTACAGTTGTAGATTTACAAATTTTTGTGCTTGGGTCACAGACCTCCCGCTGTTCATCGATTTGTCTTGGGTATCTCATACAGTTCATCATTTGGATTGAATCATTTACATTACATAATATACGTACAGCACCTAGTTCTGTGCCTGGAACATGGTTGGTGCAAATGTCATCCTCTGTTTAATCCAAAAGTGTGCTGTCTTAACTGGTTCTCATTCGTTCTAGAGAGTCTCACTCTGGGAAAGAGGAGATTCAACCTAATAGTAGACTGCATCTGTAAGTATAATTGTCCCAGTGCATAGAGCTCAGTCTTTTCATGGTTTTCTACCTATAAAGGGAAAATTTGGAAAGTTTCTTTCATCAGTGAAAATAATAAGCTGATGTTTATTGATTACGTATATGCTAGTAATTTTCTCAGTGCTTTTTGCAGATTAACTCATTCCTCACAACGGTTATCTTAGATGAGTACTATTCACTACTGTTATTCTTATTTTAATGGGATGCAAGAACTAAGCCTCAGAGATACTAATCATGCTCAATTTTACACAGATTGCCAACAGTTTAGAGCTGGCCTCTGAAGCCATGCAGTATGGCTCTGAGTTCCAAGTTCCTGGCCCACCTATCTCAATGATTAAAGTGTTTTGTTTTTGCACAGATTCACTGGATGTTTAACTTTAGTAATATTTGGAGAGTTTATTTATTTTATCCCTTAAAACACCTCCTCTCTCAAATGGTTGTGACAATTAAATGATTGATTTTAGTATTCCAAATGCTTTTATCTTTCAACAAAATGGAATTAATTTCAATAAGAATATGTGTTTGATTATAGAAAAATGTGTGGGTGCTAAAGAAATAATTTATAAAAGTAAACATGACCTTCTAAAAGTAGTTTCTCTGTTTTCAACAAATGACAATACCTAATTGGACAAAATGCAAGTTTATTATAGCCATGAGGGGAAACTTGTGGGATTTCTCCGTTCCAAGTTGAAGGAGGGAAACACGTTGAGTGCTGCAGGAGGCTTCTTTTAGTTGATGCTATGTCTGTCTTTGGATTTGTTCCAGCTGTGCTACAATGCTGTTCTCCTCCTACCCACATGGATGCTCTAAGTAGTTGTGTCACTCCCACTGCCTCCTCCTATGCTCACTGCAACTACTTCCAGGTAAGATTTGTGGAACAGTAGACAGACATACTCTGTGCTTTATATGAGCTATTATTGGACTAATGGAATTTTCGAGTGTACACTTATCTTTATGAGAAGCCAGCGTAAGTTGTGATTGTGGCCTGAATTTTATTCAATTAAAAAATATAAAAGATGTTTGAGAATTTATTTCTGTGCTGTCTACTATTGGAGCCACTAGCCATATGGGGCTCTTTAACTTTAATTAAGTTCATCTCTCAGTCACACTAGCCACTTTTCAAGCGCTCAGCTAACAGTCCAGTGGCCACCCAAAATCTCTGTAGGGAGAGAATATTTTCATCATTGTTGAAAATTAATTTGAACAATGCTGTTGTAGACTCTTACATGGTAGAATCAATACTAGATAAACTCTACAAGTATTTATGTTACCAAATGAAAGATTCTTCTAATATGGTCCGTCTTTTTTTTTTAAGGAGGAAGGAAGGATGATGTCAAAATTCAGAAACTGAAGTGATGGTCCCCTTCACCTAAATTTAGATCCCATGTTGTAAACAATGTCCTTTAATTATCTTATCATTTATTAAAAATAGGTGCTTTGATTTAAATATTTTAAATTGCTTTTTGTCAAATAAGATTAAATCCATGTTTTGTATTTTGTGATATAATTGCCGTAGATTGGATTTTGTGTTTGTCTTTGATATTATCTAGCTGAGAGAGCTTCCATTTGTAAGAAAATAGCTAGTGAGTGTCAGTCCAATACTAAAAAGAACATTCCTTTACTTTTCTATAACTTCTACGTGGGAAGTTAAATTATAATCCTTTTGTTGTTTGAAAAATATGTATTGAGAGCAAGGGAACTTCATTGGACATTTTTGATCCTGGGAGGGTTTTCCAAGCACTGTTTGGGTTACCCAGAGTCATTCCATCAACCGCAATGCTGGAGTTTCGTTCATGGCCTAGCAATGAGGTGCTTCTTAGATCCAGTGTGCTGGGGGCTCCTAGGGCTATGTCTAGCTGTTCCCGTCAGTGGGGGCATGGGGTGCCAGGAATCTCCTTGACCCCTACTTAGACCTTTATTTTTTCAATGCTAGAGATCAAATCCAGGGCCTCATACATGCAAGACAGACTCTCTACAACCAAACCACATTCTTGTACCTAGTTGGACATTTTGAATGTCAGATAATATTGGGCGATGGTATTTAAGTCTAGTCATCTTCACTAGAAGAACACACACACACACATGTGTATATCTACATATATCTATATATCACAGTCTCATGAATTAAATGCACTCGTTATATTTAATGACCCAGACATTTCCCTGATACATAGATACACACTAAAGATACTGTGATACCACTTTTGTCTTTATAATTTAGTGCTTAGTCTTGTCTCTGCACTTAAGGATCACTCATGGAATTCCAAAGTTCAGATCCAGTTTGACTGTGTGCAAGGCAGGTGCCCTACCTGCTGTACTATCACTCCAGACCTGTATTTATATTTAAATAAACCATTTTAAATATTTAAAAAAAATCTCAATATAAAGATAATAGATGTTTGCTATAAGAAAATACAGATCAGTAGATATAATTTTTTTCATTTAAATTTTGTTTATTTTTGGTTTGGGGGCCACACCTGGCAATACTCAGGACTTACTCCTGACTCTGCACACAGAAATCAATCTTGGCAGTGCCCAGGGGACCAAATGGAATGCTGGGGTTCGAACCTGTGCAAGGTAAAAGCCCTTACTTGCTGTACTAATCCAGTGCCACATAAATTTTTTTAATAGAATAAAAGGGAAAGGAATAAAAGGGAAAGTTTTAGAGGCCATCCTGGAAATAAATGTTAGTTTATTTGGCTTGTCGATATTTGTGAGAGTATGGTAATGGTGAGTGTAATGGTATAGGTTAAGAGCAAGAGCTCTTGAGTCATGGAACCTGCATTTGAAATCGGGCTCCCTCAAGTTATTTCATCGTGGTTTTACATAACTTGCAAAATTTTACTGAACCTTTTTTTTTGTCATTTGGAAATGGAAACAATCACATTTCACAGACTTATTGTAAGAATTAAATGTTATGGGGCTGGAGCAATAGTACAGCAAGTAGGGCATTTTGTCTTGCATGTGGCCGACCCGGGTTCAATTCCCAGCATCCCATATGGTCCCCCGAGTACCTCCAGGAGTAATCCCTGAGTGCAAAGCCAGGAGTAACCCATGTGTATCGCCAGGTGTGACCCAAAAAGCAAAAAAGAATTAAATGTTATTAAAAGGGACATATAATACTTTGCATGTAGTATGCACTTTGCTTGGCATATAGTAATAACTCAGTTATACTGTTGGCTCAAGTAAACTAGCTTGATGTTCATGCCATTTAAATTTCCATTATTTAGCATTGGTGATATTCAAGTCATTAAGAATCATTATTGTGTCTTATAACATTAACCTATGGCATGTTTTATTTTTATTTAATTTTCCATTTTTGTGCCACACCCGGTGGTGTTCATGGGTTATTTTTGACTCTGTGCTCAGGAGTGACTTGGCAGTACTCAGGGGACCATCGGCAGTTCTGGGAATTGAATTGGGGTTGACGATGCAAAAGAAGCATCTTACCTCCTGTACTCGCTCTCCAGCCCAGGGGCTATTTTAATCATAACAGGTTTAATCATAATCATCTCAGATTATAAACATGTATTTTGTGTTTATAATGTGTTATATTTGTTAAATGCATACTCTTTGCAAAACTTTGCATTTGGCAAAATTAACTTTTTACATATTTAATAAGTGATTTATGTTCATAGCTTTAGATCATCATCAGACATGTAAAAGGAAACCTAATCTATACATCTTTAAGGTATCGGTCTAAAAATGACAGCTACTTTTAATTTGTTGAAAAATAATCTCAGGAACAAAAGATATTTGTTGTTACACATATTTTTACCCGGATCATTTGGAACAGACTATCCATACCTTTCCCAGAATCTATAGAATAATTGGTGAACTTGTGCGCATCCTGTGTCTGAAATTACCTCATTACACTATTAAATAGTATGTGAAAAATACAAGTGATATTTTTGTTTGTTTTTAATTAGTTATCATTATTATTTTTGTTTTGGACCACACCCAGTGGTGCATTGGAACTCCTCCCAGTCTGGTGCTTGGGGAACATTTAACTCTGGGGATCGAGGGATAGAACCAGCCTCCTACTTACAAAGCATGTACTCCAGTCCTTTAAGTTATCTGCCTCACCCTATGAGTGATGTATTTGTCAAAATTAATGGGAAATTTTTGGTATATTGACATTTTTCAGCAAATAAGTATTTGGGTAATAGAGCCTTTGATTTTTGTATTCTTTGAGTCTATAGTCATTGGTCTATTCCAGTGTTAAACAACACAGTGGTTTTGACATATAATAGCTGCTAAGTAAATGCCAGCAGTATAATTGAAGCCACCGTTGCTGAAAAATCTGGCATTCCCATCTTCTTGATGAACTTTAAGTTTAATCTGTTTATATTTAGCATTCATCAGCCTTAAGTGTTATTGCTTTCCTCCTTAATCTTATTTGATTTTCTATCCAAACAGTCCTGTTTTCTCTCTTCTCAGAATCCTCCAATGCAATCCTCCTATCCAGTTGAATTTCTGCCTTCTAATTGGCCTTGCAGTGCTACTGATGAAAATAAAAAGACAGAAGTAAACCTAGAGGCTGTTTTTCAGATAGTAGATGAGTTGCATTCCTCCCCTAAATTGGAGATGGTAAAGGTGGAGCCTGTCGAAAATCAGTGTCCAACATCTCAGTCTAACAGAGGCCAACACATCCTAGCTAATTCAAACAGCAACAACCCATCTGCCACGAGTCAGGCTAGCCAGCTGGAGCCACTTACTCCTGTAGGCTCAGATATTACATCTTTTGTGGTTGGAACAGAACAAGCAATTACCTGCTCTCTACCACAGTCACCTGAGTACATCTATGCCATCCACACAGCTCAGCCTGTTGAAAATACTGCAGTGCAGGAATCTGCTGCTCTCCAACAAGCTCATGTCAAACTGAAGGAGCAGCTAAGTCATAATCCATCTCCATCATCAGTAGTTTATGTGCAGGAAGGGCTGCCATTCAGCACACACCAGGTAAGGGAACAAAATAAAAACCTGAATAAATCCCACAGTCCCTCATGCTTCTTGCTAAAGACCACCATCGGGAAGAGTTTGATGAGATTTTATTTGGGATCAGTGCCAGTTAAGCGTTGCAAAAGGATCCTCTCCCCATGGTACTGCCTGAAAGATTCAGAAAGAGGCAACCTTAACTTCCAGGCATCTTCCTTCCATGTGGTCTGAAGTCGTTGTGATGGAAAATTAGTTTGAAAGCATCACTTGACTTCCTTCCCATATCTGAATGGACTGGTGGAGCCTGTCTGATAAAATAATGCCGCAAAGAAGGGATAGTGTATATAATAATATCAGATATACCAGGACTTCTCTAGCCTTCTGTCGCATGAAGGTAGGAAGGTGACTGGAGGTTTTTAAATACTTTCTTCCAGTGTTATTGAATTCTAATTTGACTCATTAGCATACTGTGCATGAATTTTTTTAACTGATATTTGCATTCCTAACACAGAACTCTGGTTTGAAGGGAGAGGCTAATTTTTTTTACATATTTACATTCAGTTTAAGGCCAGAAAAAGACTAAACTTTGCTTCTAAATAAAAGTGCTTCTAAAATAATGAAAATATTTATTCAAATTACTGCCTATGTATTAAGTATTTTTCTACTTACAATTTTTTAAATATTGGGCTGGAGCGATAGCACAGCAGGTAGGGCATTTGCCTTGCACATGGCCGATCTGGGTTCAATTCCTCTGTCCCTCTTGGAGAGCCTGGCAGGCTGCCGAGAGTATCCCGCCTGCACGGCAGAGTCTGGCAAGCTCCTCATGGCATATTCGATATGCCAAAAAAAAAAAAAAACCGTAACAATAAGTCTCACAATGGAGACGTTACTGTTGCCCACTGGAGCAAATCCATGAACAATGGGAGGACAGTGCTACAGTGCTACAGTCTGATACATGTGTTGTTTTTTTCCCCTGCCTTTTGGGCCACATCTGGCAGTACTCAGGACAAACTCCTGGCTGTGCTTCAGGGACTATATGGGATACTGGGGATCGAATCTGGGTCAGCTGTGTTTGAGGCTAGCACCTTACCTGCTATACTGTCGATCTGGCCATTAGCTCTAATTTTAGAACCAGATGTCTTAAGGTTTTTGTCAACTTACTTTTAAAAGTTTAACTGTTGGAAAACAATGTATTAATTATACATCAAAATAATATTGTAAATTCAGTAAATTAAAAAATAGACTTACTGTATTTCAAATGTTCTTGTGGCAAGAGCACAAAATTTGTTTTTATTACTTCTTTGTCAGATTTAAATTTTGTACCTTAAATTGCATTCACACAGTAAATTTTCTTTAAGAAATATTTAGCATCATAACTCGGTTATGTTTTATATTTCTAGTGGAATTTTATTCTTTTAAAATGATATTTAAAATATTTTAATTATTTTAAAATAAATTTATAAAGAAATGGGCTGGAGAGATAGCACAGTGGGTAGGGCATTTGCCTTGCACGCAGCCAACCCAGCTGACCTGAGTTCGATTCCTCCGCCTCTCTCGGAGAACCCGGCAAGCTACTGAGAGTATCTCGCCCGCACGGCAAAGCCTAGCAAACTACCCGTGACGTATTCGATATGCCAAACACAGTAACAATAAGTCCCACAATGGAGACGTTACATCGCTCAAGCAAATCGATGAACAACAGGAGGACAGTTGACAGTTGATAGAGTATTTCAGAAATCTGTCACCTGTTGAAGGTATTGGACATTTCAAAGGAAACAGGAAATCCAAGAAAGACTCCTATCTAATAAGTAGTCTAGCAACCAAGATTTTATTAGGCCTGAAGCTTATGCAGTTTTGAGGGCCTTATTTGGACAAAGAATACTCAGCAGAACAAAGTTTCCATAGCCCACCTGGCACCATTCAACAGGATTATTCCTCTGGACTTTCTAGTATCACTTATAGGAGGGAAAATCTGATGGAAGGAATAGTAAAGTATAGTAGTGTTCTATATGGGAAAAAAATAGTAGTGGTCACCAATTGTGAATTTATGTGTATACTAGAGAAATCAGTAAGCTCTGTGGTGAATCTTCCTCTGACTAAAGGTAAGTGTTTTAGCCCCTTCTATAGAATGGTTTGTATGTAGGGAAATATGCTTTTTACTCAATGCTCAGATCAGCTTAACAAAATCAAAGATAGTATTAATCAGAAAGATGAAAAACTTAACAAGCTTGTTTATTTGATCATGTTTTTGTAATAGAACTCCTTTATAACTTCCAGTAGAGATTTTGGGATAATTCATAATAATGTGTGGGTTTAATATTTTAGGTGGATGCCAGTATAAAATGCCCGTCCAATCCACCTGAAAATATCTTGCCTTCAGAACAGATGGGATACCTTATTTCAGAAATGGGGCCTGCTAGCAAACCTAATAAAGACACAAGTTTATCCACTCCAGCCAGAAACAGAGAGCGAAGAAGCAACTCACAGCAAGGAAAGTCTCCTGGTAAGAATTCTTGAGCTCTGGAATGCTGGGAGTAGAACCACAGTGTAGAATTAGTATATGAATGAGCTTTTATAGGTCTTAACTATCTTCATCATTTGTAATTATTATCACATTGCTTTTTAGATAACTGTAGTTTTACCCTTTTTTCTTAATTATTTTTGTAAGGTAGAGAAATTATTTTTCTAATATTGGATATAAAAAACAAATATAGGGGTTGGAGTGATAGCACAGCGGGTAGGGCATTTGCCTTGCACGCGGCTGACCGGGTTTGATTCCCAGCATACCATATGGTCCCCAGCACTGCCAGGGATAATTCCTGAGTACAGAGCCAGGAGTAACCCCTGAGCATCGGTGGGTGTGACCCAAAAAGCAAAAAATAAAAAAAATAAAAAATAAAAATAAATCTAAAAAAATAAAGATCTTTTAAAATTATATTTAAACACCATGATTTGCGCAGTTGTTCACAATACAGTTGTTTCAGGTGTTCAGTATTTCAACACCAGTCCCACCAATGTGCCCTTTCCTTCACCAATATCTCTAGTTTCCCACCCACCCTCCAAGCCTGCTCCCTTAGTAGACACTAATTAATTAACTTTATGCTGCTTAGTTACTAACATGTATTTTGTAATGGTGTTGCTAAAGTCATGACCTGAGGATTTACTGAGATGCTAGGTGTGAGTTGGGCCTTCTGTGTTACTGTTTTTTGTCATTGAGTTAGTGGGCTTCCACTCTATTTCCCCATCTAATGTTTTTGTTTTTCCTGGGTTGTGAGCTCTGTGAAGTTTGAAGGTGTTGTGCAGCCACATATTTGGCTGTTGTTTCCAGGGGTTTTGGAGCTGGGATGATCAACTGCAGGTGACTCTGGCCTTTTTGAGATCAGTCGTGAAGCTGGGTCATTTCTCTGGCAATGGGGGATGCTGGATGTGGGTGGGTGGAAAGCTGGGCCTTTGTTAGGGAAGAGACTCTGTCTGCCCCCATATGCTAGGGTCCAGAGATCTTGACAGCCAGGCCTTCCTGAAATAATGCAGCTGCCTTTGAATCTTACTGGATGTAACAATTTTTACTTAGAGTAAAATAGAACATATTTCAATACCAGCTGAGGAATTTGCATTACTTAAGAGAAGGCAAAGATGGAAGGGCGATTTAATAACTATCTTCAGATGCCAAAGACTTTGTAGTAATTTTATTTTTTGAGGGGAAAGTTTGGGCCACACTCAGACATGGGAATCACTCCTGGTTCTGTGGTTCTGTGCCTTAGGGTTGTTCCAGGGGACCATGTGGTGCTACGGATCCAACCTGGATTGTCCACCTGCAATCACCTTAACCCTGCTATTTGTCTCCAAAGAGTTTATAATTAGAGATGTACTTGCTATCTCTCACTCTCTCTCTCTCACTCTCTCCTCCCTTCCCTCCCCCTATCTCCCTCTCCCTTTCCCTCCCTCCTTGCATTCCACCATTAGGATGGGGTCAGGGCACCAGGGATTGAACCTAGGTCATCCAGGTGCAAGACAAGTGCCCTACCCTTTGTACTATTTCTCTGCCCTTAATACACTTCTTCTCTTAATAACAGGCTATCAAACAAGAAGGAATGCCCTAAGATTGAGGCATGCAAAAAAAATCAGATAAACATTAAAGACATTATCTTGAGCACATCATAAAGATATTGTAAAGTATGATTGTGTATCACATTATTTTCCTTTTGATTTGTAGAAGTTATTCTTTTAGGCACATATTGTTCATTCTACTATTTTCAGAGAAAGACAAAATATTTTTTGGGGGGGCTGCATGATGCGTGATGGCTCTACTCCTGACTGTGTGCTTGGGGCTGGTTCCTGGTGATACTTGGGGAACCAAACAGTGCTTGAAGAACACCATGCAGTGCCAGGGATCAAACTTGGGCCTCTGGCATGCAAAGCCTGCATTCACCATCTCTCTGGATCCAAAGTAATTTTCTTTTTTTATATATATAATTTTATTTATTGAATCACCGTGAGAGCAGCCACAAAGCTTTTGGGTTCAAGTCTCGGTCATACAATGAAACACCCATACCTCCACCAGTGCCCATTCTCCACCTTCAACAACCCCAGCACACCCCCATCCCACACCCTCCCCTACCCATGGGGCAGATGATTTCCACATTACTCTCTCTCTACTTTGATCACATTCAATATTTTGACACCAGACCCACCATCATTATTTGGGATCCCACCCCAACACTCAGATCTGCTGAAAAGGCAACAGTAGACAATTTGCTCTCTATTGCTGGTTATGAACAACATATAATGTTGTATGGCTGCAATAATGGCCGCATGATTTTGAAATTCCGAAATTTTAACTCTTAAATCTGGAGGGGTTTTGGCAGAAATCTGCCAAATTTGGGGGGGCTGCATGATGCGTGATGGCTCTATCTCAGGAATTTCTGCCAAAACCTGCTGGGTTCTGAGATTTGCTCCTGAGTTTCTGGGATCATGGCCATTAAGCAGCTTGATCAGGAGTCAGAGAGGCCGTTTGTGGGTGATGACTTGGGGTCTCGTTGGGGTGAGGAGTACAGGACTGCTTCCACCCCCATCCTGTAAGGCCCTGTGTGTCTCGTCACTGCGGGCCCAAACCTGACTGTCCAGTGGCCTCTGGAGGATGGCGGCCACCGGGCTGCCAGGGGGAACAGGCCAAGGCACAAAACCTATTCCCACCTGGGTTGGCCCAGCACTGGTAACCTACTGCAGGGACTGGACGCATTTCTGCCAATAGCCGCTGGCTTTTGAGATTTGTTTCTGAGTCTCTGGGATCATGGCCATTATGCAGTTCAATCAGGAACCAGAGAGGCCGTGCCTCCAATTATACAGCTGAGGTGGTTTGTGGGTGTGTTTCCCACATACCTAACTTTTGGCTGTTTACTTTCTTGGTAAACTTTGCCTCAAGTTTTTGGGGTCTGGCCAAAGGCACAGTAGCAATTTTGGGGTATCTGGAAGTCTGAAGGCGCCATCATGCTGCTGGTGCACTCGCCTCACAGGTACAGATTGACCTGCTGGCGGCACCATACCCCCCAAAGTAATTTTCTTAAGAAAATAATGACACCTAGTAAAACATGTTTGGTTGGATAATATATCAACATATGTTCCAATAAATAAGTCATCAAAGTCTTTGCTGCACAACTTTAGTATCCTTAAACTAAGTGCTTATTAGAGGTAGGAAATTTGGGTAGAATCAGAACGTCTTACCTATAAAATTTTGAAAAATATTGATAACTTCTCTGAGAATCACTGTAAAAAGTAAACTAATAGTGATTTTATTACTATTAACAAAGAATAGCTATTGTTCAAGTCATAGAATTCCTTCTACAAAAACACTTTATTTAAAACAGTCTTAACCAGAGCTGGAGAGATAATACAGCAGGTAGGGTGCTTTTTCTGCATGTGGCTGACCTGGGTTTGATTCCCAGTATCCCAGATGATCTCCTGAGCATTGCCAGGAGTAGTTCCTGAGTGCAGAGCCAGGAGTAACCCCTGAGCATTTCCATGTGGCTCCAGAACAAACAAAACCTGTCTTAATCACTCACTTTAGACATTCAATTTAGTTTGCACTGTAACTTTTGGTGGCTTATATGGCACAATCCAGATGAAAGATTACTATTTCTTGTCATTGAAGACTGTTTAAACAATTGCATAATCTTTGAAGGTAATTTAGAAAAGGAAAGAAAACATTGCTACGTACCTTTTGTTTTCTCTTTTGATGGTGTTGGGGATCAAACGCATGGCCTTGCATGCAGTCTGCCCCTGCCTGAGCTGCATCACCTGGCCTATGAAGACCTGTGGTCTTACCATACAGAAAGCCTGAGGAAACTGGTTTTCTCATCATTTTAAAGATCTGTAAAGATAGATTGTAGCGGATAAGTAACATTCAAGCTTACAGATTAATAATATAGCTAATATTTTACTCATAATCATTGTACTGATTATGTCATAAAAGTTTTTTGTTTTTCATTTGTGATTTTTTTTTTATCGTATCCAAGAAACCATTGACAAGATCAAAGTCCTGGTGTATTTTCAGTTCTTGTAGGAGTTTCATAGTTTAGGGTTTCACATTAAGGTCTTTAATCCTTTTGAGTTCCCAGGGGGTGTGATCAAAGTAGAGAGAGAGTAATGTGGAAATCATCTGCCCCACAGGTAGGGGGAGGGTGTGAGATGGGGATATACTGGGGTTGTTGGGAGGTGGAGAATGGGCACTGGTGAAGGTACAGGTGTTTCATTGTATGACTGAGACTTAGAGCCGAAAGCTTTGTAACTGCTCTCACAGTGATTCAATAAATTAAATTATAAAAAATGAAAGAAAAAAGTAAGGTGGAGTTCATATACAATTCAGTCAGCTAATCAGTGGCTGAATAAATAGCAGTACTCCTACATAAAAAAATATAAGATAAAATAAAAGTGTAACTGTTGAAAAACAATGTATTAATTATATGTCAAAATAATATTGTAAATTCAGTAAATTAAAAAATAGACATACTGTATTTCAAATGTTCTTGTGGCAAGAACACAAAATTTGTTTTTATTACTTCTTTGTCAAATTTAAATTTTGTACCTTAAATTTTGTTCACAAAGTAAATTTTCTTTAAGAAATATTTAGCATCATAACTTGGTATGTTTTATATTTCTAGTGGAATTTTATTATTTTAAAATGATATTTAAAATATTTTAATTATGTTTTAAAATATCAATTTTAAAATAAATTTATAAAGAAATGGGCTGGAGCGATAGCACAGTGGGTAGGGCATTTGCTTTGCATGCAGCCAACATGGCTGACCCGAGTTCGATTCCTCTACCCCTCTCAGAGAGCCCGACAAGCTACCAAGAGTATCTCGCCCGCATGGCAAAGTCTGGCAAGCTACCCGTGATGTATTTGATATGCCAAACACAGTAACAACAAAGTCTCACAATGGAGATGTTACTGGGCCCGCTCGAGAAAATTGATGAACAACGGGAGGACAGTGACAGTGAATAATGGAAGGCAGAAAAGAGCAGAACCATATTTTCAATATCCTGAAAGTTATGATTCTTAGAATTCTCTAGGTAAAGGTAAAGGCCCTCCCCTTGATCGTTGATTTGCTCGAGCGGGCCCATTAACGTCTCCATTGGAGACTTTGTTGTTACTGTGTCTGGCATATCGAATACTCTCGGTAGCTTGCCGGGCTCTCTGAGAGGGGCGGAGGAATCAAACTCGGGTCGACCATGTTGGCCACTTGTAAGGCGAACGCCCTACCACTGTGCTATCGCTATGCAGCAAAAATATCTTTCATGAATGAAGAAAAAGTGATATTTCTAGATAAAATATGAGATCACATACCACACCATATAAACACTAAAGGAAATTCTATGTGGTGTTCTTCAGGCAGAAGGAAACTGAAATAAAAATATAGATTACTCTGGGGGTTGGTGGTACATACTGAAATTTCTGCAATAGAAATTATACAAAAGAAGGCAGAAAAGGAGGTAGTATTAATGAAAAGGTAAAAAGGAAAAAGAGGAAGGAAGCAAACTCCTATGGCTATAGGAGGAATGTAGATTAAAAATAAGTGGAAGGAGCCTGGAGAAAGGCTACAGTTCAATCCCTGGCACCAGATGGTCCCTCTAACGTTGCTAGGTATGGCCTTCAAGACCATGGGGATTGAACCAGAGTTGGCCATGTGCAAGGCAAATGCCTACCCACTGTACTATCCCTCTAGTTCCTTGTATAGTAGTTTTAATATCAGATAAAATAGACTTTAAGATAAAGAGTATTATAAGGAGTACTATTTCATAATGATGAACAAATCATCAGGGAGGCATACAAATTATAAATGTGTTTTCTATAATAAAAATCAAAATACTTTTTTTTTTGTAAATTTATTTATTGAATCACTGTGAGAGCAGTTACAAAGCTTTTGGGTTTAAGTTTCAATCATACAATGGTGAAACACCCATCCCATCACCAATGCCCATTTTCCACCACCAAAAACCCCAGTGTACCCCCCATCCCACACCCTCCCCCTACCTGTGGGGCAGATGATTTCCACATTACTCTCTCTCTACTTTGAATAAATTCAATATTTCAACACCATACCCACCATTATTATTTGGAATTTTATCCTAACATACGTCAATTGCCTCGAACAGGCCCCAGTAACGTCTCCTTCATCCTAGCCCTGAGATTTAAGAAAGTGCTATATTCAAGGCTCTTTAGGAGAATGAGACCCATCATTGTTACTGGTATTTGGCATATTGGGTACGCCATGGGGAGTTTGCCAGACTCTGCCGTGTGGGCAGGTTACATTCGGTAGCCTGCCAGTTTGTGCAAAGTAGGAATGAGATAATAAGATGTCATAATAAGATGTCGCGCGGCCGCAAATGCTGGAGCCCTGGTCGGGGCGGGGAGGAAAGCTCAACCCACTCCCCTCCAAGGGGTCCCGGCGAAGACAGCCAGGCACGGGGGCTGGAGACTGCACTGTTCTCTTCCGGGAGCTGGTTTTATCCTAACATTCAGATCTGCCGAAAAGGCAACGGTAGACAATTTGCTTTCTGTTGCTGATTATGAATAACATAGGATGTCGCGTGGCCACAATAGTGGCTGCACAATTTTGGAATTCCAAAATTTTAACAATTAAATTGGAGGAATTTCTGCTAAAATCTGCTGGGTTTCAAGATTTGTTCCTGAGTCTCTGGGATCGTGGCTGTTAAGCAGCTTGATCAGGAGCCAGAGAGGCCGTTTGTGGGCTGCAATTTAGGGTCTCATTGGGGTGGGGACGAAAGGGCCGGTTCCACCCCTATCCCGTGAGGCTCCCACGTGTCTCATCACTGCAGGTCCAAACCTGACTGTCCAATGGTCTCTGGAGGATGGCAGCCACCAAGCCGCCAGGGGGAACAAGCTAATATAATCAAAATACTTAAAGCAAATAAAGCAAATAAAGAGAGAAACATAATAGCATAATAGGATATTTTTCGAACACTTCTAAGTAATTGATAGACTAACTAGACTAAATGTCAGTATAGACTTAGCAGATCTGAACATATAATGAACCACCTTGATCTAGTTGACTTTTATGGAGTACTACAGCTACTGCCCATATATGTTAATTTCAGATGATATAGTGCTATTTATTAGGATATGTCGTATACTGCACCATAAAACATGCCTCAACAAATAAAAAAGAGGCATGGGGATGAGAGCTGTAGTATAGTGGATGGGGCATTTCCTTTACGCAGGCCAACCCAGCTTCAATCTCCAGCACCCAATATGGTTCCCCAAGCCCACCAGGAGTGATCCCCAGGCATCGATCCAGGAGTAAGCCCTGAGCACAGCCAGTTTGGCCCCAAAATAAAGCACGACAACAGAGATGTTGAGGTGGTACAGAGATTAAGGCGATTACCTTGGGTCCTCACAACTCTAGTTCGATACCTGACACCACATATGGCACCCTGAGAACCACCAGAGGTCACTCCTGAGCACCTCTGGGTGTGCCCAAACTCTGCGCCCCATCTCTCAACAAATTGGAATAGTATGCTAGCCATCATGCATTATTTAAACCCTTGACTATATTTATGAAATATGCAATATATATGAAAAGAGTTGTAAGATAAGCATTGGAAATAAATTTTAGCTATTAAATAGAAAATTCTTCAAATTGATAAAAAACATGTGTATATTATTTATAGCAGAGATCATAGTTAAAGGTGAAAGACTAACTTGTTTATCCTAGGAATTGAAAACAAAGCAACAATGCCTACTTTTGTTGAATAATGGAATATTAAATATTGTATTCAGTATTATGCCAGTATTATAGTAATTATACCAATGACTTAGCAATGATAGTAAGGCCAGAAGAAGGGACAAAGAATATGAAGATTGAAGAGAAGCACATTATACTTGTAGATAATATGGTAATGTAAAAATTTAAAAATCCAGAGAATTTACAAAACTACTAGAGCTATAAAATGAATTTAGTAGACCTCTATCACTGACAGGTGTGGCCTAACACCCCACAACCATCAAAATAAAGAGAGGATTTACTTTGTACTCCTCAGTATAAATTCTGAGTCTTGTTGTGACGCTCAGTCTTGATATTCTTTGTTCTGGAACATTCATCTTTGTTTTGATATGTCTAAAACAGTTTTTGTGTATGTGTTTTTGCTTAATTTTGAGCCACCTGCTTTGCTCAGAGCTTATTCCTGGTTCTTTTGGCTCTCACTCAGAGATCTCCTCTATCAAGACTCTGGGGACCGTATGAGGTGGTGGGTTGGCTGCATGCAAGGCAAACACTTTAACTGCTCTACTGTGTCTAGCTCCTCTAAAGTAGTCTTAAATAATGGTATCAAAAATGGAACTCTAGGAAGAGAAACAGTTTTGCAAAGTTTGTGGGACACATGAATTTGAAAGGAATAAAGAAGTTTATTTTTTCCTATTGGGTGTCTGCTTTCAAATGTACCTCCAGCTCATTTCTGACAGCTTTTTTTGTTGTTGGTTTATTTTTGGTCCACACCTGGCTGTGCTCAGGGCTTCCTCCTGGTTCTGCACTCAGGAATCACTCCTGACGGGCTCAGGGACCATACCCAGGGGATCAAACCCATGCTAGTTGCATGAAAGGCTAATCCTACCCACTGTACTACTGTTCCAGCCTCTGTCGTTGTCATCGTCTTCTTCTTCTTTTTTTTTTTTACCTCTTTTGTGTTTACTGTAGAAGCCACCATCTTCCTTGGGTCAGTGCTTGGCCAGTGCTGCAGTGTTGCTTGTGGTTCTGGGATCCACCAGGAACTGCACTTGGTGGTGCTCAAGAGCCGGGTATTCCTGGGATTGAACTCTTCTACGCAGCCCAATAAATTGATTCTTTTCTCTTTCTCAATAAATTGATTCTTTTTTCCTATTTCACCTAATCATGCACTAAATTTGGATCATTCTATATGTCTTGCCATTTTATCATTATTTCTTCATCTAACTTACTCAGACCTCCATCCATTTATTATTAGATCATCTCACTTTGTACTCCATACAATAGGCCACTGCAATAACATTACAAGTTTTAGTTATTCATTTGGCTAATGTTTATTGAGCACTTGTGTGCTAAGATCAGACGTGGTCCCTTAAAATCTAGTGGGACTCTGATCAAGTGATGATTGGGTATTAATCTAGTTATGAATGTACCTTTAGGAGCTGAAGTGCTCTGAAAGAAAATTGACTCAAGAAGAGTATGAGAGAGTGAATGTGTGTGAGTGTGGGTGAGCATGAGAGTGTGTAGCAAGTTCTGATCATGTCAGTTCTTTCTCAAAATTTTTAAAACTTCTATTTGCCTACATAGATTAACATTGAAGATTCTATAGAACCTGACAAACCTCAACCTTTTACACTTTTAGGGGATTCAGTGACCTGATGCCTTTAATAGAGCTGGAGCGATAGCACAGCACAGTAGGGCATTTGCCTTGCGTGCAGCTGGCCTGGCCGAGCCGGGTTCAATTCCTCCGGCCCTCTTGGAGAGCCCGGCAAGCTACCAAGAGTATCTCGCCCGTACGGCAAAGCCTGGCAAGCCACCCGTGACGTATTCGATATGCCAAACACAGTAACAACAAGTCTCACAATGGAGACGTTACTGAGCCCGCTCAAGCAAATCGATGAACAATGGGAAAACTGTGACCATGACCAATGACTTAGCAATGATAGTAAGGCAAGAAGAAGGGACAAAGACTATGAAGATTGAACAGAAGCACATTGTACTTTTAGATGATATGGTCATGTAAAAATAAAAAATCTAGAGAATTTACAAAACTACTAGAGCTATAAAATGAACTTATAATACAGTTGGAATGATAATACAGTAAGGAGGGTGTTTGCCTTGCACACAGCCAACCTGGGTTTGATCCCCAGCATCCCATATGATCCCCCGTGCACTGCCAGGAGTAATTCCTCAGTGCAGAGCCAGGAGTAACCCCTGAACATTGCCAGGTGTGGCCCCAAAAGCCCCTGAAAAATAACTTAGCATGACTGTAGGACATGATCACTTGACTTGATCACTTGACATCCTGTTACTCATCGATTTGCTCGAGTGGGTGCCAGTAACGTCTCCATTCATCCCTGCCATGTGCTAGTGTAACCCAGTGGCGTTTGCTCACTCCAGGAACATGAAGGGCCTCAAATCGTTTGTTCAGGGTCTTGACGAAGAAGTCTGACCATCTCATAGGTGGGCGGCCACGTGATCTTTTGATGCCCTGTGGAATTCAGTTGGTAATGGCTCTAGTCCAGTGGTCATCTCCAAATCACATTATGTATCCAGCCCATCTGATTTTCTATGCCTTGGCAAACGAGACAGTGTCCCTGATTCTCGATCGTCGATGGAGGTCAGAATTCTGGATTCCTTCTCTCACTTGAGTGAAGCGTGATACTCCAAGCATAGTTCTTTTGACTCCTCTTTGGGAGACCCGAATAGCGTTCTCATCCTGTTTTCGTAGGGCCCAGGTCTCTGAGAAGTATGTTAATGCAGGAAGAATGGTGAAGTCGAAGAGATGTGCCTGGAGACAGAGGTTCTTCGTCCTCTTAACAACTTCTTTGACGTTCTGGAAGGCGTTCCATGCTGCTCTCTTCCTCCTGCGCAGCTCAGGTGCCACGTCATTTGTCATGTTGAGTTTTCAACCTAGGTACACATAACTGTTGCATTTGGAGATGTTCATTCTGTTGAGAGTGAATGGAACATCAGGAATGAGTCTGTTTCTCATGAACATTGTCTTAGATTCAGCTGCAGTCTGACCTTCCCACACTCATGGTCAAAGTCGGCCAGCATTTGTGCCGGTTGGTGTTATTAGAACGATGTCATCAGTGAAGTAGAGGTGATATAGTTGCCAACCATGTATCTTCACTCCCATTCCTTCCCATTCCAGTTGTTGCATGACGTTCTTGAGGGTGGCACTGAAGAGTTTAGGTGAAATGGTATCACCCTGCCAAAACCCCTTTCTTTGTGTCGATGATGAGATTCTGGTATTGAATCTGTTATACAGCTCACGGAGGATCCTGATGTATTGAGTTTGAATGCTCTGTTTGGCTAGGGCTTTGATGACCGCTTCAGTCTCAACAGAATCAAAGGCCTTCTTTAAATCAATGAACTTTGATTGACAGAGTGGCATCTTGAACTCTCGAGAAACCTCAATGAGCTTGATTACTATGTAGATATGATTGATCGTGCTGAATCCTTTTTAGAACCTGGCTTGCTCGCTGGTTGTCCTTCATCAAGTGTTCTGCCAATCCTATTCAGGATGACTCGAGTAAACAGCTTGTAGACGATGAACAACAGGCAGATCTGGCAATACTTGCCAATGTCGTGAATGTTTCCCTTCTTGTACAGTAGAATGGTTCTGCTGGTTTTCCATTGGGATGGAACCTTGCATTCAGACAGGTAGCGTGTGAAGAGCTGAGCCAGTGTATTGACACGAACTGGTGGCAGATTCTTCAGGTGTTTGGGTCTGACCTTGTCTGGGCTGGGTGCTGTTCACTTCTTTACAGATGAAATGGTGTATCGGATTTCGGAAGGAAGTACATTAGGAACGACATAGCCATCCTTCAGAATTTGGTATGTGGGCAGGTGGACATGGCTATTGAAGAGATCTGAGTAGAAGTCATGGATAATCTTCTCTACTACCCTTCTGGAAGATGTGATAGATCCATCAGGATGTTGGAGGGTAGTCATCTTGGTCTTGTAGTTGGCCAAGGACAGGCAAGCATTGCAAATACTTTTCCTGGCTTCTGCTGTATCGGCCAGCACTGCTGTTCTTCTCTCTTTGAGGTCTTCCTTAATCACTTCTCTGCACTGCTTGGTGAGCTCAGATGTTAGCTTGTGGTTGCCTGAGGCTCGTGCCAAGCCACGTTGGCAAATGAGCTCAAGACTTTCTGAAGATAGGCATTTTTTTGTGGCGCTCTCTCAGCGTTCCTTGCACAATCATAGAGGTGCTGAACCAGTTGATCGTATTCTTCGTCGATGTCATCAATGATGGCATCTTCTCATATTGCTGCAGTAGTGCCAAAGAGCTCCCAATTGGTGCTCATTCTGGGAGTTCTATTCTTAAACTTTGTAGTCCTTTCTCCCTGCTCCGTGAAGTAGAATTTTGCACGAAGGAGACCATGGTCCGATCTCATTTGGAATTTTGGAATAACAGCAATATCGGTCAGGCAAAGCCGTTGATTGAATATGACATGGTCAGTTTTGTTGTGGAACTGTCCACCAGGAGACTCCCATGTCCAACGTTTAGATTCGGCCTTCTGGAACTGTGAGTTACCATGAATGGTCTTAGTAGACATGATGAACTCAGAGAGTCTCTCACCCTGTTCATTCCATTCTAGGCCATGGGTAGGATATAATAACTGTTTAAAAATCTGTTGTATTTTTTTTTGTAAATTGGCAAACAAGTTGAAAATGAGATAATTAAGAAAATATTAACAATAGGATCAAAAATCATAAACTACCTTCTCTTTCCTTTAGGGTGTTGTGGTTTGCAATAAACATATTGAATGGCTATCTTGTTCAGTCTGTAGCCTACTTTCAGCACGCATCTCGCATTCTGAGCAGATCCTCCAAACACCCTTTGCTTGCTGTTCCCTTCTCTATCTGAGCTGCTTCCCCCGTCCCCCCCCCCCCCCCCCCCCAGCATGTGCTGCCGGCTACCAAGTCATGAAACAAACCTCCTGGTACTTATCTCAACTATTCTTGGGTGTTAGTCTCTCATTCTATTACTTTACATTCAGAGTGGGGGGAGATGGGAAGTTACTGGGATCATTGGTGGTAGAGTATGGGCACTGGTGGAGGGATGGGTACTCGATTATTGTATAACTGAAACCCAAGCACGAAAGTTTGTAAATCTACAATTGTACCTCATGATATTTCACTAATAAAAATTGTTTTTTAAAAAAGTCATAAACTACCTAGTAATAAATTGAAAGCTGTCAAAGACCTCTACATTGAAAGCTACAAATTTTGCTAAAAGAAATTAAAGAACATGTGAATCAATGGAAAATAAGATATGATCATGGATAAGGTAGCCCAATATGTCAGAATAATTACTCTCCCCAACTGGTCTATAATTTAATGCAATCCTGGTCAAAATTCCAGTAGACTTTTATTTTATTTATTTATTTATTTAATTTTAAAATTTTTATTAGTGAGACATCATGAGGTACAGTTGTAGACTTACAAATTTTTGTGCTTGGGTTTCAATTATACAATGATCAAATACCCATCCCTCCACCAGTGCCCATTTTCCACCACCACGGGTCCCAGTATCCCTCCCACCCCCCATACCCCCCATCCCACCCTGCCTCTGTGGCAGGGCATTCCCTTTTGTTCTCTCTCTCCTTTTGGGTGTTGTGGTTTGCAAAAGAGGCATTGATGGCAAGCTGATTCTAAAATTAAAAAAATATATAGATTATAGAGCAACCAAAGTAATTTTTAAAGACAGAGTCAGAGGAGGAAGAGACTTGGCTGATTTAAGAAGCTGGAGCGATAGCACAGCGGGTAGGGCGTTCGCCTTACAAGCGGCCAACATGGCCGACCCGAGTTCAATTCCTCCGCCCCTCTCGGAGAGCCCGGCAAGCTACCGAGAGTATTTGATATGCCAGACACAGTAACAAGAAATCCATAAAGCTGTAAAAATCAAAATAGTTTGGAATTGGTGGAGAGATAGACATATAGTGGGTAGGGTGTTTGCCTCACACACACAGCTGACCTGGGTTTCTTCCTCAGCATCCCATATAGTTCCCTGAGCACCAATAGGAGCAGTTCCTGAGTGCAGAGTCAGGAGAAACTCCTGAGTATCATCAGGTGTGACCTTCAGTACCCCTCCAAAAATGTGACTAGATGCACAAATATCCATAAAAGAGAATACTCTTCAGTAATAAAAATAAATGCACCTTTGATGTACAAGTCATCATATGCTATGATTTAATTTATATAAGATATAAACTATAGGGACTGGAGAGTAGTACAGGGGTTAAAGTGCTTGTTTTACACACAAATAGTCTCCTGAGCACAGCCAGGTGTGACCCAGCCACTCCCTGCCCCCCAAAAGAAAACCCCAGATATATGTAAAATGTAGTGACAGACAGCATGTAAGTGGTCCTGGGAATAAGCTCGGCTGGACTGGCTGTGCACAAGGCAAACACCATACTGCTGTGCTATAGCGCCAGCCCAAGCAATTTAAAGTATATATTAAAAAATTTATATCCTGGATAGTTTGACTTTTGAGGTTTATAGATAATTGACTTAAAATAACCTTATTACACATCAAAAATGCTTCCCCAGTGAGTTTCTGCTTCTGCTCTATTCCATAATCATGAATTTCTCACCCCTCATATCTGTCCTCTCATGTTCTGTTCCATGTCAGGTAGAAGATTTACCCCCCTCCCCGACTGCATTCCCTGTTTTGTTCTTTCCTTCAAACATTTACATGAGGAATTGGTCTCTGCATCATTCTCTTTGAAATATGGAGAGGTAAAAATGGTTTCCATTTTTTAAAACACTGCAAGAAATAATAAATAGAGCCTCCTTAGTCTCCTTTTAAAGTTTTGTTGTCGTTGTTTGTTTGGGGTCCACACCTGGCAGTACTCAGAGATCACTCTCAGCCATGCTCAAGGACCACATGGGTGCTGGGGATCGAACCCAGTAGGCAGCATGCAAGGCAAATGCCTTACTGATTGTACTGTCTCTCAGGTTCCTTTTAATTTTTTATTTTTTTGCTTTTTGGGGTCACACCCGGCAATGTACAGGGGTTACTCCTAGCTCATGTACTCAGGAATTACCCTGGAAGTGCTTGGGGGACCATATGGGATGCTGGGAGTCGAACCTGAGTTGGCTGCCTGCAAGGCAAACACCCTACCCACTGTGCTATTGCTCCAGCCCCTCCTTTTAAATTTTTTAAAAAACAATCTTCTCTGTAGTTCTGAGGATCAAACCTACAGCCTTACATATGTGAGGTACATGATGTATCACTGAAGTATACCCAACCCTGCCATCCTTTTAAGTTTTTAATATATTTTTATTATTTTTTTTATAAAGTACCCTATAAGTACCACAGGTTGACAGGGGAGGGAGGGCAGGAGTGGAGGTCACTCCCTGATGGTTCCATTCTGTGAAGCCTAGCACTTCTGAGGCACTCCAGCTGGTTCGAGGGTCGATCTCTCCAGCCATTCCCATCATCCTTTATTTCGTTTTATCTTATTTTTGTTTGATGGCCATACCCAGCAGTGCTCAGGGCTTGCTTCCAACTCTGCACTTGGGAACCATACTGGGGTACCAGGGACCTAACCCAGGTTGTCCATGCAAGGCAAGCACCCTACCTACTGTACTTTCTCTCTGGCCCCTCCATCTTAATTTTATAATTTTCTTTTCTATTCTTTATGCCATACTCAGCCTTGCTCAGTACTTACTGCTAGCTCTTAGCTCAGGGAACACTTCTGATGGGCTTTGGGGACACATGGGGTGCTGGGGATTGAACCCAAGTCAGCCACGTGCAGTGCAAACAAAACACCCTGCCACTGTATGATCTTTCTGCATCCTCCTCCTTTATTTTAAAGGCCTTTCCTGGGAAACACTTTTCTCAGCTTTCCTTATCATGCCATGCTGTCATCTTTCCTTGTGTTGACACCGTAGCCTTTCTTCTTTCTTTCTTTCTGTTTTCCATATCCTGATTCTATTTTACTCATACCGAGAAGGTCAGGGGTGTGTCTTTAATATTCTCATGTCCTTGAGGCCTCATCTTCTCCCACCAAAACAACCTGTCAAGATTTTGTCAATAAATTCTGTTCCCTCCCTGAAAGGAACTCTGGTGTCTGCTGTTAAAATAATTATTTCCTCTTTCCCCTACATATTATGGTTACAAATGTAAGTGATGAAATAATTAGCACATTAATTCTCTTTACAAACTCTTCCTATTTTTTTCCCAAGTAAAACCTCTTGTTCTGGTTAGTGGTGTTGATAAATGAGTCTTAATTGGCCTTGACTTCCTTCTTTGAAACATAAGAATTGTGAAATTTTGGCATTATGAAATTTTCACATTTTTATCTTTCTAGGGGCAGAGAGCAAATTACATGATTAAACTAGAACCTCTTTGCTAAAACATTTTATAATAAAGGTATAAGCTGAAATACAATTCATGAAGTTAGGTGTTTTCTTACTTGAAAGGACTTACTTAGCTGAGCAGCCTATGGAAACATGGACAACAAGGAGCTGTGACATTCGAGACTAACTAATGTAAAATTTAAGTATTATCTAAGGGGCAGGGATATGGGTCAGTGGTACAGAGTGCACGCCTTACATATGAAGCACTGGGTTTGATTCTGGCACTGCAAAAAAAAACTGACACACACAAAAAAAATTAGGGAAAAAGATTGTGGTGTTAGCGAAATCTAAATTAAAATTTGAGTTCTGCCATTTTACTGTGGCTACAGTAGACATTTGGCTGAAGTGGGAACGGGTGCTGGGGGGGTACAGTGGGGTGGGGGATGTGTGTTACTCATTCTGCTCATGGGGAGAGTACAGATTATCCTGGTATCCAGTTTATTTCTCGTAGATGATCAAAGGTATTTTAATTTGATAAAAAAAAAAACCTAAATTCTAAAGTTAAAATAGGAACAAAATGTAAAATTTCTAAAATACACCTAAATTTCAACTGATACTATCATCAGGAGAATCTTTCAATTCTCACAGCCTGTTTTTTTATGATAAAAATAAGAAAATTTTGCACTAGAAATGTTGTTCAGTTGGTCAGACACATACATCATGTGAGCGAGGCCCTGGGTTTGTCCTTGGCGTCATAAAAGAAAGATTACAAAATGATTTCCAATGACTTTTTGGCCTCAAATTCTGAAATACTGTGATTCTAACATTGATTGCTACAGTGTCATATGTTGCTCAGTTCACAAAGTTATCCCACATCCTGGAATTTACCAGTGCTTTCTGTGATGAGATTATTTTGAAAATTGTTTACCCTATTTAAAATAGAGGCATCTTATCATGAATCAGGGTTTTTAAAAATTATTATTATTATTTGGGAGGATTTGGGGGCCATTCCCAACAGCACTCAGGGCTGTTCCTAGGCCTGTGCTCAGGGGCTGCTCTTTGTGGTACTCCTGTGTGGTGCTAGGAATTAAACCAGAGTCAGCCACAAGCAAGACAAGCACCTTAAACCCCTGTGCTCTCTCTCAGGCCATTAATAAAGGATCTCACGATCTCACGTTGGTTTGGCATCAAGATCATACTCACCTTATTAATGTGCATTTTGTTAGAAGGAGGTTATTAACCACAATCATTGGTATACTGTATATATACTTTTTGTATACATGTATACTTAAGGAAATACCTTCTGGATTAAAAATACCAAGAGTTAAAAAATTTATACTCAATCACGGTGCTCTAATTTTTACAATATTGCTGTAAACTGAATAGACCCAAGTATTAGTCTTATTGGGAATCTGCACTCTCATATTCTGATAATTAAGGAAAATTAGTGTTTAAGAGCAAAGTTTAACTTATTCCTATTCTGATAGTTAAGGAAAATTAGTGTTTAAGAGCAAAGTTCAACTTATTCCTATAAAAGTATTTCCCATTTTATAGCTTTTGTAGATGAGACTTGATAAAGTTAATGAGGCAATAATTCCAAAACCCTAAAGAGTTCTGTCACTAGAAATGAATATGTTTTTGGTTTTGTTCTGGACAAGCTAGCTGTGCTCAGGCTTACACCTACCTCTGTGCTCAGGGATTACTCCTGGCAGTGTTCAGGGAACCAGATGGGGCGCAAGGGATTGAACTCAGGTTGGGTGTATGTAAGTCAATTATCCTATCCACTGACCTAGCTCTCTGGCTCCTGGAATCAGCATTTCTGAACAAGTAGATTCAGTGTTACTCCTCAAGGACTTTCTTTTTTTTTTTTTTAATTAATTTATTTATTTATTGAATCACCATGGGAAAGGTTACAAATCTTTCAGGTTTAGGTCTCAGTCATGCAAATATCAAGCACATTTCCCTTTACCAAAACTTATTTTTTACCATGAAGAATCCCAATAAAACCCCACCCCCCACCCCTCCCAGTCCCTGTGGGGCAGATGAATTCTAGTTAACACTCTATCTGCTTTGATTAGATTCATTGTTTCAATAAAAGATTCACCACTATTATTTAGAGTTTACGCCCCCCCCCCCCCCCGAATCAGACATGCTGAAAAAGCATTGTGAAGTGATTTGCTTTCTACAGCTGGGTTCAAGAATTATATGTTGGTTTTGGATTTCTGCTATTTTACTTATTGACCCTGGAAGTATTTCTACTGAAAGTCAGATAGTTAAGAAATTGGTTTCTGTGCTCTGGAGACGTGGCCGTGCTGGAGAGCCGCTAGTGGGGGGCAACTGGTGGCCTCGGTAGGGTGTGAAGGGCGGACCGAAACGCCCCCCTTCCCATGAGGTTTTAGTCGCCCCCAGTCCCCCGGCTCATACCTGCTGTCCACAAGGCTCCCATGCGGCCGCCATCTTTCTTTCCAGAGAGGAGAAGGCGACTGGGGCAACACCCTTTCCCCTCCAGACAGACCTGATGGCCTGGATTAACGCATAGTCCTTTCACTTTTCTGCTCCAAGCTGCTGGGTTCTGCATTAAGTCCTTGTGCTTCTGGGGCCGTGGCCGTGCTGGAGAGCCGCTCGCGGGGGGCAACTGGTGACCTCAGTAGGGCGTGAAGGACGGACCGGAACGCCCCCCTTCCCATGAGGTTTTAGTCGCCCCCACACCCCCGGCTCATACCTGCTGTCCACAAGGCTCCCATGTGGCCGCCATCTTTCTTTCCAGAGGGAGGAGGGCGGAAGGGACCAACACCCTTTCCCCTCCGGGCAGACATGATGGCCTGGATTAATGCATAGTCCTTTCACTTTTCTGCTCCAAGCTGCTGGGTTCTGCATTAAGTCCTTGTGCTTCTGGGGCTGTGGCCGTGCTGGAGAGCTGCTCGTGGGGGGCAACTGGTTACCTCGGTAGGGCGTGAAGGTCAGACTGGAACGCCCCCCTTCCCATGAGGTTTTAGTCGCCCCCACTCCCCCGGCTCATACCTGCTGTCCACAAGGCTCCCATGCGGCCGCCATCTTTCTTTCCAGAGAGGAGAAGGCGACTGGGGCAACACCCTTTCCCCTCCGGACAGACCTGATGGCCTGGATTAACGCATAGTCCGTTCACTTTTCTGCTCCAAGCTGTCGGGTTCTGCATTAAGTCCTTCCTCAAGGACTTTCAATTCTCACATCAACTCAGCTTCAAGTCATATAAACTTCTACTAGCACTAGACTAATCTATCTGTATTTTTATTGGTCACTGTATTTGAATTCCTAGATTGGAAGCTTTGTTAATGAAGGAAATTAACTTTTTTGGTTTCAGTTTTGGGGCACACCTGGCACAGTTCAGGGGTTACTCCTGGTTCTGCACTCATTAATTACTCCAGGCAGTGCTCAGGGATGATATGGGATGTTTGGGATCAAACCCAGGTCAGCCCCTTGCATGGCAAGCACCTTACCTGCTGTACTATCTCTCAAGCCCCCAAATTATTGTGTCTAGATAGCTGTTATTAGAAGCTGTGTGCCAAATGCTATTTTAAATCCCATATATTGTGGTTATGGGCTGGAGCGATAGCACAGCGGGTAGGGCGTCTGCCTTGCACTCAGCCAACATGGCCAACCCGAGTTCGATTCCTCCGCCCCTCTCGGAGAGCCCGGCAAGCTACCGAGAGTATTCGATATGCCAGACACAGTAACAACAAAGTCTCCAAAGGAGACGTTACTGGGCCCGCTCGAGCAAATCGACGATCAACGGGAGGGCCTTTACCTTTACCTTTTATATTGTGGTTGAGGCCATTGCTTGCTCACACTGCTTTACATAATTCTCATCCCGAAATTGTTACAGACCCATACAGGCTATTGTTATTTCAAACATGCCTATCTGTGAAATGCTCTCCTTCATTATCTGTCAATATGATAAAAGTTGATTTTTAAAAATAATTTTGGGACCACAACCAGCTTACTCATGGTTTACTCCCAGCTTTGTGTTCAGCAATCAATCCTGGTAGTGGTCAGGGACCATATGGGGGATTGGGGATTGAACCCAGATTGGGTATAAATATGGGAAGCGCCTTACTCATTGTACTGTCTCTCTGGCCTTGATACAGTTTTAATGGAATATTTTTATTTTTTCACTGATAAAAGGGGGGTGGCTGCTATTGTTCTTTAATGTGCCTCCCCTTATGAAATCGTTAGTTGCTTTAATAGTCTTTATCTTTGTTATTATTGAGAATTTCTATTTCTTGATAATTACTGTCAAAGTGAGGTTATAGCTGGTTCTTTAAAAAATGTTTTTAATGAATATCCATGATAGACCATTACAAAGCTATTCATGATTTGGTTTCAGTCATACAATGATCCAACACCTATCCCTCCACCATTATACATTTCCCACCACCAATGTCCCCAGTTTCCCTCCCACCATCCCCTAACATTGCCCTCCACCCCCAGCCTGTCCCTCTGGCAGGCACTTTTCTTTTCTCTCTCTCTCTCTCTCTCTCTCTCTCTCTCTCTCTCTCTCTCTCTCTTTCCTTTTGTGCATTATGGTTTGCAGCGCAGGTGCTAAGAGGTCATCATGTTTGTTCAGGGTGTTCAGTACTGCTGGAGTAGCTTTTTCAACCAGATGGAAGCTTTAGGAGTATGGACATGGTGGACATGACTGTTGAGGATTCTGGAAGTATAGGGAGGCGGGAAGAGGTAGCTTGTCCTAACCCTGAGAAAGCCTGGAGATTTCAGTCACAAAACCCACACCTGAATTTTCAGCAGATTATATCTCAATGAGGTCCTTCCCAAGATAGGGGATTCAGGTTGGGGGTAAGGAAGTGATTTTGGATTGTGGCAGCAAGCCACTGCGGGGGTCTCTGCTTGGGCAGGCACCAGGCTTACTTGCCTCCTTCTGATTTACCCAGGTCTGTTCAGCTTTGTGCAGACCAATTTCAAGATTAACTATGGCTTTTGATCTCTTTTGAGATTTATTTATGGTTTTCTGAAGCAAGGCTGGTAGAAGAGCTTACAGGGTGGCACTGCAATTGGTTCATGGGGGGTGTTGATTCATGGGGGGTGACTGCCAGTGCTTCTAAGAGTATAGGGATGTGGGTGGAGGTAGCCCATCCCAACTCTGAGAAAATCTGGAGAGTTCAGTCACAGACCCTCGTATCTGAAATTTCAACAGGTTAATGTCTTGGTGAAGTTCGTCCTGAGACAGTGGAGTCTGGCTGGGGGCATGGCAGCGATTTTGGATTGTGGGAGCAAGCAGCTGACAGGGAATCTGCTTGGGCGGGCACCAGGGTGACCTGCCCCCCGCTCTGATTTACCCGGGTCTGTTCATCCTTGTGCAGGTTCAAGATTAACTGTGGCTTTTGATCTCTTTTGAGATTTATTTATGGGTCTCTGAAGCAAGGCTGATAAATGAGCTTGAATAGCTGAGCTGGAGGTGGTTTGTAGGTATGGCTCCCATACTTTTGATCATTTAATTTCTCGGGAAACTTGGTCCTGAGTTGTTGAGGTCCAGTCAGAGGTCCAGTGGCAATTTTGGGGTATCAGGAAACCTACAGGTACTATCATGCTACTGATGCACTTGCCCCATGGGTACAGGTTGACCTACAGCTGGTTCTTTTTTGTTTATTTGATTTTTGGTCCATACCCAGTGGTGTTACTCCTAGTTTGTGCTCCAGGATTACTTCTGTCAGTGCTTGGGTATGGGATGCCAGGCATTAAACTTTTATCAGCTGACAAGGCAATCACCCTGTCTGCTATACTAATTGCTCTGCCCCCCTCTTTTCATATTCTGAATAGATTTATATTACAACATGGCTTCCCTTGTTACTCAAGCATTGAGATGAGGGGGCTGGAGAGCTAGTACAGTAGACATGGTGTTTGCCTTGCATGCAGCCAACTTGAGTTGGGTCCCCAGAATCTCATACCATCTCCAGAGCACTGCAGGAGTAATTCCTGAGTACGGAGTCAGGAGTAACCCCTGAGCACTACTGGTGTGCCCCCCGCAGGGGACAAACAAAAAACCCATGGAGGTGAGGTATTTAGAGCTATGCCTTTGGTCTGTAGATTGGTGCTGGCCCACAGGTGTAGAAAGGTTGAAGCCATTTGTCTTCTGCTGGGACTGGTTTGCAGGACTGGTGCTGGTCCATAGGTGTACAAAAGTGAAAAGTGCTGATTTAGAGAATGATAGTAATTAGGTATTAGGTGTTACTCTATATCTTTTGTCTAACTTAAAAACCCCTGCATGCACTCTATACCAATGAGATCAGAATGTGTTGGGGTAAGTTCTGAAGGTATCAGTAATTTTTCAAGATCCCCAAATGATTCCAGAGTGGAGCCAGGCTCCAGAAGCCCCTGACTCTATTTATTAGTCATAAAGTTGAGAGCTTCTTCCTCCCAGTTGTCTATTTACTTTTAGGTCTAGATTACATAACCTTTTAATAATAATTAGAGTTACTGAGAAAAAAAATGTTACATAAACATCTTTAATCAATGTTATATGAACCATATTTGTAATAAAATATGAAAGATATAATCGGTACTATTTTTACCACTTGTAAGCATATGGTGACATTGTTGTACCACTATCACCTCAATCTCCAGAATGTTTCATCTTTGCAGACTGAAGCTTCCCACATTACTCCCCTCCCCACACCCTCTCGTAACCACCATCCTACTTCTCCCTTCTCCCTGTCTATTCCAGATGTCTCATAAGGCAAGCACTTACCCACTGTACCATCACTCCGAATCCAGTACTTTACCTTTTGTAACTGATTTATTTTAGATGTATGTCATGTTTTCATGGTTCATTTGTATCTTGCCTTGTAAGATGCCTTTCTTTTAAAGGCTAAGTAACATTCCATTGGATATAGATTTCATCATATACCCTATTTTGCTTGTATATTCACATTTTGGTATACAATAGGATGTTTCCATATTTTAGCTATTATTAATTATGGTACTGTAATCACACATGTAAAAAAATCTAATTTTAAGAGGCAAATTGATGGCCTGTTCTCCCTCTGCCAGATGTGCATCTGGATTAATTACTTCTGCTTTAAAGGTGAGTTGCAGTGTGTTTCGCCAGATGAACAAATACCTGTCTCTGGTGACTCATCTGCCTTCTACAAAACATGACAAAAATCATGTATTGTTCCCTGGACACTTTCTAGATTTTTTTCAAAAGTGGTGGTAGAATTCATTTTATCGAATCAGCTTTTTTGCCCAGGCTATGGTCAGTCTAGAGTCTAACGCTTACATACACTAAAGTAAAGTAAAGGCCCTCCCGTTGATCATTGATTTGCTCGAGCGGGCCCAGTAACGTCTCCATTGGAGACTTTGTTGTTACTGTGTCTGGCATATCGAATACTCTCGGTAGCTTGCCGGGCTCTCCGAGAGGGGCGGAGGAATCGAACTCGGGTCAGCCATGTTGGCTGTGTGCAAGGCAAACGCCCTACCCGCTGTGCTATCACTCCTTGTGCATTGAGAATGACTTGTAACACACACACATATTTCCAAACGCTACCAGGGCAAAGTTCAAACTTCAAAACCAACCTGAAGATGCTCCCTGATTATGGAAGTTAATTAGATTAAATCTAGAAGTCTTATTAGAATCCTTTCACTGCGTTATACAGAGGCCATTTAGCTCTACTTCTTTTTACTTATTTTTTTTTATTGAATCATCGTGAGGTACAGTTACAAAGTTTTCATGATTGAGTTTCAGTCATACAATGATTGAACACCCATCCCTTCACCAGTGAGCATTTCCACCACCAGTGTTCCCAGTATCCCTCCCTCTACCTTCTGCCTCTGTGGCAGGCACCAGCCTTCTTTGGCACCTTCCTTCTCTTTCTACTTTTGGGCATTATAGTTTGCAATACAAATAGTGAGAGACCATCATATTTGGTCCTTAGTCTACTTTCAGCACATATCTCCCTATCTCCCTCTCAAATGATCCCTCCATCCATCATTGACTTAATCCTGGTCAGCTGAGTACAAGGTTAGTGCCTCACCCACTCTGCTGTATATATAGTCTACTGCTTTCCTTTTTTTTTTTCTTTTGGCTTTTTGGGTCAGACCCAGTGATGCACAGGAGTTACTCCTGGCTCTGCACTCAGGAATTACTCCTGGAGGTGCTCAGGAGAACATATGGGATGCTGGGGATCGAACTCCGGTCAGCTGCATGCAAGGCAAATGTCCTACCCGCTGTACTATCACTCCAGCCCCTGCATTTTTTTTTTTTTTTTTTTGCTTTTTGGGTCACACCCGGTGATGCACAGGGTTTACTCCTGGCTCTGCACTCAGGAGTTACTCCTGGCGGTGCTCAGGGGACCATATGGGATGCTGGGAATCGAACCTGGGTCGGCTGCATGCAAGGCAAACGCCCTACCCGCTGTGCTATCTCTCCAGCCCCTGCTTTTCATTTTGAATGAACCTTCTTTTATCGTCAAATCTCCAGGAAGGATATGCTTTCTTTTTTTACATGTAATTTAAATAGATTTTTTTAAAAAATAATTATTTTTACTGTATCTTACTTAGATATTTTTACTGTATTTTAGCTGGTTAGTCAATAAGTAAAAATTTTATGGGGGGGGGAATTAATTTGAGAAAAGTAGTGCTTGCTTATTTTAATAATGTACTTTTGAAGCCATTACTATTTTATATTCCCACAAGTCATCAACATAATTATTCTTACAGCACTGAAATTTTTTCCTTTTGTGTCTATAGTTCACTTTGATCCCTTTGACACTTTTGTTTTTAATAAAAAGGCAGTTTAAATGAAAAGAGGCTTGGCCACACCACTGAAAGGCGGTACAGTTCAAACCTGTTTGGCTTACCTGGTCTACATTTGCATGCTTTAGAAGTATAGGAATGCCATAAAATTCAGAAACTGCTAAGATATTATTTGATTTCCTTTTTTGTTTGGTCTTGGGCCACGCCCTGGTGGTACTGGTGACTGAGAGATCCAATCCAGGCTCAGTGACAAGGGACCACGTGCTGCCAGGGATTAAATTCTGGGCTCCTACTCAATGCCTCTTTTGCAGACCACAACACCCAAAAGGAGAGAGAGAACAAAAAGGAATGCCCTGCCATAGAGGCAGAGTGGGTTGGGGAGGACGGGGGTGGGAGGGATATTATCCATGGTGGTGGAAATGGTCTCTGGTGGAGGAATGGGTGTTTGATCATTGTATAGTCGAGACCCAAGCACAAAAATTTGTGGATCTACAGCTGTAACTCATGGTGTTTCACCAATAAAAAAAAAAGATTAAAAAAATAAAAAACTTTGGGCTCCTGCATGCAGGACATGAGCTGCTGCCAAGTGTAGCCACCCCCGTCCTTTATATATATAATGTATAGTTGTCCAAAAGTAATGATGTGCTTGCAGAATCAATTCTGCAGATGAAACATAAGCAACTTGTCCTTCTCTTAAGACTTTTCTATCCATATTGGTCTGAGAAGCTAAGAATGAGTAAACAAACAAACCATCTTTCTTTCTAGATCTTCATCTGCTGGTGGACGTGGCCTGCAAGCAGGAACACTTCCCAAAGGAGGAAGAATTAAAAGAGTGAGGCATGGATGGCAGACGGGACATTGTGCACAGGCTGTAGATGGAGGCAGATTTGCCTTGCACATCATACACTGTTGGGATTTTTTCAGTTCTGTTAAGGGGGAAAATGTTTTGTTAATTGAGAATTTTGTTAATTGAGAATTGGGAATTTGTTCTTTGCTACAGCTGTTCAGTTCTGATTATTTACCTTGACAAACTACTAAACATCTAGCAATCCCCCCTGAATCCTATCCTCCACTCTCCAGGCCTCCTGCCCTGTTTTTTTTTTGTTTGTTTGTTTGTTTTGTTTTGTTTTTTTTTGCTGCCCAGATCCCTTTTAAATTAAAGGCCTGGTCTTCTGTTACAGTCAAGAAGCTTCTAGAAACTGCTGCGTCTATGGTACTAGAGAATCATTTGTGTGTGTGCTGATTTGCCTTTTTGCCACTCTCCAATGGTAGTTGGCGCAGCCCCAGTGTGGAGTTCCGTCATTCTGTGTCAATTCCCAGTGTGATCCTCTTAGAGAAGATGTGTGAGAAACGAAAGATGTAAAGTGCCCAAGATCTCATGTCCAAATGGGTCAGGAATTCCAAGGCAAACACTCTAGGAAAGAGCTAATTTTCTAAGTGATTAGCCAGGAAATGCCCTTACTTCCTACCCAGCATTCTGTTCCAAGAGCAAGGCATCCGGACATAGACTATCCATCACCTCTGACAGGCTCCTGATTCTTTTATAATAATGGGAGTATTCTATTTTCATATCTTTTCTTTAATTTTGATAATTCATTGTCCTACATGGTAAGAAGGTTTTGTTAGCATAACACTTAAATGTCTTCTAAAGAAAAGTATTAACTTGTTTAATATATTTATGAATGCTGGTGGATTTTACAGTTTTGAAACTTTATATTTTTATTAATATTACAGGATAGAAGGATAAAGGATGAAAATGTAATATTTTAAGGGGAAATGTACAGTATGTAAACAGAAACATTAAGAGACTTAACAGTGTTTTCTTTAGATTTTTGCATTCAGTAAGTATAAATCCTCATCTGAATATGACATTGTGTGCAAATTTTGACAGAAACTGATTAGTAGTCACTTAACAGAAGCTATTCCTCGATTTTTAAAATAGTTTGTGACTGGATTAAGCTTCTGAAAGAATTTTAGGTGGTGAACTAGAGTATAGAATTTTTATCTTATCCCCCTCTGTAGGATTCTAAATTCAAGAAGTAGGGTTGTGGGACTGGTTTGGGGGAGGACTGTCTTGGATGTTCTTTTTTTTTTTTTTTGTGGTTGATTGCCTTACTTGCTCATCTGATGGCCACAAGAAACTTTCTAATTTATTGAATTCCATTTCAGTTTTCCCTACTAAACACTGCAGAAACAAAAGGAAAGCCTAGAAATGTGAAACTCATCTAAAAGAAAAGGCACTTAGTGATATGACATAAGTACTATGCTAACTACTATCGGTGCAGCAGTTTGTTTCTTAAATTGCATTGTGCCTTCCCAATGATGTAAAACTCTCAGAGTGTTACAAAGATAGTTTTTTTTTCTTATAGTGGGGTGGGGGGGAAGGTGGGGAAAGGATGAACTCTCTATCAGTCTGCAGTGAGTGACTCAGCTTAGATGGAAGTTGGTTCTGAAAAGTGACATGTTTGGTCCATCTGATTAGATTAGTTGATGTCCAGACAATGGACATTTATTCATCTTTGTTAGCAAGGTTTAAAAGATGAACAGATTATCAAGACTCCTATATCTTTTGACCAGACTATGTATTTTTGGCAGAGTATGTGAAGAGAAAGACCCACTTTCCAAATGAAGGGACTTTGCCTTTCTCTGTCATGTTGAGAAGCTGATATACTATATAGGTGATTTTCCTTCCCGTATATATGCCTTTCTTAGCTTTGTATATGTTGAAAGAAATAATATCTTTTAAGGAACATGTGTCAAGCAGGAACCTTGGCATGGATTTCAATGGTTTTAAGGCTTAATTAATGAAGTGCCTGTGTCAGCTTTCCAAAAAAATAAGTTTTATATAGGAATACAAAAGACCAAGGAGCTGGATCTCCTGCTTCACTCACATGTCTGCCGTCAACTAAAGCTATATTCACTGACTTGGGCAAAATGGCAAGAGATAAAATCTTTGTATGAATTAGCCGGCAGGGTCTGACATATTCTAACCAGGTTCTCGACTAGCACCTCAGTATTTCAGCACCTTGAATAAAGCACAAAGATAAATTTCAGTCAGTCAACAATAAAGTGTGTGTTTCAACTAGATTTGTTGTCTTGCTTACTTTTTGGTGATTTTTACTATTTCTGCTGTTTTATAAGTACCTTACCAAATAATTTGGCATGTACTTTTTACTATATGCTATTTTTACTCTTTAGTAAGTGCCTTACCCACTGTACTACCTCTCTGGCCCCTCAAGACTCCCAGCTTAATAATACAAATTATGATCTTCCCCATACCTCAGGGTTTTCCTCAGAAAAGGACAACCACAACTATAACTTTCTTCCCTTCTTTCTACTGAGTGTATGTATAAACTCTTATTTTTGGGTCTCTTAGTTCTTTTGCAAGGTTTTTGCTTGTTTTTTGGGCCACACTCTGATGTGCTCAGAGCTTAGTCCTGGCTCTGTGTTTAGTGATCACTCCTGGTGGGCTCGGAGGATCATATGGGATACCAGAGATCTAATCTGGGTCAGCATCATGCAAGGCCAGCACCCTACCTGCTCTGCTATTGCTCTGGCTCCATCTCTTGCAAGTTTTAAGCGAAATCGGTGAGATAAAATTTCTTGCAGAGCATTTTTTGTTTAACTGAGAATTTTTTTTGTATCAGATGTATGATACATATTTTATACTATTTATCTTACACTATTGTGTCATACATAAAATATCTAAAGCCATATAAAATACTAAAAAATTCAGAAGAATTAGTTTTATTATTTTGAGGGAAAGGGTCTTTAAATATCTGTTCTTGCAATATGTTCTTAAGGTCCAACAAATAGATAAAAGGTGTAAATTAATAATTTGCTTTAGAATTTCCCTTTCTGCTCTGGATTAGTTACTAGGCCTAATGTGCCAAAACTGTTCCCCCAATCTTTTTTAGGGGACCATCTGTTAAAGATGGATAGTACACTCATAGTTTTTGCTTTTAGAGACATTTTGTTACTTAATAATTATAACAAGCCTAGAGTACAATTGTTAACTCATTTTATAATCAAATAGAGGTTACTTTTACACTTAAAAAACTCAGCATGTGCTTGCTTCAGCAGCACATATGCTGAAATTGGAACATACAGAGATTAGCATGGCCCCTGAGCAAGGATGACACACAAATTCGTGAAGCATTCCATATTTTTACATGATTGCCACTCGGTGTCTTTTTTGCAAACCATAGCACTCAAAAGGAGAAAGAGAACAAAAGGGAATGCCCTGCCACAGAGGCAGGGTGGGATGGGTGGGATGGGAAGTGGGAGGGATACTGGGATCAGTGGTGGTGGAGAATGGGCACCGGTGGAGGGATGGGTACTTGATCATTGTATAACTGAAACCCAAGCACAAAAATTTGTAAGTCTACAACTGTACCTCATGGTGTTTCACTAATAAATTTTTTTTTAAAATTCTCAGCATAAAATTTTTCAGCTTAACCACTTTTAGGTCTACAGTCCAATGTGTTAGCCACTTTCAATGGTTTATTTTCAAAATTGGGAAGATTATTGGCAGCAGATGAGAAATAAAATGCTATCCAGGGACCAAGAAGATAGCTAAAGTGGTAGAATACATACCTGCCTAAAGTGTGAGGCCATGAGTTTGATCCCTGGTATTACATGGCCCTCCAAGAACCACCTGGTTGGCCCTTATGTCCCCTAAGCACTGCCAGCTTGCACGTCAGGACTTTGTATCCCTAGGAAAAGCCCCCAGACCCTTAGTAAAACTGGATGTGGCACCTACTGAAAAAATAACATGACCACAGTTAAATATGATATTGTAAAATAGAAATTTTATTGTATTCATTTTACTCGATCATCGATTTACTCGAGCAGGCCCAGTAACGTCTCCATTGGAGACTTTGTTGTTACTGTGTCTGGCATATCGAATACTCTCAGTAGCTTGCCGGGCTCTCCAAGAGGGGCGGAGGAATCACCATGCATTACAAAGTTACTCCTGATTGAGTTTCAAGCATACAATGTTCCAGTGTCAGTCACTTCACTGGTGTCCACTTCCATTTACAAATGTCCCTGTTTCCCTCCTGCCCCTCACCCCTCCGGCCTGCCTCTATTGCAGGTGCTTTATACTTCATTTCATCATCCCGTTCTCAAGAGCTCTCTTTCCTCTGCCAGTGTTGTATTGTACCCTCCCCTGACCTAATACCACCACCACTACCCTCTTCCCAGTGGCAAGCTTCCTATTGGGAACTAGTTCTCATACTTTTTGTTTCTATTGTCTTTGGGCATTTGTTATCTCCCCTATAATGTTTCTTAATATCCTGCATATGAGAGAGATCATTCTGTATCTGTCCCTCTCCCTCTGACTAACTTCACTCAATATGATACTCTCCAAATCCACCATGTAGCAGCAAATTGTATTACTTCATACAATCTTCTTAGAATTTTCTTATGGCCAAATAGTATTCCACTGTGTCTGTGTACCATCGTTTCTTTCTCTAGTCATCTCTTCTTGGGCACTTGTGTTGTTTCCAGATTCTGGCTATTGTAAATACCTGCAATGAATATATGAATGCAGATATCTTTTCTGCATTGTACTTTTGGGCCATTGAGATATGTTCCAAGGAATGGAATTGCTGGGTCATGTGGAAAATAGAAAATTTAGAAACATATTAGAAGGTTTGAATGTAGTTATAAGGTTACTAGAAGAGTTAGAGTTAATGAATGTGGTAACTAGCCACAGATTAGTTCTTCTTGCCTTCACTCAGCTCACTAAACTTATGTATTTTACCCCTTGTATTTATACTTCTTGTAATCTTGCATTGAGAGCATAGAGCTTATTTGTAGTATTACTTCATATCCCACAGATGTGAGAAGAAACTAACAAATTCCAGATCTTTGACATCAATTTAATTTAAAAGCTCCATACATGCAGTTTAGACAGAGCTGATGAAGGTAAGTTAGTGAGTGTTAAAGAAAAGCTTTACATTAAATGGACAGTGGCCTTGCAAGGAATCAGACATAAGAAAGGAGTAAATTCATCAGTACTCGAGCACAGGATTACTTTATTCTGGCTTTGTGCCTTTTATAAATACTAGAACCTGGAAGGAGCAGAAATTCCTCAGAATCTATAATTACAGAACCTTGTGTCCATGGGACTAGAGAGATAGTACAGCAGGTAGATGCTTACCGTTCATGCAGCCAGCCAAACCCAGATTCAATCCCTGGTATCCCATATGTCCCCCCCCCCCCCTCCAACCCCCGCAGCACAACCAGAAGTAATTCCCGAGTGCAGAGTCAGGAGTAATCAATGAGCATCACTAGGTGTTGCCCCAATACAAATGAACAATAAAAGAAACCTTTTGTCCACGATTTAGGGTTTCCTCATTTTTTTTTTTTTTGTTTCCTCATACCACCATCTATGCACTGTTGGGTGCAGAATCTGCTTAGCGCCCTGTTTGAAGGGCGCTAGTTTACACGTGGTGTTGGGCTAACTGGGAATGTACCGGAGAGTAAATTGGATGCAGTTTGGCAGTGGCTCAGTAGAGGGGGTAGAGGAGCTGAGAAAGGAGAGAGTGCAAAAGAACGAGTCCGGTTAAGTGTGCGCGCACCCAAGCCCTGAACCCTCGTCAGCCAGGAGGAGGAGGGGCGGGCTGGGGGGTGGTTGCCGATAACTGCTCCACCCTCACTTTGTGTCAGCAGGTAGAGAGCGTGATTGCAGTCCCAGGGGAGGGAGTCAGAGCTAGAACACCAATTACAAACCACAGGCTTCCTCCTCAAGGGAGTAGGTCCAGAATTGTCTTTCTGGAAGGGAAGCACACGAATCCTTCTGAACTTTCCAAGTCCATCCATGATTCAGAGATATTGCCTTCTCCCCCTGGAATTTTCTATGTTCCTGATAGTGAATTGTTGCTGATGTATTTGCTACTTTCTTCTTTACTCTTTCAAGATCTCAACATTTTATATGCTGTTCGGGGAGAAAAAGAACTTTCGTTAGAAAGGTGATTTCAGAGATGATTTTGGATCCTCTATAAGTATTTTTAAAGTTCTTGGGGGACATTAGCTCTCACCCTGGAGTAAGTTTCTGCCTTTGACCTGCATGGATTATTTTTTCAGGCTGTGGAATTTTTCGGCACCTACCTACAGTGTGGGGCACTTGGTTTGGTTGCAGAGGAAGAAAGTGCAAGAATGAGCTGTACTTGGTTAAGCAGTTGAAATCATTTTTTTTAGCAGGATCTATAAAGGCATAATTGAATTTGCTCATCCCCGTGGATTCCAGTGGGCCCGACAGCACAACAGGTTTGCAGATTTCTTTCAAAATTCTTTTTAACTCCCTCTGCCTCAGCAAAAGGAAAGAATCTATGTAACAGGTTCATGTTCAATTGTTTCGCTTTTCAGCATTTATTCAAAAGACTTTATAATTTTTCACTTGTCCTCTGAACACAGAGGCATTATATTTTGAAGTGCATTTATGTTTACTGAAGTGTGTACATTTTTAAAATCAAGGTAAAATTGTATTTTATTAAGACTCAAATTCTCATAATTTGATAGCACAGAGATAGCACAGATCTGCTCAGGCTTATTTTCACTTCTTCAGGACCTGTAGACTAATCACTTTCCCGCTTTCCCTATCTTTTATTCTCCACCCCCTCAAGGAGTTTGAAAATGTGTTGGAAATAGTCCTTGGTTTTACTTATAAAGTGAGAAAATCACCGATTATAAGATTCAGATTTTAATTTTCAAAGCATCTCATGGGAAATCAGAATGCTTGGCATTCTCATATGGGAGAATAAAAGCTGAAGTCCCCATGACAGGAAAATAAAGATATAAATTTTAACTGCAAAAAATAACTTCAGAAATTCGCCTTTTCAAATGTTCTAGTTATGAAAGTTTAAAAAACTTGTTTGCTCAGGATTATCCTGTAATATGTGACTACATATAAATTAGCACCTAATTTATAGGCAAACTTGGAATACTGAAAAATAGTCTATTTTTAAGTTCATGAGAAACACTATAAATTCATAACTATCATGAATTTTATATGGACATAGAACTTTGGCTACCCTGAAATGCAGTTTAATGTGGAAACTTTTAGAATGCATGTTGTAGCATCTTTGGACCTCTCTCAAGGTGTGGCCTAAAATGTTGTTCCTCTCCTCCCCCCCTTAAAAAAAAATCTCACCTGTTGTCTTTAGTTTTTCACCATTGATGAATCTCATGCCTTTTCAAGGACTGTCTCTTCATCTTCTGAATTGGAGTTTTTCACTCTCGCCTTCAATGCCTGGCCTTAGTCATTTATTTCGCTTTGTTTTGTTCATTAACATTGGGTTTAGTGGCTCGGCAACTTGATGCATATGGAAGAACAGAACCAAGTGATCCGACATAGTAACAGTTCAGGATGTGACAGCCAATCTCAAGCAAAGTTGAAAATTCCAAAGAGAAGCGGTGAGACTGTCCTTAATCATAGTGAAGATGGGAGACGATGGATGATATACCTGCCACAGAAGTGGGCTGAAGATACCTTCTCTGCCAGATCAGGAATGCCACCTGTTCTTGGGAATATACTTTAGAGAAAGGAAGGGACAAAACACCAACTTGGCTTTCTGAAACTGAAGCATAAATTTTCTTTTCTTCCATTTGTCTGGATCTAAGAACCTGATTTGGTATTAGCTCGTGGAAGCAGTATGTATGGCCGAAGTGCGTTGCTGCAGCTGGTAGCATGAGTGGTGGCCACCAGCTGCAGCTGGCTGCCCTCTGGCCCTGGCTGCTGATGGCTACCCTGCAAGCAGGCTTTGGACGCACAGGACTGGTACTGGCAGCAGCAGTAGAGTCAGAAAGATCAGAGCAGAAAGCAATTATCAGAGTGATCCCCTTGAAAATGGACCCCACAGGCAAACTGAATCTCACTTTGGAAGGTGTGTTTGCTGGTGTCGCTGAAATAACTCCAGCAGAAGGAAAATTAATGCAGGTAAGAATAACTATTATGTTTCTCTTTCCATCTGTTTGAAATAGACTTTTCTTCTTTGGATGACTCCAAATCAAATAGCAAGCATTAGGGGCATTTTTTTAGTTTTCTGTTCATCCCATCTTTTTAGGATATTGCCTTATTGGCATTCTAAAGCAAATTCTTATTTTTGTATACAAAAAGGAAACATGCAAAATCCTCTATATTAGAAGATCATCTGCTTATTTTAAAGTCTAATATTACATTGCATTTTGAATATACATAATGAGATATTCCTTTGTAAGTGATATAATCTGGACACTTTTGGGGCTTGTTTTTAATTGACCTAAAGATTGCATTTTTGAATCTTATTTAAATTTGAAGAGAGCACTATGGAGATTGATTTTAATGATCAGCAGTAACCTGAAATTTGAAGCCTATTTGATCACAGTGTCACTTTTAAAATTCAGTCAAGCTTGAATACTATGTCTGGCTCTATACCACGTGTGGCACCCTATTGCTAAGCCCAAAATGGAGAGTACTGGATTACAAAATGGACACAAGAGGCTAGTCTGGCTTTCCGATCATTTTTTCTTGTCTGTACATAATTTTACTATTTTAATAATTCTTTAACACATTTTATTGAACCACAGAGTTTTTCAGACACAGTTCCTTAGCTTCTCAGACTGTGAATTTTCCCTGTAACTCGTGCAGAGCCCACTCTTCATGTGTTGAATTTATGAACCAACGAACCACAGCGTTTCATAGTTGCATTGCTCATTTCCCTTGCAAATATAGAGCCTGGAGGGCTGTACCTTTTCTAATGTGACATTCTTGTGTCCTAATCCATAAAATTATGTTTTGATTGATTAAATTTTGTTTTATAAAAGAATGCTTTTATAGATGTATACAAATTTAAATGCTGCTGAATATGATTTATTTCTACATCCAAGTTCAGATTTTTATTTTATTTATTTATTTAAATTTTTATTAATGAAACACCATGAGGTACAGTTGTGGACTTACAAATTTTTGTGCTTGGGTTTCAGTTATACAATAATCGAGTACCCATCCCTCCACCAGTGCCCATTCTCCACCACCAATGATCCCAATATCCCTCCCATCCCCCCACCCCTCCCATCCCACCCCACCTCTGTGGCAGGGCATTCCCTTTTGTTCTCTCTCTCCTTTTGGGTGCTGTGGTTTGCAAAAGAGGCATTGAGTGGCAATCATGTTCCGTCTGTAGTCTACTTTCAGCATGCATCTCCCATCCTAGGGATTTTTATTTTAAAGTATGAAAAAAGCCAAAGTGCTATATTAATTTGAAATGCTCTATATTTAGAGAAGGTGACAAAATGTAACAAATTTTAGGCTCTTTCCAAATACAGATTGTTACATACATGAGTTAGTGACTGTTCATAATCACTTCCAATAGGCAATGCTTTGCAAGTGGGTTAAAGTGGAAATTGAAGAAGAAATGGGTGAAATTGCTATTTAGGAAAATAAATAAAAGAATGTATCTGGAAAAAAATTGTGTAAGAACTTTTGGATAAGAGGCTACTCAATGTGGGTCTGTGATAATATTAGGAAAATTTAAAAATTGAAATTATAATTCATTTTGAATACAACTGGGAGGGAAACTTTCTTTTAAACCTGCCTTGCTAATATCCAGGAGCCTGAGGTATGTGCTCCATTTAAGTTTTTTACCCTAAGTAATTTTCTATAGGGCCATATTTTGATTTCTGAATGCTTTTGGAACAAGTACTAAGCTTATTAGTGTCCTGTGGCAGCATGTTCAATTGGCAGATTATATGCTACATAAAATAGTGCCCTCTTTGATTTTATTTTTGTTATCTCCTGTTATCATAAAGCTTTACATAAGGTTTTTGTGTATTTATAAAAGGAAAATGTATACAAAAGGCATTAGCTGCCATTTTTCATTCATTCACTTGTCAACATTAGATTTTACTATGTTTTTCTCATTTTGATAAATCTTGCTACTTTTAAAAAAATGCTTTTCTCTTAGAACCCCTCCGTATGCCTTAAATAGTATTTTTTTTCTTGGTGAAGAGGGAATTTTTATATATTTTTTATTGATTATAACCTATAGGCTTTATAGGAGGTAGTTTGCATCATTGGAAATTTTCTGTGTTTGTTCAAGTTATGTCTTTAGCTATCCATGTAGCTTTTTCTAGTCCCTTAAGTTTGTACACTAACCTAATTATTAGTCTCTGGAGCCTTTCAGTATGGGTTCTGATTTGTTTCTATTAATAAATTTATACTTCATAATAGTTTTTAAATTTTCTTACTAATCTTTTAGAAGAGACTTTATTTTTAAGAAACAAATACAGCCTTTCAAACAATATCCATCAGTTTTTCTTTATCAATTATTTGGTTACAGTTCTTTCAAAGAATTGTAGCATGTTAGGGACACTTGGTTTACACATCTAGAATCCTTGCTGTTTTTGTTCCTTATCAGATTACACTGCAACTCAGGGTTACTCAACTGTGGTTAACTAGCCTCCCATTTACCTAAAGTTCTGTTAATCTCTCCTAGAATTGTGCTTTGCTGTATTTTGGCCTTCTTGGTGGGTAGCTAAACCCTAGTCTCAAAATCTGAAGATAATTTTCTCTTTTGACTTTGAGCAATACATATATATCATATATATGTGTGTGTGTGTATTCCTCAATAAATTATATATAAATTACACTATTAATTATACTAGCTGAATGAATTAGTGAATTCTCCTTTCTCCCTATGACTTATACTCCCTATGAATTATGCTAGCTGCCTGTGAAGTGTAATGGCCTCCAAAGATACATTCGGGTTTTTGTAAAATTGGGAAATCTGAAACTGTCTGAATAGCAGTTTAAGAAATTGCCATGTTGTGGTGTCTGAAGTTCCCAGAGAGTCTCATGAAATCTGTTATTTCTTTCCATTTTTTTGCTCAATTAAATTAAATTAGGATATATCTGATTTCATAAGGGCTGAATGCAGAGGAGTTTCATTTGTATTACTATTTTTATTTTCCTTAGGCGAAGATAGGCATTTCTTGACTTTATAACTCTGGTTTTTTTAATAAAGCATACCATAAATTGTCTCTAAAATAAGTTTGCTTGCCTCAACTTTATCTGATGATGGTTGTATAAACAAGGGCACTGAAAACCAGACCCTTGCGAATTTTTCTTCTGGTTCTTTCTGCTTACCCTTTGTGCTTAGATTTCTCTTTATATCTATTTTCCAGTTATATCCAGTTATATCCATTTTCCAAGATGTGTTAAAAGCTTTACATAGTAATATTCCTCTTAAAGTGCTAGAAGAAAGTCAGAATAAAAGAGGCAGTGTTACCTGTGCAGGTTTCCCTTCATTTTCTTGAGTCTTTCTTTTCCATTTCAAAATTCCCCATCTTAGACCTGACCAAGTTACATTGCTTTCTTTACTCTTTTGCCCAAGAACTACTTTTTTTACATTACCATATCATTTGAGTTTCAGGTTTGCCGCCACTGTCTTTGATAGATTTCCCCTGTATCTGACCAAAAATCCTTCTATCTTCTCCCTTGTATCTTATACTTTCCCTTTTGTTTTCTGCTATTTTGATCTGTATTCCCCTCAAAATCCATGTACAATGATAAATATTACCTAAACTTTTGTGATAATTATTTTGATATATATACATATACATACATACATGCATACATACAAACACATTATACACACACAGTCATCATGCTCTATACCTTAAAATGTCAGTTCTATCAGAATCCTTAAAAAGATAGCCTTCTCTTCTAAAAATTGTTAAAAGGGGTTGTATTTTAAAAAGAAAGTCTTTCATCAGAGGTTATTAAGGAGAGAAACTGGGATAACCCCCAAAAATACATATCAAAGAAGCTATTTGGTGACTGAACGATAGTGATTTATAATTTGTAGCTACTTTAATTTTTAATTTGAGTGTGTTCTTTTCCCCAGTCAGGATTTATATATAATTATAGATGGAACTTGATTTATATATCATTACTGATGGAAAATGTACTGGATTTTATGCATAATCTAATTGTTCCGTTTTCTGGGTAAAAATTTGTGCTTCTGTTACTTTCAGTAATGTTGCTGCTACCACTTCTAAAACCCATCGCAGTCCTATTTTCTGGCTTCTTATTTTTAATGTTACTTAGCGTAGTAGCCCTCGCTTTTCTTCCCTGAGCCAAAGAATCTTAGCATAGCAGAAAGGAGGTCGCCAGTTCTTTAACTGCCACACTCTTCCTGCTCAGCTGGTTGTCCTGGATTTTCTTAGACTCCAGGATAAAGTTATGATCGAGATTAGAATGTACTGCCCTGCGGCAGTAGATCAACAATGGGAGCTGTGGTAGTTCAGCATTTGGCCAGTAGCAGCGAACGCCTCCTGGACAAGTCCCCCCTTGCTCCAAGTCTCTGCTTGCCTCTTAATTTACCTGTTAGTCAACACAGTTATCCCATATTTGCATCTTTTTACTTTAGTCAGGATCTAGAGTGAATTGTTTGGGGAAGAAGAGAAAACTTTGTCATTAAAGTTTGGGCAAAGCCTGAGAGACAAACAGTAGTTGACCAAGTGAACAAACAATAACTCAGGGGACTTGACCTTTTGCTCTGGCCCTTCCACTAACTGATTGTGTGATTTAAGACAAAACAGTGTTTACTAAACTAGACCTCAGTTCTCCTGTCTGTTAAACGGAAGCACTGAGAGATAATATTGCCCAAAGTACTTCAACTCTTCACTTTAAATGTACTTTGTTCACTGGATCCTCAGAATAACTGCATGACAGAAGTACAGTACTTTTATTTTTCACATTTTGTAGCTAAGGAGACAAATTATCTTCCAAGATCATGTAGCTAGATGGTGGCATAACTAGAAACTGAACTCTGGAGCCCAGGCTTGACCTGCTCTAAAATTCTTACATCTAAGATGCTACAAATGAACAGCCCACTAGTGGAGGAGGCTTTGTACAAATGATTCATTTATTTCCTGAGCATAAATAATTCTTAGGTTGATTCAGAATGCACAAAAACCTGCTAATTGTAATAATTGCTATTTTTTGGTTTTGTCTTTTATTTGCAAAACTAGTTATGAATCCAAATGTTTTTTTCAGCATCTTTCCTTTCAATGTAATTACCTTTCCCTTCACTTTATAACAATCTATGATAGGTTGTCTGATACAAATACCTGACATAAAATTAGAAATAACAAGCATTTTATTATCATTGCTTTAGTTACAATTCATTGGAAGCAGGATTATCAAAGATATTCTAGTTTTGCTTTGAGGCCAGCCTTTAAAAGAAGTAGAGAAAGTCAATTCTCAGTTAATTCTGTTAATGAAGGGGCAGAAAATCCTGGAATGTAATCAGAAGCACATAATTGCACCTAATACTCTGTGTGTATAATCAATCCTAGGTTCTTGCCTTCTCTAATTCCAGCTCAGAGTCTTCTTGACTTTGTCGGTAGAAGCCTGACACCTAGAAAAGAGAAGGAAACAAACATATGTGTGTGTGTGTGTGTGTGTGTGTGTGTGTGTGTGTGGTGTGTGCATATATATATATTTATATTTATATTTATATTATATTTATATTTGTTCTGGGGTCATACCCAGTGGTGCTCAGGGGTTACTCTTAGCTCTGCACTCAGAAATTACTCCTGCGGTGCTCAGGGAACCATGTAGAGTGTCAGAGATTGACTCTGGATCGGTTGTGTGCAAGGCAACCTTACCCAAACAGCAAAATACTTTTAATGAAAAATTTTACAGGGGTCATCACCTGGGAGGGGGTGGGGAGGGGGCATGTGGTTTCAGGAATCGAACTCAGGGACCAGTACTTGCTCAGTCTATGCCCCATTGCTTGAACTACCTCCTTTAAAGTAAAGTGAAAATAATATTTTATTTTTAAATAAAGTATTTAAAGTAAAAATAATGATGCTATTTTATTTATTTATAAATAATAAATAATAATAATAATAAAGGCCCTTCCGTTGATCATCGATTTGCTCGAGCGGGCCCAGTAACGTCTCCATTGGAGACTTTGTTGTTACTGTGTCTGGCATATTGAATACGTCACGTCACGGGGAGCTTGCCAGGCTCTGCCGTGTGGGTGTGATACTCTCGGTAGCTTGCCGGGCTCTCCGAGAGGGGCGGAGGAATCGAACTCGGGTCGGCCATGTTGGCTGCGTGCAAGGCAAACGCCCTACCGCTGTGCTATCGCTCCAGCCCCTAATGATGCTATTTTAAAGTAAAAATAATATATCTTATAAATACCTAAGATTCAAATATTTATTTATTTATTTATTTATTTTGTTTGTTTGTTTGTTTTTTGGGTCACACCCGGCGATGCTCAGGGGTTACTCCTGGCTCATGCACTCAAGAATTGCTCCTGGCGGTGCTCAGGGGACCATATGGGGTGCTGGGAATCGAATCTGTGTCTGCCATGTTGGCTGCGTGCAAGGCAAATGCCCTACCCGCTGTGCTATCGCTCCAGTCCCTAATGATGCTATTTTAAAGTAAAAATAATATATCTTATAAATACCTAAGATTCAAATATGTATATGTACCATACTTTATATGGAAATCCAACAAACATTTTATAAGTTTAAATTCATAAGTCTTTCTGGTTGATAGGGTAACGAATAAACTGTTCCTTACTATTGCCCATAGTAGGTTAATTTAAGTTCGTTGAGCTGATTCTAGGATTCTGGTATTTTCTTGCTTTCAGAGGAAAGTAAGTGTTTGGTAATTTTCTTAACTGAAAAGCATCCATACTTTACTTTGTATGCAGTTTTAAAGGTATTCTGTTTCCAGGGCTTATGTTTTGTTTTGTTTTTTCATAAGAAGTGATATATTTAATACACCAAGAAAGTACTTTTTAGAATTTTTATACTACCCCTCATTTCCTTCAAATTGCTAAGTACTGCATAGGAAAATGATGTTATAAATGAGCTATTACAAATGTCCTGTCAGTTGGGGCTGGAGTGATAGCACAGTGGGTAGTGCGTTTGTCTTGAACGCGGCCGACCCAGATTCGATTCCCAGCAACCCATATGGTCCCCTGAGCACCACGAGGGATAATTCCTGAGTGCAGAGCCAGGAGTGACCCCTGTGCATCGCCAGGTGTTACCCAAAAAGCAAAAACAAACAAACAAACAAACAAACAAAATGTCCTGTCAGGAACCAGAATTGGAAGTAGGATAGTGTTAGAAAAGATTGTGTAATCTTTGATATCTTTGATATTGCATAACATGATATTCTATTAAGCTTGTATAGTAATTTTCTCTAAAAAAGCTTAAAATCGCAAATGTCTGCAAATATCTGTAAATGGAAATTAACTCCATTTTATAGAAAAGAGAGCATAATGGTGGAGACCAAACAAGTCAATGAGACAGAACAGTGTTGCAAATGGATGTACCAAATTTGCTTTGCAGGAGATAAATAAGTAATCTAAATTTTATAGCATCCGAAGATGTGGATTTCTCAGTTTTATTGAGTGGAAATCCAAGGAAGCTAAAATACTGTGTAAAGGCAGTGATACCCTCTATTTGGACTTATTTGCTTAATTTAGGTAAAAACTATTGGTGACACAGTTTGCCAACTCTAAGTCCCAAATAGTCTTATAAGCTAATGATCTGACCTGCATTCATTGTTCTTTTTGAGATTATTGCTGTAGGAATAACAATGACCTTTACAGTGGCCCTAAAGCCCTTCCAGACCAGTCCTAGCACCCTCACCTTCTGTTATCCCTCAGTTTATCCTAGCCACTCTGATCCCCTTATTCTCCTTCCCTTACTTACATCCATTTCCTACCTTAGCACCTTCCCGCCTCTTGGTCCCACTTATACCACCTCCCTTGCCAAGTGTTTTTTTCTCAGTCTTTCAGACATCACACCCAAGTTTCAAATATGCCTTCTCGCTTTCCCAGGCCATCCTGTTTTGATGAACCATTGTTTTGAGGACCGAGGGCCACACTTGGTGGGACTTGAGGATTTTTCCCAGCCAGGATTCAACGAGGGGCCATCTCCATGCAAGGAGCAAGCATCTTAACTTCTGTGCTCTTTCTTGATAGGACATTTCACGACCTTTCTTACTCACTCAAGTGTTCATATTCTTTTTCCCTAATTAACTTATTTTTTTGTTGTTGTTGTTTTTGGCTCACACACAGCGGTGCTCAGGGGTTACTCCTGCCAGGCTGGGTAATTATATGGAATGCACTGAACCTGGATTGATCATGTGCAAGACACTACTCACTGTCCTATCTTTCCAGTCTCAATTTTTCTATATATGTGACATATACTGTAATGTTTTAGTTGTCTGTTTCTTCTTTAAAACTTGACCCTTGGGGGCCGGAGTGACTTGACCTTTGGGGGCCGGAGTGATAGTGCAACGCCTGTTCTTGGCCTGGGTTTGATCCGTGGTATCCCATACAGTCTCCTGAGCAATGCTAAGGCTAATTCCTGAGTGTAGAGCCAGGAGTGATCCCTGAGCATTGCCAGGTGTGACCCCAAAAGCAAAATAATAATAATAAATAAAATCTTTTTTTAAAAAATTGAACTGGTGGAGGGATGGGTATTTGATCATTGTATAACTGAAACCCAGGTACAAAAATTTGTAAATCTACAACTGTTCCTCATGGTGTTTCACTAATAAAAATCTAAATGAAAAAAATTGACCTTTGTAGTATCAGAGATTTTTGTCTTCTTAGTGCTGAGCTGTATTCACTATAAAGAGCAATAACTGAGTATACTTAGTGCCTTAGACATATAGGTACTCAATATTTATTGAATGAATATAAGGAGCATTACTATGGTGCTAAGTAATTTTGGTTACTGAAAGATAGATTCCAGCTTTAAATATTAATCTGTCTTATCATATTTTTAAATATAGTATGAAGTCAATTAAGTTGATTGTTTTGAATTTGGTAGAGCATACTTCTCTGGCTGACTTACAGCAGAGTCTCCTTGATCATTATTTCCAAGTTGTAATCACGGTGTAATCAACATGTTTCAGGAACTCCTTTACACAGCACTTATTTAGTCTAGTAGATAGCCTATACCCTTCTTTTTAGGAAATTCTAATTTCCCAAGAAAGATTTGTTTCTTTAGTGACCTTAAATCTGTGATTATAGGGGCTGGAGTGATAGCACAGCAAGTAATCTGTGATTATAGGGGCTGGAGTGATAGCACAGTGGGTAGGGCATTTGCCTTGCACGCAGTCCACCCGAGTTCAATTCCCAGCATCCCAAATGGTCCCCTGAGTACCGCCAGGAGTAATTCCCGAGTGCAGAGCCAGGAGTAACCCCTGAGCATCGCCAGATATGACCCAAAAAGCAAAAAAAAAAAAAAAATCTGTGATTATAATATATCAGTAGATACCCAAAGGCCATCATCTTCTTAGCACTTAACTTATGCTTAACAATTCTCCTTTGAAATACCAGTGGTTTTTAATCTTGTGCGGTATGTGTGTGTGTGTGTGTGTTGAAAATGTAAATTAAGTTCTTGGTCATATGTACTTGATTGTTTTACATATGATTTCAGTGAGTTGAGAAAGCCTTTAAAATTTTGGGATGTATGCATTCAGATCTTACACCCTAAAGTATATGATTATTGAGAAAAGCTGCTATACTAGAATAATGCCAGTTTTTTCAAGAAATGAAACAAAATTTTAAATTCTCAAAATCTAACTTCACTTAATTCTAAATTTACTTGTACAAATCACTTGAAGTCAAAGGAACTATTGTATTATGCCATATTAAGCTTGGCCTAAAAAAGGTCCTTTGATGAAAATTGGTATCCAAAAAAGATACACTTTTTTATATAGTAAATTAATGATGCAAATATAAATAACAAGTGAAACTACATCAGTTCATGAAATACAAACCTTTATCCTGCTGGCTTCACTGAAAAGTCATAAGGGCTGGAGCGATAGCACAGCGGGTAGGGCGTTTGCCTTACAAGCGGCCAACATGGCCGACCCGAGTTCGATTCCTCCGCCCCTCTCGGAGAGCCCGGCAAGCTACCGAGAGTATTCGATATGCCAGACACAGTAACAACAAAGTCTCCAATGGAGACGTTACTGGGCCCGCTCGAGCAAAGTCATAAGATTATAAGATATTTCAGGTGTAAGGACCTAGAGCTGATCTTTGGCACTGAAAGGGGGAAGAGGAGATATTTCACTATTTTTTTTCTAAAAATATAAGTGAAATAGCTGTGGCACTGTATGACTCTTTGGTTATTAAATTGGGGAATAGAGGCTGTAAAAAATAATTTCTCGATGTAGTTCTGTTTGCTTTCCATCTCTGGCTTCTAAATTCCATTGCTTTCCCAAGGCTTGGATTCCATGGGGCCATAAATTTCTGTTTGCTATCACATAAAGCTTATTCTCTTAACATCAGGGTTTATTATTGCTTATTTTTAAAAAACAGATAAGCTACTTGATTTATTCTTATTTTTTCTTGCTTCTAAGGATTATAGTTTGTGAATATATTTTATGTGATATCTTTAAAATATTTATTTTTATTTAGCAAATGCAGAAACCTCAAAACAATGAAATTATTTAATTTAGGTTTTAAAAAAATTTAAACAAAGGCTTATAGTTTTCTTGAAGAGAGAAAATTGGATTATGTAGAAATTCTGATCCATAAATCTGACGTAGCAGTAGTTGTTCAAGGTGGCAACTAACTGTCTTCAGCTTTTTAATTTTAATGTGTTCAGTTAAATGAATTTTTTAAATCAAAATTTTTATTTTATTTTATATTTGGTGCCAGGCATTGAACCCAGCATCTCAATATGCAAAGCATGTGCTCTACACTGAACTATAGCTCCAGCCCTATTATTTTTTTAATTTAGGATACTTGTTATGATGGAATTTGACAGTGATAGAAATGTAATTTGAAATAACATATGTGACTCCCATATACCTATGTTAGTTTGTGCATGCTCACATATTAGAAGGGTAATACCATTATATATATGTAAAGTACATGATCATCGCCTTTCTTTGCTATTCTCATTTCTGTGACATTAATTTGGGGGAGACTGGAGGACTGGAGTTTTATTCCTACTGGGCTATCTTCCTATTTCCTAAAAACTGTTATAGCATCATGTTTCCCCATTCCCCCTTAAGTCATTGCTTAAGCCTTGTAATTATCCATTATGAAGAAAAAAGCAAGAATGTCTCCCAAACATGATTCAGAATTATGTTCCCTCAGTTTAATGTCGTCTACTTAGAATCATATTAGTTCTCTGACATTAAAATTCTATGACCAAATTGTCTTTTAAAAAAAAAAAACAACTCTGTGAAGGATTTATTTCCTTTTCATTAGAATTAAGTCCTTTTCAGTTTCCTAGGGGAAGACAAAGGATCAGGGTATTCTATGAAAAAACACCTAATCCAAACTTTTCCTTTTACATATGAAAAAATGGGTCCAGCCCATTTTTATAAATGTTAAAAAAATCATTTCCAGTCAGAGTGTTTCCAGTCTGATTTCATGTCTTAAAAAATACCATTTTTAGGGGGCTGGAGCGATAGCACAGCGGGTAGGGCTGCCTTGCACGCAGCCAACATGGCCGACACAGGTTCAATTCCCAGCACCCCATATGGTCCTCTGAGCACCACCAGGAGTGATTCCTGAGTGCATGAGCCAGGAGTAACCCCTGAGCACTGCCGGGTGTGACCCAAAAAGCAAAAAAAAACATTTTTAGAAAATGTGATATATCAACTTTAAACCTTTTAATGGTCATTGCAGGGAAGTTAACAAAGCAGATGTTGACATTACAGACTGCCACAGGGTCTCTTCTGCCCTGGATGCACATCAAATATCTATTGTTCTGGACCATCTCTTCAAAGCATAGGTAGAGGCTCTTTTTGAGGTTAGGTGAAGAACCGTATTGAGACTAGTGGCTATAATAGTTGACCTCAGTGTCCTAATGCTCGTCTACTGTGACCAAATGCTGTGGCAGCTCCTACCAGAATATGAAGACCAGCACCTCAATCTAACAAATGAGGAACTATAATTCTTAAATGGTCAAGGCAATATGTGATGAATGCCACATAGAGGATGTAGGTATAAAAATGTATTTGAACAATAATCTTTCCTTCCTTCCTTCCTTCCTTCCTTCCTTCCTTCCTTCCTTCCTTCCTTCCTTCCTTCCTCTCTTTTTCTTTCTTCCTGTCTCTCTTTTCTTGTCCCCACCCCCACCCCCCACCCCCACCCCCCGCCCAACATCTAGCAGTGCTCCTGGCTTATTCCTGGCTCTGTGCTCAAAGATAATTCCTGGCAGGCTCAGGGAACCATATAGGGTGCAGGGATAGAATCTGAGTCAGCCATGTGCAAGGCAAGCATTCTACCTGCTGTACTGTCTCTCTAGCTCCAGTTTACATTTTCTCAGGAGTCAAATGACTATAGTAGTTCCCTTGTTATTGAAGAAAAACAAACAAAACCATAAAATTTTAACCCAGGCCCCTGGAAATAGGACCATCTGATTCCCAACTATGTCTTGTTATTAACCATTACTTTCAGCATTGTATATAACTGATGGTGGGGGGGGAGAGAGAGAGAGAGAGAGAGAGAGAGAGAGAGAGAGAGAGAGAGAGAGAGAGAGACACGAGAGAAGAGAGAGAGAGAGACACGAGAGAAGAGAGAGAGAAAGAAGAGAGGAGAGAGGGAGAGAAGAGGAGGGAGAGAGAGAGAGAGAGAGAGAGAGAGAGAGAGAAGAGAAGAGAAGAGAAGAGAAGAGAAGAGAAGAGAGAAGAGAAGAAGAGAAGGGTTGCCTTGCTGTGGCTGAGGCCATGCAGTAGACACAAAAGCGCCTTCTTGGAGGCCTGCCGAAGAGACAGCTTGTACAGGCAGGCCCGGTCCTCTCAGAGACTGGGAATCAGATTCTTTCCCCGGGGGGTTTCCAACTAGTTTGCACTTCAGAAAAGCCTTTTCTTTCTCCTGCTGTTCACGCCCTGCAAAGAACTTTTTTTTTTCCCCAACCAAAGAAATTGTTTTATAATCAAAGATCCTTGTCCTTAGTTGTTGGACATCAAAGAAAGTTTGGAAGAAACCAGAGGATTATGTGAGTGCCTAGAATTAATTTTGAATGCAAACTTGCAACATGAGCAAACCTTATATTCATTTCAGAACTGAGACAGTCTAACATTTTTAAGTCTCTATTCTTCCTTGGGTGGATGCGTCCCAGTATGACAAAATGAGTTAAATAGCTCTGTCTGGATTTAATTTATCTTTGGTTCTTAAGGTTCTTTTTTGTTGTTCTTAAGATCCTTACTGGAAAAAGTACCCTTCCTCCACCTGCCTGTTTAAAACCCAGTTTTGGGAAACACTGGGGTCTATTTATAAACTTAGCAAACAAACACCTTTTAAACCTTCAGTCCTTCACTGGCCTCTTGAGGATTTGGGGTTTCTCCCAGGGTAGTTGATGATATCACCAATGTTGGGAGCCACATTCCCCACATTCCCTACTGTCTGTGGAGGTGTTGATGATGTCATTTTCTCCCACAAAGGAAAACCTCAGCACCCTGAGGGCCTGAACTTAGGTGTTGGCAGGTAAATGAAGAAGGAACTTACTTTTGGATTTAAACTGATTGAGTCAGGCATAAAGAGGCATAACCACATAGAGTACCAGCTTCACAAACACATCACTGGGCCCTGATTAGACCGTTTATCATTAGGGGGACTTAGACTATAACTTTAAGAAATCATTTTCTTGGTAAGAAACAATGATTCACTTACTATTTTCAAGACTCACTTTGGAATACTTATAGGACATTGTTTTTTAGCAATTGTGGCTCTTCTCTGAATCCATGATTTTATATACTGTTTGTCTAGAATCCACATACAGATTATTTAAATTTCCCTCCTACAGCCAATTAAAAACGTCAAAAATAAGAACTACGGAAAATACAGTGATGGCCAGGACAGATTTAGGCAGAATTATGCCCTGGGCCAAGTACATTCCTGTTATTTTCATCTGGGCTCTGTGGTTATGAGCAGAAGAGAATATTTGCTGTAGATTGCCAGTCTCTTCCTATCCCTTCCTAGCAACCACAAAGTAGTGGTTGGAAATAGAATTCCAGGAGCACTGAAGGAGCTCACAGTTTCTAGCTGTGGCAGCTGCCATGCTATACTGGTCTCTGCACTCTCATCCTCAGTGTCTTCTGGCCTGGAGCTTACATCACCAAGCACACAGTTGTGTCCTGAAAGCAAGCCTGGCAAAAAGATGTCAGTTGTCTATCTTTGTCACAAAAAAAAAAAAAAACCCTTTTATTTTTGGTTTGGGGGCTATGCCTAGCAGGACACAGGGCTTACTCCTGGCTCTATACTCAGGAGTAAGCCTGAGGTGCTTGAGGGGCAATATGGGTGCGGGAATTCTAACCCGAGTCAGCTGCATGCAAGGCTAAGTGCCTTATCCTCTGTATCTTCTCTTCAACCCAGAAAAGGAGTTCTTTATCTTTGTATATACTCTGTTCTGCTCTCATACACTGTAGTTTTTTTTTTTTTTTGAGAGTCTCTTTGATGAAATCATCCTCTGATCATTCTAAAAATTTTTGTAGGAGGGGGATAAGACAGGATGTGAAGGTAGGGTTTCCAGAGATTTTTTTTATTCTACTCAGGAGTACTAGCTTTGCCTGTTACTCTATGCAGGTCTTAGGTTACAGTTTGGGAGGGATTTTTTTGTTGTTGTTGTTGTTCTCTTTTTTTTCTTTTTTTCCACTAAGACTATATGGGTAAAATTCACTGAAATGTAATAATGTCCCTTTAGTTTCTATAGGGGGAAGGGATTGAACTATAAGGAAAGAGATCAGACCACAACTGATCTATTATTTCCATATTCTTATTTCTTTGAAGTTGATGTATGCCTGAATATATTTAATGCTACAATATAAATGCCCCATTTTTTTAAGCAATGTCAGTCTTAAAGGTATGGAACAGGATTTGGCATTTTGTTTCCATTTTTATTGTTTTTTTTTTTCTAAAGGGAAGTTTGAGTTGGAGCCTGTCTGGCAGGATTCCATACTTCTACCAAACCACCTGTCCTGGCAGAGACAATGGAATCAAAAGTCAAGTTCTTTATGACTGCACCTGCCTAGTTAATACTGCCAGAGGATCTGATTTTCTCCTGTAGCAAAAATCTAGCTAAAAATCCTTATAGTTGACACCCAAACAATGTATGCATAAACCCCCAAACTTGAATATTCCAATTTCAGGAAAACTAGTAGTAACTTTTCCACTGGCATCTAGAGTCATCTTTTGTATCATATTCAGTGATTTTGATTTCAAGTGTAACTTTAGGGTTCACTTCGTTTTCAAGATTTTTGTGAAGATTAAAGAGGATGAATCTTTGGTAACTTATTATTTGGAAATTGCCTCGTGCTGTTAAGCATCTAAGTAAGCTTAAAGGAGAGTGTGATCTACCCAAAGGAGATGAGGAATATAGTTCCAAAGTCAAAACCAACCACTCTTGGTTGAGATATATATTACCTCAAGAAGATTTATATATATGTGTGTATATATATATATTTATATTTATATATAACATACGCCTCAGAGACCTGGGCCTTACGAAAATAGGATGAGAACACTGTTCGGGTCACCCAGAGAGGAATAAAAAGAGCTATGCTTGGAGTATCACGCTTCACTCAAGTGAGAGAAGGAATCTGGAGTTCCGACCTCCGTTGACCATGGAGAATCAGGGACTCTGTCTTGTTTGCCACGGCATCAAAAATCAGATGGGCTGGACACGTAATGCGATTTGAAGATGACTGCTGAACTAGAGCTGCTACCGACTGGATTCCATGGGACGTCAAAAGAACACCTGGCCACCCACCTACAAGATGGTCAGACTTCTTTGTCAAGACCCTGAACAAACGGTTAGAGGCTCTTCGTGTTCCTGTAGTGATCAGACGCCACTGGACTACACTAGCACGCGACAAGGACAAATGGAGATGTTACTGGCGCCCACTCGAGTAAATCGATGAGTAACAGGATATCAAGTGATCAAGTGATCAAGTGGCCCCTAGTTGAACACTCTGGTTAGGCAAATGCTTTGGAGTCTAACTTCCTTGATGACAGTGTTTTTTTCTTTTTGAATTAACAGAATGTCTCTTGAGTTCCCTTAGGGCAGAGTTACTTCATTATCTCTAATTTTCAGTGTAACTGGAGGCCCCCTGGCCTAAGAACATAATTTTTATCACCAATCAGTTAATTGAAGATAATATGCCCACCAAATAGTTGTCTTAGCACAATATCCACTATATGATGATATAATATGATAATAAAGCATAAAGGGCATTACAAATGAGTGGGAGCATCCCATGGTGAAAGGCTTTCAGTGGACTTGCTTTCTCATCTCAGCTCTGATCTCTTTATGACCTTCAGGAAAATTGCTTCATCTCTTGAGTCGGTGTCCTCATGAGTAAAATGGACATAATAGTAGGTCTACCTGAAATAAAATAAGGTCTGAGAGAATTTCAAAGTAAGGTGTTAATAATAACAATAATAATAATAATAATAATTAGGTTTTACTTAATTGCTATCAGAAATATTGCTAAGTTTGAGAATCACTGAGTTAGGCTCAATTAACCTATTTGATTTCAGTTTGGCATGACCCTAAAAGAACTAGGGAAGACAATTTGTGTTTTTTATCAGGCTGAAAAGAAAAAGCTTTAGATTCAAAACTTTATGGGCTGGAGGGCTGATTAAATACTGCCACAATGTAGTAACAGGTAGCCTAGAATGACTAAGAGTGTCCAGGGTATAAGGGTGGGAACTTCGGTTCTGTGCTGGCCTTGCTTGTGCTGTGATGAGTCACTTGCCCTTCCTGGACCTTAGTACATGTAATTCTCCATTGGTAAGCCCGAAGCCCGTTGCTTGCTTCTCTGATCAATGGGGTGACGACTGACCCGACACAGCAGCTGCTTTCTACTTTTTTACTTCTCAGAGTCAGGAATCCTAGAGCCATGTTACATAACACTCTTCCATTTTCCTTTTTGAAATTTTGGAGTATTCCTTTATTTCTGTATTTATTTTTAGGTACCCAGGGATTAAACCCAGGGCCTCATGCATTCGGCAGCTCTACTGCTGAGCCATATCCCAGGGCTCTGGAGTATTCTTTTAACTGCTGCTGCTCTGAAACAATCCCAGCAGAGCTTTGTAGCCATTTTCTAAGAGCTTGAAGGGAAGGAGCTCAGAACTGTGAAGGGGACTAATTTACTCAGCCTGTTATACTTGTACTTGTGCTGGTCCCAACATGTCATTCTTTGAAGTTCAGAAGATAAGGTTCTATAGCCTGCTTGGAAATTATCCTGCAAGTCCCTGAAACTTCTGGTTCCCCATCTGAGAAGTATTAGATCAAAGTGAAAAATAGCAGTTTCAGTGAATGCACCTATCAACTATTTGGGAATCATTTTCAAGTAATGCTCATCCATCTATGGAGTCTCCTCAGGGTCTATATTATATTGTATGGAAAATTGTTTTCACTATAACTTTGCTGATGTGAAGTCTCCCCCTCCCCCCCCACCCCCAAACAAGTAAGTGATGTGATAAAGCTAATTATGGGTTTTCTGATATAGAACTCATTGCTCTCTGTTATGATTAAATACACATAGCTTATAACTCTTTTAGAAACAAACTCAGCTACCATTATTATCTTTTCAACACTTGGATGGTGCTATAATCCTCTTCAACTACAGTGTGACCTAGGAGTTGGAAGGAAAGTGTGTATGAGGGAAGATGGTAAGGGGCTAATATTTTTCCTTGCATTGGGTTGGGGCAGTGTCTTTCCTCTCTGAAGGCCCTTCTTGAGAAAACTGTTTTCTTCCCAAGGCCCCATAAAGATTAGTGAGCTCTGTCTGCAAAGTATTTAAGCTCTTTGAAATAAAGGCATGGATAAATACTTGGTATCACTGTTATTATCATTAGAAAGGAAAGCCCAGCATGTGATGTTTTGGGTCCCTTCCAGCGGCCTTGTTTGATGTTCCTGGTTTCTTTTTTGACCTTTAGTTCTTGATATCTTTATACATTTATTGAGGCTGTTGGACAAAGTCTTGAGATCCAAAGCAACAGGGTGTTAACAATGAATGAGTGCTAGCCTTCATTTTTATGGGTGGAATGTGTAAAAAGTATATTTAAAATAGTTAAATAGTTCAAATTTCTGTCTTTTAAAACTTGTGGTCGAAGTTTGATTATCTTGGTGGCAAAACTGCTTGAATATCTAGTGATTTGAGTTTTTACTTCTAATTCTACTTTTTACCAGGGTTTTGAGTGAGTTTTTTGGTCAAGGCTGGGGGAGGGGATTGGTTTTTTGTTTGTTTTAGTTTAGGGGCCACACCCAGCAGTGCACAGGCTCTGTGCTTAGGGATCACTCCTAGAGCTCAGGGGACTATATGGGGCTTCATTTCTGAGTGCAAGGCAAGCACCTTACCCTCTGTACTATTTGTTCAGTCATGGAGCCAGAGTTTTATAAGAAATTTTTCATCAAATAAAACACATTGCTAAACAAAAACAACAACAACAACAAAAGCACATGCTAAATTCACTGGGATTTTTCTCTGCACTGTGTTAGAGATAAATTAAAAATAAGTGTAAACAGCATATAAAACTAATATAAGAACATCCTAAGGACACCCAATATCTTATACTTCAGCATGCAAATTATTCCATGCTATAATGATTTCTTGCAGTGACGTGATGCCAAATATAGACTAAGTTATGCATAGTGTAATCTTTTTAAAAAATTTTTTGATTAGTGAAACACCATGAGATACAGTTGTAGACTTACAAATTTTTGTGCTAGGGTTTCAGTTATACAATGATCAAGTACCCATCCGTCCACCAGTGCCCATTCTCCACCATCAATGATCCCAGTATCCCTTCCCCCCCTCCCCCATCCCTCCCATCCCACCCCACCTCTGTGGCAGGGCATTCCCTTTTGTTCTCTCTTTCCTTTTGGGTGCTGTGTTTTGCAAAAGAGGCATTGAGTGGCAATCATGTTCCGTCTGTAGTCTACTTTCAGCACACATCTCTCATCCTGGGAGGATCCTCTCAAAACCCTTTACTTGGTGCTCCCTTCTCTATCTCAGCTGCCTTTTCCCCTAGCATGTGCGGCTGGCCTCCAAGCCATGGAGTTAACCTCCTGGTACTTATCTCGGCTATTCTTGGGTGTTAGTTTCCTATTTTGTTACTTTATATTCCCCAGATGAATGCAATCTTTCTATGTCTATCCCTCTCTTTCTGACTCATTTCACTTAGCATGATACTTTCCATGTAGTACCACTTGTATGTAAATTTCATGTCTTTATCTTAACAGCTGCGTAGTTGCACAGTGTAATTTTTTTAGGTAGGTAGTACACCAGTACATTTTAGAAAGGGTTTCAGCAGTACAAATAAAATTTTAGAGGATTTCTTCTAGTCTTTGAAAAGCTAAATAAATTACAAACCCTTATGGTTTAGTTTCTATATTCAAGAACTTGTAATAATTAGATCTTACTCCCTGATTGGCAGCTGTATTTTATTGGGTGGAATTACCACTGTTTTTTTTTTTTTTATAATAGCTGCTGGTCTTTCCTTTTGAGTTTGTAAGGTTGTTGTATTGTTTTGTGGAAAGAGGCATGGAAGACCTTCATAATCCTATTTAATCAATTGTTTCTAGCTCAGAGGACCAGAGAGCATACTTTGCATGCTAGAGCCCTGAGTCCAACCCCTGGCACTGCATGGTCTCCAAACACTGTGCTGGGAGCACCTGGATATGACTAAAAATGTAGCACTGTAACACTGTCCTCTCGTTGTTCATCGATATGCTCGAGCAGGCACCAGTAACGTCTCACAACAAATTGTGAGACTTGTTGTTACTGACTTAAAATGAAAAATCATAAATTAGACCTGGAGTGATAGTATAGCAGGTACGGTGCTTGCATGCAGCTTACTTGGGTTCAATCCCCAGCATCCCAAATCTGCCACGAGTGACCTCTGACTGCAAAGTCGGAAGTAAGCCTTGAACATTGCCAAGTATGCAACCCCCCGCCCCCCAAAAAAGCCAAAACCAAAAAATTAGTAAGTTAGTTAAACAAAAAATGTTTCATATATATATTTTCTTTTTGCTCAAGGGTTACTCCTGGCTCTGTACTCAGGAATTACTCTTGGAGGTACTCAGGGGACCATATGGGATCCTGGGAATTGAACCCGGGTCAGTCGCTTGCAAGGCAAAAGCCCTACCCGCTGTGCCATCGCTCCAGCCTCCCCCCCAAAAAAAATGTTTCATATTTTAAATGGCAAACTTTATTTTAATTTGTTCCCCCTTTCTTTTTATTATTGTTGTAATGATTAGTTCTCTCTCACCTTCTCTCCCTCTCTTTCTCTCTTTCTCTCTCTCTCTCTCTCTCTCTCTCTCTCTCACACACACACACACACACACACACACACACACACTGCCTTGGTTGTAGGGCTCTTGCATTTGTCCATGGTGATTGCTCTGGTCACACATCTGGGTTGCAGTGCTTACACACTCAGAGTACTCTCCAGGGATGCATTCCTTTAGCTGTGGTGCTCCTAGTTATTTTGGTGCTCACACACATGCTCACTCCAGGCCACTGTGTTCATTGCTTTAGTTGTGGTGCTCACTGTCAGGCATACTTGGTGGTACTGTGGAGATGGAGCTCTACTGCAGTGCCAGAGTTCCCAAACAGCAGAGCCACTGGGACCATGCTTGGTGCATGCGGGCAGCACCAAGGATTCAGCTCAGCCTTACATGTACAAGGCCGGCACTTTTTCTTGTTTGTCTGTTTGTTTGTTTTGTTTTGGGGCCACATTCAGGAGTTCTCAGGAGTTACTCCTGGCTCTGTGCTAGGTTTTCCGCATGAAAGGCAAAAGCCCTACCTGCTGTACTCTTGCTCCAACCCCTAGCAAGGCAGGCATTTAAATTTTTTTATTTGATATTCTGTGGTTTATAATACTGTTTATAATAATGATTTCTCATGCACATAATTCCAACACCACACCCATCTCCATTTTACCCACCTCCCTCCCCCAAGGACCGCAACACTCCTCCCTTTTAACTCTCCTCATTCCAGTTCAGTTGTATGGGTCAGTTCTCCCGTTGTGTTGCCTTGGTCCTTTGTTGCTGTCTTGCTAAGTATCTTTAAGCCGCATGTATGAGAGAGCTCATTCTGTATCTATCCTTCTCCTGACTGACTTCAACTCAGTATGACATCCTTTAGTTCCATTCATGCTGCATATTTCATGATTTTCATTTTCATTTTTTTATAGAGCAAGGTAGATACTTCTGCCCTTGGGCCAACCCTGCCCCCATCTACTGAACCCAGTCATTTTCTTATATCTAAACCCCTCTTTCATCAAGCAAACAACTTTTTTATTGGAATTAAAAGAACCCAACAGGAGGCTGGGAGCAATAGCACAGAGGGTAGGGCGTTTGCCTTGCAACGCGGCCAACCCAGGTTTGATTCCCAGTATCCCATATTGTCCTCCGAGCACCGCCAGGAGTTATTCCTGAGTGCATGAGCCAGGAGTAAGCCCTGTGTATCGCTGGGTATGACACAAAAAGAGAAAAAAAGAAAGAAAAGAAAGAAAAAAAAATAACCCAACAGGTCCCATTGGAAACAGAAGGTGTTGTATATCATGCCAACCATTAATAGGAAATTATTTTAAATTACATTTTGTTTAACTTTATGCAGAAGCAGCCACCTTAAAGCCTGTATGGAAATTTGTGCATTTATCACATAAAGGATTGAAAATGAGTGTTTTATATAGAATAAATACACATATTCTCTGTTTACAAAACATGGAGAACATATGCAGAGCACATAAAGAGGGAATATAGGATGCATGTAAATATATGTTCTAAATATTACTTTTCAAGCCTTTAAAGGAAAGCACGTCTCTAAGCATATCTTGCCCCAGTCTTTGATAATAGCTGCCTTCAGATGCCCTGAAGCCAAATTAATTATTTAATCCTTCAAATTTTGCCTATTTCAGGGATGGTCATATTACAAAATAACTAGTCTTAGGGACAACCCTTGCTTTGTTTTTGTTTGCTTGTTTGTTTTAGAAGCTCTCTCTTCCACTTATAATTTCAGTTTCACCTTGCAGAAAACAATCAGGTATAATCTTTTCACAAGTGTGATCTTGTCTTTGTTTTAGCTTTGTCTCAAATTCAGCAGTAGGAACTGAATTTTTTTTCTTTCCTATTAAGGTATCTCCTCAGTTGTGTTGATTGCCTCTCTCTAATTAAGAATGTTAACCCCAGGCCAGAGCAATAGTACTGTAGGTAGGACACTTGCCTTGCTCACAACAAACCATGGGTTGATCCCTTGTACCCCATATGGTCCTCCAACCCACCAGGAATGATCCCTGAGCACAGCCAGGAGTAAGCCCTGAGTAAGCCAGGTGTAAGCCAGGTGTGGCCCCCAAACCAACCCTCTCCCACACACACAACTCCCTAAAACAAAAAGACAATAAGCTAGGTCATACTCCTTCTTTTTAAAATTATTATTATATTTTCATTTTGTGAATATTAACAAATCTGTACCCTTTGTCAAATCAAATATCTGTTCTTTCTGTGAAAATTTGCTATCACCTTTGTATTCTCTCCATGTTATACAGGTCTGATTTTAGGTTGGGATTTTGGTAACAGGTCCATTCTCCTTCATGCCATCTCTGCACAGGTTCATTGTATACTGCCAGTGGGTGCCATAAAGTAGCAGCTTGTTGAATAGTTGGTGTGCTGCTATTATTTGTGTGAAGACAGTTATCTGCAAGCAGCATTAAGAGGCAATTGCATGCCAGGTTACATGCTGAGAGCTGTTTCTTCCCTTCAGAAAATGATTCCATACCTCCCTCCCCCCACCAATTGATAGCTTAGATTTTATAGAAAATTATCAAACACAGAATGGTCACAGTCCTCCCGTTGTTCATCGATTTGCTCAAGCAGGCCCAATAACGTCTCCATCGTGAGACTTGTTGCTGTGTTTGGCATATCAAATACGTCACGGGTAGCTTGCCAGGCTCTCTGCAGTGTGGGCGAGATACTCTTGGTGGCTTGCCGGGCTCTCTGAGAGGGGCAGAGGGGCAGAGGAATCGAACTTGGGTCAGCCATGTTGGCTGCTTGTAAGGCAAATGCCCTACCGCTGTGCTATCCTGAAACCACAGCATCTGCAGTTTTCCATCTTTAATGGTAAGGGAGCTTCCTAGGACTTGACTTGTAAAGGCCCTCCCGTTGATCGTCGATTTGCTCGAGCGGGCCCAGTAACGTCTCCATTGGAGACTTTGTTGTTACTGTGTCTGGCATATCGAATACTCTCGGTAGCTTGCCGGGCTCTCCGAGAGGGGTGGAGGAATCGAACTCGGGTCGGCCATGTTGGCCGCGTGTAAGGCGAACGCCCTACCCGCTGTGCTATCGCTCCAGCTCCAGTCAAGACTTGACTTGTATGCTGATGAAATGTGCATGGCCATCCCTTGCAGTTAGTTAAGAGAGTAGTTTCTAAGCAGCAGTTCCTTGCATCTCCTAGAGAATGTCTAGCTAGAGAAATCACATTTATTTTCCTTCTTAAGCTGCAGAGCCAGTCTATTTTCAAAATTTTTTTGTTTAACACTTGGTCTGTATGGTGTGGAACTAAGTTATATGATCTTCCTTTCGAAAGAATGTTTCTCAGATCTTTATGCTTTATGGTTTTTGGATTTCATTGCCATGACAAATAATCAGAGAACTGTGTCTTTCAGAGTTTAAGCATATATATACACATAATAGACTATGCCTTATAACAAAGGAATAACTTCAGAAATGTCGCTATGGGGCTAGAGAGATGGTACAGTGGGGAAGATATGTGCTTACCTTGTACATAGCTGAGCTGGGTTCAATCCCCAATGCCCCATAATGTCCCCTGAGCCCATCAGGAGTGATCCCTGAGTACAGAGTCTGGAGCAAGCCCAGGGCAAAGCAGGATGTGACTCAAAAGCCAAAAGGAAAAAAATGTCTCTATGATAGTAGTTTCGGGTGCATCTCACCATGGATTCAGACCTTTGATCAGAAGCAACCAAGTTGTATGAGTTTTTAAAGCTAGGCAGATGACAATCACATTAGATTGCCTTATGTTGTTAAAATACTTTCAGCTATCTTTGGGTAGGTAAGTCATTCTGTTTTAGACCGTTTGACTGCCTCAGCCTTATATTTTTCCCCCAAAGAATTTCAGATCCTGTTTAATATTTTCTAGTTTTGCTAAAGACAGAGAGGTTGTAGTTCGTAATCTCCTAAAGAAGGAAATCAGTATTTCTTATCTATTTTCCATATATTGTCAATCTGTCCAAGCAAACCTATTATATGGAAAACTGATAAGGAACTTTGTTTTCCTCTTGATATATTTGCCCACACAGCACCATGCCCCACTTGAGAGAACCCTGTGGTGGAGTTTCAGCCCTCTAGATAAGATGGAATGTCTGTAAAATAGCAGGACCATTGTGCCTGCTTAGAGTTTCACAACCCTGAAGGTGACAAGAATTGGGAGGATGAAAGGGGTCCATTTCCCCCCCGCCCAGGAGTCCTGAAGTTCAAAGACACACCTGGTGTTCGAACAGAGCCTGTGCATCTGGAGAGGAACTAAACTCCCATCTCCCTGCTATCATCCTCTACAGTATTCATCTCCGTAGCCCTTACCTTTCCCTGTGAATCATCTCCTCAAGTCCTTCTCTCCTTTGGTTGGTCTGCTTTGAACTGATAGTGTATTCATCTCTTTGGTGAAGCGAGGACTCTGAGCAGAGGAGAGTAAGCCCTCCAGGTGTGCACTCACTCACCCGAGGGGAGGATGATCGCTGAACTATGTGGTTTCTAGATATTTAAAAACTGCAGTAATGTCATCTGCTGAGTTTCAGGCACTTGATTCTTTCTGTTTCCCTAGTAACTTTTTCCCTTTTCTTTAGTTTTTGGCCCACACCCAATGATGCTCAGGGATCACTCCTGGCTCTGCACTCAGGAATTACTCCTGGAGGTGCTGGGGACTGGGTATTGAATCCGGGTCAGGTGCATGCTGGCCAGGTGCCTTCCCCACTGTACTGTCGCTCCCGAACCTTCCCTAATTGCTTTCTAAGGCATTTTTCTCCATTGGTACATTTCCTTCTGTATTACTTTATTCTGATATTTTTATTCTGTCTGAAACCAAGTCATTGATAAGTACTGTCTCAAAAGGCTAGAGACATGTTTTCTTCCTTTTTTGCTTTTCACTTTCCTCTCCCTTCTTTGGGGCTTATTTTCTATTATTATAAGCTGCCCCATTTTATAGCATGGGACAGTTTATAAAGTTCAGCATTAACTAAGATGATATTTTTGTTTTTGTTTGTTTGGGGCTACTGGTGTGGCCCACCAGGTGATGCTCAGGTCTTATTCCTGGCTCTGCAGTCAGGGATCACTCCTGATGGTGCTTAGGAGACTATATCAGGTGCTGGGGATCAAACTTAGATTGGTCACATCCAAGACAAGTGTGTTCCCCATGGTACTATCTCTCTGGCCCATGAAGATCATTTGTTGTGATTTTACCTCTTAAACTTACCCCTGTAATTTCCCCCCTATAATTTCAGTGCAACCAAGATTTCAGTTTGTCTTCTATAAATCAAATTGAATTCTGATCTTTCCCTAGGAAAGAACAGTATCTTCAGTGGATAGAGTGTTTTTATTCAAGGTTTTGTGGAGGTAAATGTACATGAGTTAGTTGTAGTCTATTACAAAAATAATAATAATAATAATAATGATAATGATAATGCATCACACCAAATCTCAAAAATCCTATCAGTGTCCTCACCCACACCGTAATCTCAGTACTAATTTCAGGTTCATCTCTGCCTCAAAGCAGATGAAGAACAATCTTTTAAGAGGAAGCCTAACCCTCTGTACAGGGCAGATCACCAGCTGCTCCCTAATAGCCACATTACCCAGCAAGTCAGGACAAGAGACTGAAAGAGCCATGTCCAATTGAAGCTGCAAAGGAAATTCAAAGAAACACAGTACCATAATAATTATTATATTTATATGGATAAAAAAGCATGCAGAACATTAATAAGTTTTCTTGTGAGAGCATTTGATGAGAAGTTATGTGATGTTTATTCTTTCATATCATTCAGTGTATGGAAATGTAAAAAGCCATATAAAACCTGCCTAGAATTTATAGACAAGTATTCCCCTTTAAGACAGTTGTAGCTACATTATTAATTTTTGAGGGAATGTGCAACAGCGGTCTTATGCATATACTGACTCTTAAGTTCTAAGTCTAGGGGCTTAGGATATAGCACAAATTCTAAAGCATATGTCTTGCTTAGGTAAGGCCCTGGGTTCAAGCCCCAGCCCCACATAGCTCCGTAAGTCCCACCAGGTGTCAATTTTTCAAACAGACTTATAGGTTTTATTTGTAGGGCTAGTATTTATTCCACCTTCAAATGTATTCAGAGGCCAGTAGATAACTAGTAAAGAAATAGCAAAAATTTCCACTATCTTCCTTTGAAGTTAGCATATAATTAAATAATAACTAGACTCGATGTTCTTGGCTTGAGTGTTCTTTAATAATTTGCTGCCCCAAGAAAGCGTTTCTGGTATTATTGGTGTTTGGTCTATCTTCTCATCATAAGATAGCCAGTTTCTCATTTATGTATCAAGCTTGAAGCTCAGTACGCATTTGTGACAAGTGTTTGATAATGCTCAAGCAGTTGGCATTCAGTCTCTTGGGACTCAGTCCAATAGGAGAAACTGTCTTCACTTCCCCTAACTTTATTTGCCATCATTTTAAGATTACTGTTTATTCTCTCCTGATCTTGAGGTGACACTCTTTTTCAACATGTGCATTGAACGCATTCAAAGTGCGCATTTATCTAAAATTTGAAAAACAGTAGTGTACTTTCCTTTCTCCTCTGTCTGCTGCCCCTCGATAATAAATCCAGACTTGGAGTTTTGCTGTCTGAACGGCCCTGTGCCACATGTAGGGCCGCTTTCTGCTTCAACTCAAAGGTCCAGTTTTCCTACCCACCATCCTCTAGCCAACATCTGTGAAGCCTCTTACCTACACCTCCTAAAGTGCTTAGAAAGGAATCTGGTTCTCCTGGCCCCAGTGCTGACCTTGACCCTTCCCCCAGTCCTGTACAGGTTGAGAAACAGCCCCCTCAGCACCTAAAGCATGCCTGCTAATCCAACTTTCTTGATCTGGCCACAGAAGAGAAATAGAGAGAGAGCGCGCGCAAGCACATTCTGAACACTCCTCCTTTTGTGCCGGCATCTCTGTGAGGTGCTTTGGAAGGACTCCAGCCAGGCATGGAAGGGCTCTTTGATAATATCTGACGGGTGGGTAAGAATTTCGGGCACCTGGCCAAGATACACATTGCCTGTAATCGTTAACTCAGTCTGTAAACAGTTCAAACGGCATTGAGAGGCCGTCAGTTATTACATTAGAAAAAGCCTTTCATCTCTCTTCCTTAGAAGCCAGGCGTCCAGCATTGGCCCCTGCTGTGGCAATTGGAGCCACAGTGCTCTCTGTGCTTAGCCACCAAGGCCCAAGACATGTGGGGAGATACAATGGAACCTGCTTCAAATGACTGACTTTCAGACTTTTAGCATTGAAGCAATAACCAAATCATTAATTTCCTTTTGTTCGGCACCTGGCTGGTGCTGGAAGGAAAGAAAGGAAAAAGAGAAGAAGAAGAAATCTTTCGCCAGAACTAAACAGTCTTCTTAACAGTGGAAGGAGAATTATTATCTGAAATCAGGAACGTCACTTTTCAGCTCAATTTTCTTACTCAGACTCATGTTCTGAAAGCTTTACAACATCACAATTCACCATTTTATTTTGCCCCTTTACACAGAATGATCTTCAGTTTAGACCTCAGTGTACCCCCCTGTCTCCAGTGAACTTTACAGTTACTCAAAATTTCTGACCCCTAAATGCAAGGCACAATACCCTGGAGAGGGCTCATAGGGGCATAAGATAACAAACATTCCTGCCCTCAAGGTGCTTACTAATTAAGACCTTAAGATAATAATACTAGATATATACCAGTGATAGCTATCACCCATTTATATTAAGTGTCAAGATAGATAATGAGTCTTTACTGGTGTTCTCAATAGGACAAGACAGCAGTGTCAACAAAGGGTGATAAGGGAAATCCCTTTCAATTCTATAAAAAGAAAATTGTTTTAATACTTTAAAATTAATCTTGGAGACAGAGAGATAGTACAAGGGCTAAGGCACTTGCCTAGTAGGGGGCTGCAACCACGACCCTGATTTGAATCCCTGCCCCACAAAGAGTCTCCTGAACACCATGAGGAATGGGCCCAATACAAATCAAAAATTGGCTTCTTTCATATTTCCCACCCATTTTACTTTACCTTGGTCATTAAAGCACTTTTTCCCCCCTAGGTACATTTTGAGTATACTAGGCACTTAGTAAACAGAATCATGAATTAGCCTCTTAGAATTTTTCTGATGAGCTAGAATTTTGGCAGAGGTAGAGTTATGAGACAGCTTGCATTTCCTTTTTTTTTTTTTTTTAAATTTTATTGAATCGCCATGAGATAGTTACAAGCTTTCATGTTTGGGTTACAGTCACACAATGATCAAACACCCATCCCTCCACCAGTGCACATTGGGATACCTCCCCTTTCTCACCCTCCCCCTGCCTCCATGGCAGACAATATTCCCCATATTCTCTCTCTACTTTTGGGCATTATGGTTTGCAATACAGACCCTGAGAGATTTCCATGTTTGGTCCTTTATCTACTCTCAGCACACATCTCCCATCCCGACTGGTTCCTCAAGGAGATGGCTTGCATTTCCATAGAATTTTCTGGTACCAGGAGATGATAAATGAGAATCAAGCACAACTTACTCTCGGCATCTCAGTGGCAGATCTTTTGCTAATGAAAAAATTTAAAGATATCCAGATTAGTTTTAGGGCTACTATTGCTGAAATAATTTGTTCCACATAATACAAAAACAACATCTAATTAGGCTTCAAATAAGCTAGTGAAAGTCAGTCTTATGTGTTCAAGGAGAACATCAAAACCTCAGATTTCTCCCCGCCTACCAGAATCCCATGTGAAAAACAACCTCAGCACTTTTCCTGTACAAAATTATCTATTTTTTCATTTGTTCTGGGGTCACACTTTGCAGTGCCTGGAGACTACACCAAGCTCTGTGCTTAGGAGACCACGTGGTACAGGAGACTGAACCTGGGCCTCCTGCATGCAAAGCTTGGACTCAACTTGCTAAGCCATCTCTTCAGTCCCACAAAATAATATCTTAGCATTTGCCTAACTTCCTTTAGTAAAGAAAAGGATACAAGTCATTAGACATTTCCCAAAGGAAAAGAAGGATAGAGGATCGCCTTATATAATTAACTGGCACCCTCATAACTTGCTAGTTAGAAAGTCCTGATCTCATGCCTTTTATTTCCTTTTTTGTTATTCTTGTTGTTTTGGGACCACACCTGTTAGTGCTCCGGGCTTATTCCTGGCTCTGTCCTCAGGGATCATTCCTGGCAGGGCTGGGAGACTATATGGGGCACCAAGGATCAAACTTGGGTCTGCCACATGCCAGGCAAATGCCCTACCTGCTGTATTATCATGCCAGCCCCCTCCTTGTCCATTTTGATCAGCTTTCATAGTCATGGTTTTGTTGCTTTCACATATTTTGGATTTGGGGAATTGCCTTGGTTTCTTGTGCTGATTCTGGATATTGACTTGGAAGAGTGGAGATAAGAGAGATGACATGCAGGAGGATAACCTTGATGTCCAGTCTGGGCTGTCCTTCTAGTGACCAGTCTGCAGATGGTGAACAGTTTGGTTTTCTTTCACTTTGATGACTAATCCTTTCCCCTACTTCAGAGGGGAGAAAAGCAGTTCAATTTAAAAAATAATAATAATAAAGGAAAGAGAGGAATTAAATCCTTTAGAAGAACACAGGCACTAGAGCAAACAAAATCAAGTTTCTTTATCATTTGCCCAGCTTTCTTATTTGTTTGTGGTAAACAGGAGAGTGGTTATTCTGAAAGGATGTGTTAAATCACATTTATATAGTAGAATTATAGAAATTCAGAATTTATTAAGTACTTACACAAGGAAGCTCTGAGATATGCTATTTGATCCACCCAGTTCAATGTCCTGGTTAATTTTGAGGTATTTACAGGTTCAGTAAAATGGAAAAATAAAAGAGGAAGCCACTGGTCTCCTACCTGAATATTGTCTCTATTGTCTCTCAGTTTTTTGTTTGTTTGTTTTTCGTTTGTTTGTTTGCTTTTGATGGACTGGAGTGATAGCACGGCAGGTAGGGCATTTGCCTTGTATGTGGCTGACCCGGGTTCGATTCCTCCAACCGTCTCTGAGAGCCTGGAAAGCTACTGAGAGGATCTTGCCCACATGGCAAAGCCTGGCAAGCTACCTGTGACGTATTGGATATGCCAAAAAAACAGTAACAACAAGTCTCACAATTTGTGTGAAATGTTGCTGTTGCCCGCTGGAGCCAATTGATGAACAATGGGAGGGCAGTGCTACAGTGCTATAGTTTGCTTTTGAACCACACCCAGTGGCGCTCAGGAGTTACTCCTGGCTCTGAACTCAGGCATCACTCCTGGCAGTGCTTGAGGGGGACCATTTAGGATGCTGGGGATTAAACTCCAGTTAGCCCCATGTAAGGCAAGCATTCTATCCATTGTACTATCTCTCTGGTCCCCTCTGTCTCATATATTGACTCCCCACCCTTGTTTCTTTTATTCTACAGACAAAAGAAAGTGCCCAGAACTGTTTGGGTCCCTGTAGACTAACAATGCACAGGTTTTAGTTTTTAACAGTATCAGTTTTAGAAAGCATATTAAAGTACAGATTGCTGGGCTCTTTTCCTGGAGATTTTGATTCAGTTTATCCAAGAGGAGGCCTGGAAATACATTTTCATTTTTGGGGGGGATGCAGGGAGGGTCGAATGGAGCACACTCAGCTGTGCTCAATGGTTACTCCTGGTTCTGAGCTCAGGAATTGCTCCTGGTGGACTCAGGGGGCCATACGGCATGCCAGGGATTGAATCCAGATTAGCTGCATGCAAGGCAAATGCCCTACCTGCCCCAGTCCCCTGAAAATATGTTTTCTTTCAAACTCCTTGGTGATGATGTTTCTGGGTGTTGGGCATCACATTTTGAGAGTCACTGCTTGAGTTAAGTGCTACCATGACAATTATTACATATTAATAGCAGCTATCAGTGTTCCTAACATAGCCCAGGGCATCCAGCCTGCTTGAAAAGACAGTGGGTTTAATGTTAGAAAGTAAACACTGAGTATAAGGATTTTATCCTGCAGAGATGAAGTAACTTGAAGACTATATCATTTAACTGCAGGTACCTAGAAAATGGCTTCCTGACTCTTCCAAACAGCAGGTAGCAGATGAGAACTTACTTTTGGAAAGACTCTTGGCTGGGTTACATGACTAATAATATGATATGGGGAGAACAAAGTCAATGTGCCTGAGCATTTCAACCTCATTCTCAAGAGAATTCAAGGTTGCCTTACCTTTAGGAATTTTAATTTTTTTCTTTCTACTTTCCTAAACTATAAAACTTCCTGAGTTGTACATTATATTATTTTAAAAGCCAGGTGATTCCAGGGTCACTCTTATGTAGCAGACTACATAGTATCATCCAATAAATCATAGTTTTTGCAGGGGTACCAGCTTAAGTAAACAAATAACTGCAAATTTTACTTTCAGTAGGGTTGATCCAGTCATTTTAACTTTTCATGTATTAGCATATAATATGCTGTATTAGGGCCGGGGCTGTAACTCAGTGGAATAACACTTTAATTTTCATGTCTAAAAACCTGGGTTTAATTCCTGGCACTCAAAAAAAAAAAAACCCAAAACTTTGCATCAATGTGTTATATCTGAAGATGCAAATACTGTTTGGCAAGTTTATTTCTGCAGTTTTGCTTTTAACTCAAACTCTACTTGTTCTTAAAAAAAAATTCCTCTTCCCTTTTTGAGTCTTCTGACCATGGTGCTTACGCGTGTTAGTTGTGCTTACTTGCACTTGATTACGGTGCACCAGGGATTGCTTATGAGAATATCTAGCAGAGCCACCAGGATCACTCACAACCTCGCACAAGCGAGAGAAACACTTTGGCACTGAGCTCTCCCCAAGCCCAACCTTGCAGTACATACATGAATGGAGCCAGAAAGATAGTAGTGCAGGCAGGGTCATTGACTGTATGTGGCAGGTCTGTTTGATTCCCTAACACCCCATATGGTTTTTTAAGACCACCAAGAATGATCCTTGAGCACTGCCCGGTATAACCCATAAACAAAAAAATAAACTTTTCACAATTTTTTTTTGTCCATTTAGCACCTGTTTGTTTGGGGAGGATAGCACAAGTAGTAGAGCTCTTCCTTAGGGGTTTGAGTTCAATTCCTGGCACCAAACCATCCCCTAAGTATTGCTAAGTGTAGCCCTGGTTGACCTCAGCACTGCTGGGTGTTGTCCCTTAAAAAAAGGACATTTCCCCCCAATTCTCCAGGTTTAGAGCATTTAACTCTTTCATCCCTATTGCTCAATCTCTTAGCAGGTACTTTCAACAATGCCTTCATAATTTCTGTGATTCATCTTCACTGATCAACTGCTCTACCAAAGTTTAAACTCTCATCGTGTCAGTACTAGATTACCAGAACAGTTCTCCAACTGGTTTTTCTACTACCAGTTTTCTTTTCATTTCACCATATAGTTTTAGCTCCGATTCTAAATTGTTCTGCTTCAAAGACCATTTTGATCATGATGTCCCCTTGTTTAAGAATTTAGGATGATTCATTTTTTACATAGGAGAGTGAGGTCTAACTTATTTTGGTATTCAATGACCTTACCTCAGCTCTCTAAACTGTTTCTGGAGATTTACTTTTTAATCACACAGGTCATGAAGACTTGAGATACCTTTCCTCTCACCTGGTCCCTTGTTTGTTTTTTCTTAAGACTGCAGCTGTGGGAAGTCCTCTAAATCCATTTGACAGATGCCTATGAAGCAGATACTGCTTATTATTCTCCTATTCAAGTACTGTCTTATTTAAGGACTAGATTAAGATCTCTCTCTTCCATAAGACCCATATGACTTACGGGCTTTATGACACAGTTTCATGCTTCATAGTATATCATTTTGTAACACCATTATGGTGTGTGTGTGTGTGTGTGTGTGTGTGTATTTACACATATATGCATGTTATCTTGCCAATAAGACTATAATTTCTGACTGGGACTTAACACAGTTTTGGAAAGAAAACATGTGTTCATAGAATATTTACAACCAAGAAGACATATTTCAGGCCCATTCTGGTATTCCCTTGATGAAAATTGGTAATGTATACCTCCTAGCATTCAACCCAATGTTTATATCTAGAGAGCCTCTATATCCTAACAGGAATATTTGGTACCTATTGATATTCCCTGTTAAAAATATTTTGGGGAACTTGTGGAATTTGCTATTTGAGAGAGCGAAATAACCTCTAGGAACAGGCCTGGTAATGCCCAGACTAAGAATGACAGACAGTAACTCCGCTAGTCAGGTATTTGCTTATCAAAGGAGTTGAACTTCTGAAGCATTTTATGAAGGTGTAGGCCTAGCAAGTAGATATACTGCTACTTTTGAGGTAACCCTACCTAAAGGCAAGCATTGCTTGGTAACTGGGTGATTGCTCTTGCATCTGAAGTACTCATTTATAAGCATCTGCATGGAGGTACCCACCCGAACAAACACTAAAAAGAAGCAAAGGAAAGTGCCCAGAACCTAAGCATAGTCACTGTGTCAACAGCAATATCAGATAAGGCGGTTTTATGGAGAGGGAGGGGTGGGTATTTTGGGGGAAAGAGTTGATACACCTGTGGTTGGTGATTCAGAAACTTGGTGCCACATTATATGGCACCATGAAGCCACCTTATGTTCCAGTTGTCCCATGGTAGCTGATGTCATATAATTACCCATTTGCTAACTGGGCCAAGAGGAAATGGATTGGATAAAAGCCAGTTGAGCCACATTTATAAACCAAATGAATTTTTGGGATTTGTTTCTATACCAGTAAGGCTACTGTCACGTAGTTGATTTATATAGTGGTATCATGCATTTTTTGCTGACTTATTCCCAAAATGAACATGTTCTCATCTAAATGTATTCAGATAAGCTCCCAAGGCACACACAAATGCCAAATTATGGCATCTCAAACAGGAACAGGGTCCAGACAATTCCTGTTGGCTGAACTAGGACTGAACTTAATCCTAGACTGACTCAGCTTCTCTGTTGATTGAAATTCTGATATTCCGCCAGAGATTGTGTTTTAGAGTTCTCAGTGTGAAGTATGAATCACAAATGAATGAACTCTCAGAAGACCAGAAGCTCAACCTTTCAATATTAATTCAGCACATCTTTATTGTTAGACTTTTGTGCTAGGGCATTGTGCTCTGGAAAGTACCCTGTCCTCAGTTTAGAAGATCAGAATATAAAGGTGAGATCTGAAAAAAAATAATAAATGTGAGGTCTGAAAGTGCACACAGTAAATACAAATTAATTAGGACTTTTCAAATGGAGACTCTTCATGTGAGAGGTAGCATAGAAAATTTCATTTGAAGGGCAAGTAAGAGGTATGTTAAGAGTAAGAGGCATTCCAAGAGAATATGGCCGTGTAGTGAAGAATACTTTTATTTGGTCAAGTAATAAACTACTTTTACAAAAGAAGTAGGGATAGAGCTAAAAATAAGAGTACAGAGTCAGTATTATTTTGAGAGCTTACTATACGCTTTAAATGGTGTTTTATTCTCTACAATTATCTTCTTGGATGATAGCGACACTTTTTTAAAAAATCTATAAGGAAACAAAGACGGAAAAGGTAAAGAAGTCCTCTCACAGCCCAAGTCACACAAATATATCCTGTAGCACTGTCCTCCCATTGTTCTTCGATTTGCTCGAGCAGGCCCAGTAACATTGTGAGACTTGTTACTGTGTTTATCATATTGAATACATCACAGGGAGCTTGCCAGGCCTTACTGTGCAGGCGAGATACTCTTGGTAGCTTGCCGGGCTCTCCGAGAGAGGTGGAGGAATTGAACTCTGGTTGACCAGGTCGGCCATGTGCAAGGCAAATACCCTACCTGCTGTGCTGTCGCTGTCTGTCTGTCTGTCTGTCTGTCTATCTATCTATCTATCTATCTATCTATCTATCTATCTATCTGTCTATATCGCTGTAACACTGTCCTCCCGTTTTTCATCATTTGCTCAAGTGAGCACCAGTAACGTCTCCATTGTGAGACTTGTTACTGTTTTTGGCATATCGAATATGTCACAGGTAGCTTGCCAGGTTTTGCCATGCAGGAGGGATACTCACCGTAGATTGCCAGGCTCTCCGAGACGGGCAGAGGAATCAAACCTGGTTGGCTGCGTGCAAGGCAGACCTACACGCTGTGCCATTGCTCCAACCCACATATATATATATATATATATATATACATATACATACATATATATGTATGTGTATACATATGTGTATATATTCGTGTGTCTTTTTTTTTTGTATGTAGGAGTACTGCTATTCAGCCACTAATTAGGCTGATTGAATTGTGCATGAACTCCGCCTTATTTTTTTTCCCATTTTTTATAATTTTATTTATTGAATCACCGTGAGAGCAGTTACAAAGCTTTCGGGTCTAAGTCTCGGTCATACAATGAAACACCCGTACCTTCACCAGTGCCCACTATCCACCACCAAAATCCCCAGTATACCCCCATCCCACACCCTCCCCCTACCTGTGGGGCAGATGATTTCCAAATTACTCTCTCTCTACTTTGATTACACTCAACATTTCAACACCACACCTACCATTATTATTTGGGATTTTACCCCAACACTCAGATCTGCCGAACAGGCAACAGTAGACAATTTGTTTTCTATTACTGGTTATGAATAACATATGATGCTGCGTGGCTACAGTAGTGGCCGCACAATTTTGAAATTCCGAAATTTCAACAATTAAATCTGGAGGGATTTCTTGCCAAAACCTGCTGGGTTCTGAGATTTGTTCCTGAGTCTCTGGGATCATGGTCATTAAGCAGCTTGAGCAAGAGCCAGAGAGGCTGTTTGAGGGCAGCAACTCAGGGTCTCATTGGGGTGGGGAGGAAAGGGCCAGCTCCATCCCCATCCTGTGAGGTCCCGTGTGTCTTTTCACTGCGGGCCCAAACCTGACTGTCCAATGGCCTCTGGCGGTTGGCAGCTACTGAGCCGCCAAGGGGGAGCAGGCAGAGGGACAGCACCCTTTCCCCCCTGGGGTGGCCTGGTGACAGTAACTTGCTGCAGGGTCCAGATGCATTTCTGCCAAAAGCCGCTGGGTTTCAAGATTTGTTTCTGAGTCTCTGGGATCATGGCCATTAAGCAACTTGATGAGGAGCCAGAAAGGCCGTTCGTGGGCAGCAATTTGGGGTTTCATTGGGATGGGGAGGAAAGGGCCGGGTCCACCACCATCCCATGAGGCCCTGTGTGTCTCACCACCTAGGGCCCAAACCTGACTGTCCAGTGGTCTCTGGAGGATGGCGGCCAGCAGGTCGCCAGAGGGAACAGGCCAAGGCACAAAACCTATTCCCACCTGGGGTGGCCCAATGCCGGTAACCTACTGCAGGGACCAGACGCATTTCTGCAAAAAGCCATTGGGTTTTGAGATTTATTTCTGAGTCTCTGGGATCATGGCCGTTAAGTAGCTTGATCAGGAGCCAGAGAGGCTATTTGTGGGCGGCGACTTGGGGTCTTGTTGGGATGGGAAGGAAAGGGCCGGCTCCACCCCCATCCCATGAGGCCCCGCGTGTCTCGTCACTGCAGGCCCAAACCTAACTGTCCAATGGCCTCTGGAAGATGGCAGCCACCGAGCTGCCTAGGGGTAGCAAGGCAGAGGACAACACCCTTTCCCGCCTGGGGTGGCCCAGCAAAAGTAACCTACTGTGCAGTCCACACACATTTCTGCAAAAAGCCACTGGATTTTGAGATTTGTTCCTGAGTCTCTGGGATCATAGCCATTAAGCAGCTTGATCAGGAGCCAGAGAGGCCGTTCGTGGGCGGCAACTCAGGGTCTCATTGGGACAAGGAGGAAAGGGCCGGCTCTACCCCCATCCTGTGAGGCCCCGCGTGTCTTGTCCCCGCGGGCCCAAAACTGACTGTCCAATGGCCTCTGGAAGATGGTGGCCACCAGGCCGCCAACGGGGAGCAGGCAGAGGGACAGCACTCTTTCCCCCCTGGGGTGACCTGGCGATAGCAAGCTACTGCACAGTCCGGACACATTTCTGCCAAAAGCCACTGGGTTTCAAGATTTGTTTCTGAGTATCAGGGATCATGGCCGTTAAACAGTTCGATCAGGAACAAGAGAGGCCTTGCCTCTAATTATATAGCTAAGCCTGAGGTGGTTTGTGGGTGTGTCTCCCACATACCTAACTTTTGACCGTTTACTTTCTTGTTAAACTTTGCCCCAAGTTTTTGGGGTCTGGCCAAAGGCACAGCAGCAATTTTGGGGTATCTGGACGCCTGAAGGCGCCATGAGGCTGCTGATGCACTCACTTCACAGGTACAGATTGACCTGCTGGCGGCACCATACCCTCAGTCGCGTGTTTTTCTTAAAGCATGTGATTTAGAAAGTTATTGATCGTTGAGTTTTAGATATAGAATATTTCAGGAGGGATCCCACCACAATGTCACCTTCCTTCCTACAGTATCTATCTACATGTTCCCGCCCACCCCACCCCTGCACCCTGCCACCATGACAGGCACTTTTGGGGAGTTGTGGGGGACACACCAGTGATGCTCAGGGATTACTTCTGGCTTTGCACTCAGGAATTAATCCTAGCAGTTTTCAGGGACCATATGGATGCCAGGAATCAAACAACAGATCCATGCCTTGTGCAAAGCAAACTATTGCTCAGACCTTTCACACAAATATTATAAATGACAAGGTCAGGGTTGTGAAATTAAGTTGCCTGACTCCAACACCAATGCAGGGTACTGAAGTCTTGATATGAGAGGCTCAGGAATTTGAATTTACTTCAGAAAATAGTAGAGAATAGTAATAGTTGATTTAAGTAAAAAAATATGATGATCAGTTTCGTGCTTCAGAATAATGTTCTTTTAGATATACGGAGAACTTTCGGGTGTAAGAGATGAGAAAGAAGTCTATTGTAATGGTTCTGTCTCCAGAGACACAGAGGAGATGGTTTTCCAAATATGAGTATAAATGATGGGATCCTGGCAGGAAGAATCATGACACTGAGGTGCTTGGCTTGGAATGCTAGGGAAATTATGCCATTAACAAAACCATGTAAGGTAAGTGGCCAGAAAGACAGTACAAGAGGTAAGACATTTGCCTTGCATGTGGCTGCTCTTGGTTCTTATCGTTGGCACTACGGTGTTCAGTCCCCTGAACCCTGTCATGAGTAATCCCTGAGCACAACCAGCTGTGGCCACCAAACCAAACCAAACCAACAACAACAAAAAGTTAATGTAAGAGGAGTTATTGATTCAGTATATGCAGGGAAAAGATAATGCATAGGTTTGGTGTAGTTGAGTTTGAGGTGCCAGTTAGAGTACAATAAAATAATGCCTTAACAGGACGTGTGTGTGTGTCGGGGGGGTGGGGAGGGCAATGCTGAGGAGCCAATAACACATATAAGCCATTTATTCCAGGGGCTGGAGAGATGGTTCAGGGACTAGAGTACATGCTTTACATGCTGGAGGCCCAGATGTGGTCTCTAGTATTCCAAATGATTTCCCCAAATAAAGGAACCTGAGCACCAACCCAAAAATAGCTCTTGAGCACTGCAGGGTGGGGCCCCAAAGAAAAAAAACCCAAAAAGCATATATTCTTTTTCCCTGCTGTTGAACCATATCTTTGGCCATTAACAGACCTAAGAAAGATAGGAGACTTGCCCTTGGAGAGAGACCATTTGAAAATTAAGGATATTTTAGTAATAAGAATTCCAGAAGAGAAAAAAATAGATTCACAACATATCCTTATTTAAATGGGCAGAAGAAAAGAAAAGAGGTGACAAATGAGGGACAGTTAGAGAAAGTGAAGAACTAGAATAGCATTACAAGTGTCAAAAGTAATTTAACACCAATGCCTTTTCTTAAGAAAATGCAGGACCCATTAAGTTCAGTTGCAGTTCCTTTTTTCTTCTATTTTCAACTCTGTTCTGAGAAAATTAGCCAGTCAAGAGAACTATTAAGACCTGTTTCATGGTCACATTTTAAATGTAAGTGAGAGCTCTCAGTTTTATTGCTAGAAAATTAAATTTTCCAAGTCTTACCCTAAATCACTGGAGGTTTAGTACCCAAGAAGGTTATGATTTTAGTGTGTCTATTCTCTTATGGTGTGCTTCTTCCTGTAGTCCATCAACTTTAATGCATTCCTTTGGTTTCTCAACCTAACTTGTGAAATGGGTGATACATTAAGGGAAAATCAAATATCTAATGAAGGATTATAAAGTACTTTGCTAATATAAAATGCAACATCAAAGCTGAATAATAGTCTTATTAATTTAAAGTGAAGGGTACCCATTAGCAGAGCAAGAATAAAAAGGACAAAGGGTAGTGTTGCTTTGTACTTGCTGATAACGGTGTACAAATCAAAAGTGCTGCTATTGATTTTCATTGCCCTGTGAACTCTCAACCCAGGAATTTGGCTCCCTCCTTAATACTCTAATTACTTCCCTTACCCACTGACTCTGGAAGATGTCAGAATCTCCCGACAAAGACAAATGCAAACAGGAACTTCTGTTTCACAGCACCCACTTGATAACTGAGAAGATTCCTCTTCCATTTATCAGCACTTTGATTATCTTTTTGTATCTCTTACCATCTGCGCTTAGCAAGAAAAATATAAAAGAGGTTTGAGCAATTAGGAAGTAACAAAGAACTCATAGTTCACCAAGAGCAAGTCGAGGGATGTTTGGAATATTTGAGCGTGCAACCCTATTTGGCGGGAGGTGACTGCCCTAGGGCCACAGTGCCAGAGTTAAGCTGGGCGGACTCATCAGGCACTGGGACGCTGGAACAAAGGAAAGGGGATGGTAACCAGTCTGAAATGTGGACTTGAGGCCCAGTACCTTTTCATTCTATTAGAGGTGAGAAAAAGATCACCCACTCAGAAAAGATGTGAAATAACTGTAGGGAATGAATCAGTACTGATTTTTTGTCTAGACCCTTCCATGGAACTCACTGGTCCCAGTCCTCCTAAAATCCTGGTAGAAACTGAGATTTGCTAGAGACACTGAACCAACACTGGTCTGAAGCCAGCAGGAGGGAGGAAGATAAGAGTTTCTTTGAGCTAATACTATGGGGTGGGGGAAAGATGGTGAGGTTTGTTTGTTTTTTTGGGGGGGAAGAAAGGGTGTTGACCCACTCTTGGTAGTCCGCCACGTGCAAGCCAAGTGCTTTAACCCCTGTACTATCTCACAAACCACCCCCCAAAGAAGTGTTTTTAATGGTCTCTAATTGGTTCCTGACCTGAAGGAGCTCCACACTGGACTTGGAAAATAGACTAAAGGCTCAAAATGACACCACCAAGAGCAATAGAACAAGATTGAGCATCCCTGTGGGTTCCATGTCCTTCCCTTTGTGCTGTTGGCTGCATCCCCTGCACATTGCTCCACGGAGGGCCTGGAAACCTTGGTGCTATACATATCCATACCCAGGGAGATCTGGCCCTCTCAAGATTTGGAAACATTCACTTTTTTTTTTTTTAAATAGGAGAGGTTTTTCTTCCCCTTTATATATTATGTTCAACTCAGCACATGGATACCGAGGGTCTTCCCATATTACATTACATTACATTGCATTACATTACATTACATTACATTACATTACATTACATTACAAAGAAAGTAATGGGGTGTGAGTTTTTCTGTAGGAAGATTTTTCCTGAAAGAAGTGAAGTCCTGCTCAGGTTGATGGAGGAGTCATAGGGGTAGTATAAAAGGGAAGGGAAGATAGTTCTCCCTTGCCAAGAGATATAACTATAGTAGCCTGGAGCCAGAGAGATTGTACTGCAGGTAAGGAGCTTGCCTTGTACATGTCCTACTCATGTTCAATCCCCTCACCTCATAAGGTCCCCTGAGTACTGCCAGGAGTAAGCCCCAAACACTGCTGAATATGACCCAAGACAGCTCCCTCCAAAAAAAAAATACAGTAGCTTATGTAAAGCTGACCATATAGTCCCCTGAGCCAGGAGTAATTTCTGAGAGCAGAGCCAGGAGTAACTCTGATATCTCTGGGTGTGACCCAAAAAGGAAAAAAATTTTAAAAAAAAAGAAAAAAGCTATCAGTGACTTTATAGGGATGCACAAAGGTTTCTGAAAAGAAAACAGAAATCTGAAAATAACCATGATTAAATAAATGACAAAGCAGCCTATCTCACATCTATTAATTAAAATAGAAAAGTCAGCATACTTGTTTTTTTTTTTTTTGCAGGCCATTCCAGCATGCTCAGGGGCTACTCTTGGTGGTACTCAAGGAACCATATATGGTGCTAGGGATCAAACCTGGGTCAGCTGCATGCAAAGCAAGCACCTTAACCCCTGTATGATCTCTCTGGCTCCAACATGGTTTTTGTTTTGTTTTGTTTGTTTTTTTCTTTTTGGGGTCACACCCGGTGATACACAAGTGTTACTCCTGGCTCTGCACTCAGGAATTACTCCTGGCGGTGCTCGGGGGACCATATGGGATGCTGGGAATTGAACCTGGGCCGGCCGCGTGCAAGGCAAATGCCCTACCCGCTGTGCTATCACTCCAGCCCTTTTTTTTCCCTAACATCTAATATGTGTCTGGTATTATACTAAAGGATGAGTAAGACCTATTCTGATTTCCAGGAGCCCAGGATCTCCTTTATGGGAAGGAGGAAAGAAGTAACATTTTCTTGAACTTCTAATAAGAGCCAAATACTGTGCTGTAAGAAGCTGTTAAGAGGGTGGGTTTCAGTGGACTAATACAACTGTTAAGAGTTGAATGTCCTTTATGAGCGTGTGTGTGTGTGTGTGTGTGTGTGTGTGTGTGTGTGTCTGTGTGTGTGTCTGTGAGATAGAACACAGGGCCTCATACTTGCAAGCCAAATGCTCTACTGCTGGTCTTTATCCCTAGTCATTTTTAATATATTCCTTTAGGGAACTATGTGGAGGGAAGTCTAATTCTGGGAACCAGGGACTGGCCAGATGATGAGAGAAGGACCCAATTTGGGTTGAACTAGGGAGGCTGAGGGCAGAAAGTGATGAAACACTATAGGAAAGGCATTGTTCTCTCTGTAGAAGCAAGACCAGGAAAGATCCAGGGAAGAGAAGTAAAAGGCTTTTAGCAGAGAAGCAATCTGCTTTCCCATCATTACACATTTTACTGTGAAAGGTCCTTTTGTTTGTTTTGGGGCCATATCTGGCAGTGCTCAGGGTACTTCTGGCACAGTGCTCAGAGGTTGCTTCTGGCAGTGCTCAGCGGACCATGGCTTCTGGATACCCGGCCTGGGTCTCTTTGTATATAGAATATGTACTTAGCTCATTGATCCATCTCTCTGGCCCTATAAAGATTTCTTAAGAGCATGACAGTGTTTTTCTGGTTTAATTCCCTTTAATGCCTAGAACTCTGCCATATGAGACTGCTTATAGAGCTTAGCCTTTGGCTCCAAGGAGCTTGAGAAGTTGCTATGAGGAATTGCTATAATATTCAAAGGATGGAAATACCAACTGGAACCAATCCCAAGATAGCCAGGTATCATCCATAGAGACCCTGCGATATGCTGAGCCCAAACAGCAGTCCTTTCTAGGCTCTGACATCTCTTATTTTTCCTTTTATCCCCTGCCTGGAAGGTTACACCATGGGTGGGAATAAAAATCTACTCTCCTATTGCATCTAGGCAGCTGCCAGCAGTCTGTTTGCCTTGTTCTTTGCTGGCAAATCATTAAACAGCCCCCCTAAAGTAGGCCTCTTCCCCAGGGCCGCCCCATGGACAGGGATTCCGAGCTGTGGTCAAAGGGCAGTCAGCGGTCAGACTGGAGCCCGGGCCATCTCCAGCACCAGCTTCTGGTTGTTGTCTCTTCTGGAGAGAAGCCTCCTTGGCTTGATCTCAGCCCCTCGTGGCTTCTGAAGAGAGGATCTGAGCATCTGAGTTGGCTAATGGCTTGAATAATTTTGTCTTCCTCTTCCTGATACAATTTCTAAGTTTAACTACCCTTGTATTTCCACTGTTGTTTCTTTAACACAATTAAGCACAGGCATGACTCCATCTCTTTTCAACTTTACAATGGAAATGCAATATTGTGTGCTACTGTCCAGGTGCTGGGGTCTGGGGAATAGCCAAGCACAATTCATAATTTTTCCTTATCCTGATTTAGCTAAGGGCTGGAGCGATAGCACAGCGGGTAGGGCGTTTGCCTTGCACGCAGCCAACATGGCCAACCCGAGTTCGATTCCTCTGCCCCTCTCGGGGAGCCCGGCAAGCTACTGAGAGTATTCGACATGCCAGACACAGTAACAACAAAGTCTCCAATGGAGACGTTACTGGGCCCGTTCGAGCAAATCGATGATCAACGGGAGAGCCTTTACTTTACTTTTACTTACTTTACTGATTTAGCTGAGTTGGCCATTTGGATACAGTAGCTTGTTGCAGGCCTTCTCAGCCTGGGGAAAGCCATTGTGGATGAGGGTAGTAGCGAGCAGATTTCAGGGCAACTTGAAATGCCTACATATAATATTTGAGCGGACTAGCTTGGAAGACATGGAATGTGTGTGAAATAACCTGATTAATTTAGCCGGTTTACACTCTTGCATTGAAATCACCAAATTTAGCAATGCTTGAGCAGCAGTGCTAAATTTGGCACATCTGAGACATTTTAAAATCTACACAGTAGATTTTAAAATGGAAGAGCAAAGTCCTCCAAGTGAGGTGAGACAGTGAAGGCGATGGTAGCTAGCTGAATAGGCCACTCTTTGGGTCTAAGCTGTGACCTCTAGTCTTAGGACACACCTTACTCATCCTAAACAATGGTGGACTGTTCACAGGAAAGCATCTCTTAGCAGTGTCTGTTGTGGCTAGGAGAGGAGGTGAGATAAGCCTGCAGGGAGAGGAAGGAAGCTGAGGCCGCTGGACCAGGGTGCCCAGGCCCAGAGGGGAAGGGAACAGACACACACCTTGCCCGTCCTGTTACTAAAAATAATGTAAGGCTGAACATTCTAGAAATCACCATTCCTTCTGAAGACTTCCATCCTTGCATCCTACTACCCTTTAGAGGTTTGTTATTCCACACAGAATACTTCTCAGCATGGATGCCTGGAGGCAGCGTGGCAGAGAAGACAGACAGGTACTGGGACCGAGTTTAGGAGACCTCAAATTCCTTTTAGTAGTTTTGTAACCATGGGCAGTATGTAACTTGAGTTGCACATTCCTCGTTGGTGAAAAGCAAGTTTTAAAAGTCCCTTACAGGTATGAACCAGACTCAGCTGTCGGCAGTTTACATTTCTCGGAAATTGTGCCTATTGATTCAAATGGAGTTTCACTCATTGTTTTCACCAATACTAAAGGCAGACAATATGCAAAGACCCAGACTGAACTCAAATAATTTTTTTCTTTTGGGGGGGCCGTACCTGACGGTGCTTAGGGCTTACTTCTGGCTCTGTGTTCAGGATCCCTCCTGGTGGGCTTGGGGGACGTAAGGATGTGGGGATCAAGCCTGAGTCAATTGTGAGCATGACACCCAACCCTCTGTATCTCTCCAGCCCCTCATGAGCTTAGTTTTCCCCCTTGGACTTTGTCATCCTGTTTCCTCTTCAAAGTTGGCACATCATTTCAGTTCTTCTGTCAACCTTCTTTATTTCCTCAAAATAAGGAGGAATGATGGAGTAAGAGAAGCTGGAGGTTTCTATCATCTTTTCTCTCTCTGATGGTCCCTTCTTGTCAGGTGGCCCAAGTTTATGCTTCTCTAGCTCCACCCAATTTACTTTCTTTATATTTAAAAAAATTATACAATTAAGCATAAATATATATATGTGTATGTATATTTACATATTTTTTCTTTTTTTTTTTAGTTTTTGGCCCACACCTAGTAGTGCTTATAAGCTGCTCCTTGCCTGGCACTCAGGAATCACTCCTGGCGGCTCAGGGGACCATCTGGGGTGCTGGGGGTTGAGCCCAGGTTGGACACATGCAAGGCAAGTGCCCTATCTGCTGTACCATTGGCTCCAGGCCCCAAATTAAGATTTTTTTGGGGGGTGGGGCACCACTCCTGGCAATGCTCAGGGGTTATTCTTGGCTCTGTGCTCAGGACTTACTCCTGGTAGTGCTCAGGGGACCCTATATGGTACCAGGGATCAAACCCAGGTAGGCTGCTTGCAAGGCAAATGCTCTACCCTCTGTACTCTTATTTCAGCCCCTTATTTTAAAATATTTAAACAAAGTAGATTAAGGAAACACCAGAAATCCCCTACTATCCCAATTTAATTCTTTAAGAAACAGCCATCCCAAAGAGACAGGCTGAGGATGAGAATAAGTTCTAGCGGTGCTCAGAATCCATCCTAAACAGTTACCATTAGAGGCAACCTGTGAGCATAAACACTGACTTATTTAAATGAAGAACAAAATGACCAGACTAGACATCAGAAACTGTTTCGGTTCTGGCAGCCGGAAGTAGCAACTCCTGGTCAATCTGTTTTTCTCAACTCCCTAGCTCCAGGAGCTTGACTTTATGGTGCTGGTGTGTCCTGCAGCCCAATATAAAAGTCAAGATAATTCTAAGTTCAGGTAATAGAAGTTGCATAGGAGAGAATGATTATAAAATCAGAAAAGAGGAAGCGGGGCGAAGGCTGCCTTTGATGTCCGGCCAATGTTCCTGATTACAAAGGCAAAATTGTAGCAGGCAGTAAAGTTACCTGTCCAAGGCTCGGGTGAAGGTCCTTACGTGGAACCAGAGAACTAAGAGATTATTGCCGCCAAGGTAGGGGGAGGAGGGTGACCGGGAAATAGGAGACATTAAAGAATTGCTTGCAAAAGCACACACCCCAAGAGGAGATGCCTTGGATAAAAGTAAGACCAGCATTAAGTTCCGGGCTCAGTTGAGCCCTGGAATGCCCTTTGTGAAGAGGTAATGAGATCACATGGCCTCCTTCATGGGAAGGAGGCAGGCTGAGAACTGGAAGAGCTTGTTCAGTGGGGTTGGGAGGGCTGAGCACAGGAGGGAAGTGACCGTGGATAATGAGCTGTCTCAGGCTGGCTGTCTCAGGCTGCGAAGCTGCACCGATGCATGGGACACGGGCTGAAGATTGCCAAGGGAGAATCAGTCAGAAAGAGTTTTTTTTTCAGGGCTGGAGCAATAGCACAGCTGTTATAGTGCTTGCCTTACACTCTTCCAACTGGATTCAATACCCAGCACCCCATGTGGACCCCCTGAGCTCTCCAGTGATCTCTGAGTGCAGAGCCAGGAGTAAGCCCTGAGCACTGCTGGGTGTGGCCCCCAAACAAAAACAAAGAAACAAAAAGCTGTCCCTCCAGGAATAAGGAGAAATTTTTTTTTTTTTGAAATGCAGTGATAAAAACATAACCATTTAATGAGTGCTTATGGATGATATTGGGCTCTGTGTTAGCACTTAATCCTTTATCTGCAGTCTTCATGCTAATTGGGAGGCATTTTGGTATCTGTGGTGAAGAAGAGGAATAGAGGCTCAGAAAATCTAAGGAACTTGTCCGGGATCACACAGGTAAACAAGGGAGCCATATTTCCTTTTAATTTTATTTTTATAAGGTTCACATTAATTGATTATATTCAATATTTCTACACCAGTCCCATCACCATTATACCTTCCTACCACCACTATTTCAAATTTGACCACCACCGTTCAAGCCTGCCTGCCGTGAGTAGATGCTAGATAATTTATTTTCTGTTGCTTATTATGAATATCATGAGAGGTTGCATGTGGCCGTGCACTTCTGGAATTCTAAAATTGTAAATGGTTGAGGTCCGGAGACATCTCTGTAGTGAGTTAATCCATTCTGAGATTCACTTGGGAGTGCGGGCCCTTTATGCGCTGATAGGTGCCCGGAGGCAGATTGTGGGTGTGAACTCCAAGCAGGCGAGTGGGTAGAGGGAAGGGACGGCCCATCTCCACTGCTGCCATGTGGCCTGGAGTCTTAGTTCCTGAACCCATGCACCTGGGTTTTAATTCTGGAAGCTCATGGCCACTGGGGTTTCATCTGGAGTGGGCAGAGAGGGTGCACTCACTCATCTGAGGTGCCCCAGTGGAATTGGGGAGTCATACTTTTAACGTTGGGTCTATTTGGGAAGGCAGGGCGGTTCAGGAGCATCAGAAAGTCAATGAAGGTAGGGACAGTTTCAAGAATATGAAAGACAACACACGCCTCAGAGGACCGGCCACGTGTCTTGTGTGGATATAAAGCTTGTGTACAAAGCTCAGACCTGGGGCAGCCTTTGAGAGTGCCCTTTTTCTCTTGTCCTCAAGGCAGCATCTGGGATGGGAGCATCCTTCGGTGGTCTTCAGGAAACCTCTCCCACCACTCCACCATCCCCAGTTCTTACAAGCCTGATTTTTTTACCTTTTCATAGTGTCACTGAAAGGACTGGGTGACCCGTGCAGAGAACACGTGTGTGCACCTTTGTTTTTAGGAGACCTTGCACTCCCAGGAGGTAGAGCAACAACTCACTTTTCCTTTCAGAGCCCCTCTTCACCACTTAAAGTTCCCTGTGGGGTGGTCAAGCCAGCATTTGGGTTTACCCAAGAAGACTAGCATTCTAGCATTGCCTTGCTGGGCAATCAGCAGATCCTGGTTATATGGCTTGTGTGTGTGTGTGTGTGTGTGTGTGTGTGTGTGTGTGTGTGTGTGTGTGTGTTGATTGGGGCTCAACCAGGATTCTTGGGGCAAGTCCTCCTAGCAGTCTCACAAGACCATGTGATACTGGGTATCAGACCCATGGCTTCTGCATACAAAGCCTGTACTCAGCTAGTTTGGTTCTTTGCTGCCCCTTGCTTTGGTTTTTATTTATTGTTATGAGGGACACATGTGGTGGTGCTGGGCAGGGAGGAAGGCACTGGGGCCACACCTGGTGGTACTTGGGGGCCTCAAGTTGCTGGAACCAAGTCCAGGGACTTGCATGTGCAAAGCATATGTCAGACCACAAGAGCCAGATTCCTGCTTCCTGTTTTTATTTTTTAATGAGAAAGACCCAAACAACTCTCATTGTGAAAGAGTGAATGAAACTGTGCAGAAGGATAACTAGTATGGCTGTCATGCCATCAATATTGATACAAGAAATACCATGAAACCTTGTTTTCTTTTTACTGACATCTCTGGCTTCACAGCTCCATCTTTCCAAGAACTGTTTTTGTGGGAATTAGGTCTCATAGAGCAGTGCAAAGGTACCAGGGTTTTCCTACCAACTGCTGCAGCAAAGGGGCCCTATGTCGCTCTATGCCAGTCACCGCAAATAATACCCATTGCAAGTGTAAACATCCCTTTAAAATCTACGGAGGCTGGCCCTCCTCCTCATCTGTACCAGGATCCAACCCTGCTAGGGCTCGGGCTGCACTTTCCTGTCATCCAGCATTCTCTCCTCACAGCCTCAGGATTCAGGGGCTCCTATTAGATACTCCTTTCTGCCCTCAGGTCCTGCACACTTCTTCAGTGTCATTTAACCTTTCACAAAACTTCAGCAACATTTCACTTTTGCCCCCAAGGCAAGGCAATAGGATGTGGGCTGCCTTCTTGGAATGGAACAAGGGATAAGACACAAAACAAAATAGAAGTAGCTGTATTATTGTTAGTTTTTTTAACAGCGAAACAAAACCTCAGTGCCTCAGTGAGGTTTTGTTTCGTGCCTCACTTCGCCCAGTGATTGAAGTCTTCAAAGCAAAATTCCACAGTATTTCCTCACCATCTCCTGTTTCTCCGGGTCACCATTGCCAGGACCGTGATACGCATTGTGCTGTCTTTAGAGTTAACCCTCTGTACTTGGCTCTCTGGTTGCAGACCTTTCAACAGTTTTAGGTGTGTGTGTGTGTGTGTGTGTGTGTGTGTGTGTGTGTGTGTGTCGTGCAAGGGATCAAACCTTAGGGCTTACACGTGGCAGGCAAAGGCTTTGCTGCTGAGCTATATTCCTGGTCCATGACCTTCAATATTTGATCAAGAAGTATGGGTGCTGGAACAACAGTACAGTGTTTGGGGCATTTGTTTTGCATGCAGCTGACCCAGTTTAGATCTTAGGCTTCCCATATGGTACCCTAGCACTGCCAGGAGTAATTCCTGAGAGCAGAGTCAGGAGTAACCCCTGAGCATTGCCAGATATGCACTCTCTGTTCCCCTCCCCTCCAAAAAAAGTGTCTAGTAGGCAGCTGTGCTACACCTACTATATCACAGGCATTGAAGGGGCAGGGGAGAGTGACCACAGTCTGAAGGAGATGGAAATCAGCAAACAAGTGATAGGAAATGCAGCATATTAAGGGAGAGGAGAGGCCTCTAATCAATCCTGGCAAAGCAGCAAGTGCCAAAGGTGTTGTTTCTGAGTATGGGCTGCAGAGGGGCAAGGGACAAGGGAGGGGAACAAAAAAATATGAGACAAGTCCCCAAATCTAGTTCTAAAAAGTGGGCTTGGGGGCCAGAGCAATAGTACAGCAGGTAGGGTGCTTGCCTTGCACCTGGGTTTGATCCCCGGCACCACATATGTGGCCCTCCAAGCACCGCCAGGAGTAATTTCTGAGCATAGAGCCAGGAGTACCTGTGCATCTCTGGGCGTGACCCAAAAATGAAAGCAGACTTGGGCTGGGGAGATAGCTCAAAGGATTGGAGTGCACGCTTTGCATGTAGAACCCTGAGTTAGATCCTAGTATTGCTTGATCCCTCAAGCACTGCTGGGTATGACCCTTAAGTAAAAATAAATAACAGTGCATACTGTATTCCAAGAGCTCTGGGGAGCCTTGTAAGAGCTTAAAGTGGAAGAAGAGTGGCATGCTTGCATCAGCGTTTTTGACCACTTTGGCTTAAGAATAGAGAAAGTATTAAAAGGGCTGAGGTGGCCCCACTTAAGAGGTTATTTCAGTGAAGTGGAGGAGCAGCCATGAGAGCCCACACCGGGTGGCCATAGTGGGGCTGCAGGAAGAGGACATGAGAGAAGCAGTTTTCAGAGAGAACCGTTAGTGCTTGCTGACTGCTTGCCTACTGTGGAGGAGGGGCTTGGTGAGGTACAGGGGGCATTAGGGAGTAAAGAAGACAAATGGATAGAAGGATGTGATCTGGCCTGGGTAGTAGGTAGACGGTGCCTCTAATTCCTCAAATAGAGAGCACTGGAGGAACAGTTTTAAGGAATAGAGAGATTAGCTCAATATTCAATGTGCTGCATTTGAGGTATCTCATTTATGGATCTTCTGGACAAAATGTCCAGCTTTACTCTTGGTTATATGGTACTGGAGCTCAAGAGAGGTTTGCAGACCGTAACTGAAGACCACCATGATCCCTGAAGCCGTGGGAATGGCTTCACCCAGGGGGAGTGAAAAGAGAAAAGGCCTAGGTAAGGATCCTGGAGGTCTCAACGTATCTTACAGGGATTTGTCTTGAGTTCCTTTTGCCTTAGGAATATATAATTAGGAAGGTGGGTTTGCTTTGTCGTGACAGCAACTGTTCTGATCTTTTTTAAACCTTATCCCATTTCCATTTTTTCCTAATCTCAGTTGTTTAATCCAGGGCATGTCACCTAATCTCTTAGGGCCTCGCTTTCCTCATCTTTAAAATGGAAACAGATTTTCTAACTTATAGGCTTTCTCTGGGCTGGAACGATAGCACAGTGGGTAGGGTGTTTGCCTTGCATGTGGTCAACCTGGGTTCTATTCCTCCTTCCCTCTCAGAGACCCCAGAAAGCTACTGAGAGTATCCTGCCCGCATGGCAGAGGCTGCCAAGTTCCCCATGGCCTATTTGATATACCAAAAACAGTAACAACAAGTCTCACAATAGAGACCTTACTGGTGCCTGCTCGAGCAAATCGATGAACAATGGGAGGACAGTGCTACAGTGCCATAGGTTTCCTCTGAGTATAAAAAGAGTATGTACAAAAGTACACAGAATAATTACTGGCCTTCAATATTTGCTCAATAAACATAATTAATCATTGTCATCATTAGCCTGGGCCATGGAGGTAGACTATGCTCCTTCAGAGTTTTCTGACTCCAAGGGATGGAGTTAGAAAGAGATGAGTTCTAATCTTGTTTGACCTTAATTTCTCTGGGCCTCAGAGCTTCTTTCTCTTCTGTTAAGTGGGAAAGATCCCAAGGAGCTCATAGTTTGGTAGATGAAAAGCCCTGGCCAGCCAGAGGCAATTACTGAGGGTTCATTTCCTTCCCTGGCTCTCCCAGAGCCCCAAGTGTTGGAAGTCTTTGTTGTTGTCTGATTCCAAGTTGTTTCCCCTCCAAGCCCTCCTTCGGGGCTTCCTACAGCAGATCACAGGGACTCACCCTGCAGGCCCAGGAGCAGAGTGGTGGTTAAAGAGATGCAAGTTCTTCTCTAATGATCCTCTTCTCCAAAGTGACTCTCCCCTCTCTTCACTGGGTCTCCAACAGACCTGAGGAGGAAGCTGGGGGCCTGGGGCTGGATGGAGGAGTCAGCAGTGTCCTTCCTATACCATCTGCTGTCTGAGTTTGTTGCAGCAGCTGAATCTCTGACTTGTCACTGGATTGGCTCCTTTTACCCACCAAAGGCCCAGGCCTTCCCGGGTCTGGTTCTCATTGGTCTTTCCAGCCTCACCTTCTGCCTTGCTGTGCATGGCCCACCCCTCTGCCTGCCTTCCCCCTCCATCACATGCCTGCTGCCTAGCACAGGCAGCTTCCTGGGTGAGGAATGGAACCCCTCTTTTTAAAAAAAGTACTGAATCACAGTGAGATACACAGTTACAAAGTTGTTCGTGATTGAGTTTCAGTCATACAATGTATGACTGAGTACCTATCCCTTTACCAGTGTACATTTCCCACCACCAGTGTCCCCAGTATTCTTCCCATCACCCCACCCCCCAGCCTGCCTCTTTGGCAGACACCTCTCTCTCTCTCTCTCTCTCTCTCTCTCTCTCTCTCTCTCCCCCACCCTCTCTCTCTCTCCTTTTATGCATTGTGGTTTTCAATATAGGTACCGAAATGAAATCCCTCTTTTCTTGGTCCACTGGGGAATGCAATGCATATGTCATTAGCCCCTGAGATGGAACCCATGAATTCTGTTGGGCAAGCATCTCTGCCCTCCCGGGTACAGTTATCCAGCGTCCCTCCTTGTGCCCTCCCTCAACTCCCTGAATGAACCTGGAATGAACCTGCATCATGATGCCATTGGACAGTTCTGTGCTTGTGGTCAGAGCAAGTTTCCATCTCATCATTTGTATAATGCTTTGCACCATGGGGACCTTACCTTCAGTGCTGGTGGAATCATGAAACAATTTGATCTGTAGTTGGACAGGTGGGCAGGCAGACAGATGGACATTGGAGCATGTTGAGACAAAGGCTATAATTTTACTGAATATCACAGCTTTTCTATTTTATTTTTTCTTTCATTTTTGGACTACATGCAGCAATGTCTAGGGGGTAAGTCCTGGCTCTGAACTCAAGGGCTCCTGGCAGGCTTAGCAAAGATTTTTTTTTTATTCACAAAGATTACATTCAATGCAAGGTGCTGCCTACCTAGTACAAACCCGCTGTGGAAGGAAATAGAGGGTACAGCGAGAGGAAATGGCCTGAAATGCTCCCCACCCCCCAGATGACTGCTTTTAAATCCATCACCGATAACTCAGTGAACAGTATCATCTTTATATATTCCGGATCCTCTCTGGTTCCTCTGAGGGTTCTTTCTGGCAGCCCTTCAGACCTCAGCAGCACTGGAGAAGGAAGTGTGGCCAGCTCCTTGTAGGAAATCCTCTTTGCTGCCAAGATGCATTGGGTTTCCACCATGTGGGAGTCCCTGGCCCACGAGACTCTCCAGGGGCAAATAAATCACACTAGATTCTCACAGCACTCTGGGAAAATTCCTTTCAGCTGGCCCGAGAGCCACGTTGAATGAGAAGAGCATGTTTAGGAGGGCAGCCCTGCCCATCCGATACGGGGATCCTCAGGTCTCCATTAGCCCAGACTTGGCCTGCTGCCCCATGAGTCATTGTTAGCACGAGCCACACTAGAGGCCCAGGGTCTCAGACTGGACCAGCTGTGCCCTCAGAGCAGAGCAGGTGAGCTGAATGCATGTCCCCCGGGTCAGTCTTGGGGGCAGGGTGAGTGCCAGGAATTGTGCTAGGAAAGGTACCACTCAGCCCAGCCACATCCCCAGAATGTCTTTCTGAGCTGATGGGCATAGCACGGGCTGGGAGGAGGGGTTGGGGAGACTGTATGGAGCAGGGCCCAGGGAGAGAGAAGCACCAGGAGCAGGGAGAGAGCTATAGGGCAGCTGCCTGGGGGGCCCTTATCCCCCAGAAGAGCTCTTGGGGTGCAAGGAAGGAAGGCAGGGTTCAGAGTACAGTGCTGTGGGAGTGCATGGCTGGTCTCTTGGCCTGAGGCTTCTAAGAATCAGGCAGTGAGAGAGGCTGGGGTAGCAGCACCCTCCAATTGCCCATTTGGGAAACTTGGGCTGGAGGATATTTGAGCTGTTTTGCAGTAGACTCTTCATTCAGGTCCTCTTCAGTTGCTTCTTGCTCACTTATGCTCCCACCTTCACCTATCCCTGATTCTAGCCCCGCCCCCCCCAAAGTAACAACTAATAGAAATGGGCTCCCTCCGAGATCACCTAAGAAGACTGGCTACTGGGTGCCTGCCTCAAGCCAGCCTAGCAGGGCCTGGCACTCAGAGCCTATTCCTGTAGCTCCCTGGGAGCTGGCCTAATGCAAATCTCTTTCTTTCTCTCTCTCTCTGCAGTCCCACCCTCTGTACCTGTGCAATGCCAGTGATGACGACAATCTGGAGCCGGGATTTATCAGTATTGTGAAGCTAGAGAGCCCGAAGCGAGCCCCTCGCCCCTGCCTGTCACTGGCCAGCAAGGTAAATGACTGCATGTGCCCTCAAATGCTCAGGCCCAGCTCTGGGCCGTACTCTCCTGCACTTTTCTTTTCTTTTCTTTTCTTTTTTTTTTTTTGGTTCGCACCCGGCGATGCACAGGGCTTACTCCTGGCTTTGCACTCAGGAACTACTCCTGGCGGTGCTCAGGGGACCATATGGGATGTTGGGAATTGAACCTGGGTCAGCCAGACAAATACCCTACCTGCTGTGCTCATTCCAGCCCCTCGTGCACTTTTCTTGAGGCATGAGGTACTTGGCTCTGTCAGGTGCTCTGGTTCCATGTGTATCCCAGAAAGGTAGGAAGGCTGGCTGCTATCTCTTCCCAATGCAGCCGGGTAAACACTGGCTGTCTTGTAGGGCAAAGATCCCACTCCGTCTCCTTCCCCTCCACCTGGAAGTTCCCAGGCTTCCCCCAACAGCATCAGAGCAAAGAGCTGTGAAGTTGAGGGGTGTCCATCTCACAGAAACATGCACTGAGCCGAAGAGAAGCTGTCTTACAATCTTTACTTCAGAGAAGAGTAATTATTCCCTTCCCCCTTCCCGACTTCACATTCTTCCTCTGAGATTACAAATGGAGAACCCCTTTCCCCACCTCTGCATTGCTGACAGCAGCTGCGGGCTCCCCCACCAGGCTGCCTCCTCGCAGGGCCTGTGCAAACCCGACCCTGTTTGCCCATAAGTGGCTGTTCTCAAGTGTGCTCCCCATGAACCCGGTGGGACACGAGACAGATTCCTTGCATTGTCCCTTTGCTTTTCACAACAGCAGAGAAAGCCCAGCCTTATTGTTCTCAGTTTGACATGTGAATCAAGTGAGGATCAGAAAACTTAAGTAACTTGCCAGGGAGACCCAGCTAGGAAGGGGTGGGGCTGAGATTTGAACCAAGGCCAGTTCAGTTCTCAAACCTGGGTTTTTAATCTCTCTGCTCTGGTGTTCCCCATCTTGGTGGGGGAACCAAATACATGTGAAGAGCTTCTCCTAGTGACATTACCCAGAATGTCGTTATAATGTGTGTATGTGTGTGTGTGTGTGTGTGTGTGTGTGTGCGTGCGCATGTGTGTGTGCGCGTGTGTGTATGTGTGTTGGGGGGGATGCGGGATACAATGGGCACTTGGGGGAGAGACCCTACTCCCTGGGTGTTGAAAGAGAGTGTGACCACCCTAACCTCATTCCTGCTTGCTGCTCAGCCCCAGAGGATTTCCTGTTCCTCCCAAGGGCTCAGGGAGAAGTACCACAGAGCCTCATGGAAGCAGCCTGGCTTCTTTTTATTTTTATTTTTTAAGTTTTATTTATTTATTTAGATTTTTGGGGTCATACCCAGAGATGCTCAGGTATTACTCCTGGCTCAGTACTCAGGAATTATTCCTGGTGGTGCTCAGGGGACCATATGGGATGCTGGGAATTGAACTCGGGTCGGCCATGTGCAAGGCAAATGTCCTACTCATTGTGCTATTGCTCCAGCTCCTTCTTTTTATTTTTTTGTTAATTTTTTTTTCTTGGATTCGGGGCCACATCTGGTGGTGCTCAGGCCTTCTTCTTGGCTCTGTACTCAGGGATCACTCCTAGTGGCCTTTTCCTTCGTTGTTGCTGCCACCAGCATCACCAAGCTGCCTCTAATCAGAGCGAGTAAATTTGTTTCTTTACTTGCAGCTCTATAACTCTATAACCATCTTGTGTCAGGCCAGGCCCTTTTTGCCTTATGCCTGAACTAATGGCCGTGGATTTCTGGCCGGTAGAAGGAGCTGGCTAGGACGTGAGCAGCCAGGTACCAAGCCCTGCCTCTCACCATGGAGACCATTTCCTGGTCACCAGGAAGCTAGAGTGGAGATCCCGCCTATCATTGCTTATCAGCCATGGGACCCTGAACAAATTACTCAGTTTCTCTGAGGCTTGATTTCTCAACTCAGAGGTGGGACTGATAACCGCTCCAGAGTGGTAAATAAAACATGAAAAGAGTAATAGCTGATGTAATAACTCACACGGAAGAAGCATTTCCTCTGTGCCAGGCATTTGTACATGACTTTCCATGGGTAAACTCATAGTCCTCAGAGCAGCCTTATGAAGTAAGACATACTATCCATTTACAGAAAGGAAAACTCAGGCACAGAGCACTTAGTGGCTTGCCCACAATCTCACAGCTAATAGTAGGTAGCAGATTCCAAATATAAACCGAGACAGTCTGGGCAGAATCGATCTCAATAAAGGTTCTAGCCCTACTTCCTCCTACTCTTCCTCTAAGCCCTGATGTACCTCCACCTTCTCTGCTGAGTCTTTCTTGACCAGCTCAGACCAGTAAGCTCGCCAGTAAGCTGACACACCTTTAGGGTCTCTGCCCATGTTTCCCATCCCAGGTCTCATGGAGGTGCTAAGGATACTTCTTATTCTCACCCCACTCTCAACCTCAGTCTGCTTTTGTGTTATTAAAAATTTGTACCAGATGGTGTGTGTGTGTGTGTGTGTGTGTGTGTGTGTGTGTGTGTGTGTTTGTGGGGGACTGAAGGGAAGAACTTTCTGTGGTTAAATAAAGTTTGGAAACTACTGGTCTAGTTCATTCATTTTTACTCAGGAATGTTGTTATCAGCATTATTATAATTGTCTGCATATGTCTTGTCTCCGAAGTCCCCTTATGAGCCATTCAGGATGGCTTGGCTTGGTGCTCCAGCACAGTAGGTGCTCTGTCAATCTTTGATGAATAGGAGATAGAGAAAGACTGTCACTGTGGTTTGGAGAGGAAACTCGAAGGTCCAGAGCAGAGAGAGCAGCCGTCAGAGGCAGGACTCTGCTGCTCACTCACTGCTCTCTCTAAAATGACTCTGGTTGCTGGAGGCTGTGGGCAGTCTTGCTTGCTGCCCCTGCGAGGCTGGCTGACTCCCTACAAGCTGCCACAGAGGGCTCTAGTACCTTCAGAAAGCCCTGCCTGGCATTCCTGTTTGAGCACCAGTCCAAACTCTGCCTTCCTGATTCCACTCTGCCGAAGGGCTTTTCCTTTTTGCAACTTAAAAATAAGAATTTTAGTTTCATGTTGTGCTTCATGTTGGGGGTGGGGTTGCTGAGGGGATTAGAGTGGAGAGAGTGAAAGGCCAGGGTAAAGGGCAAAGGATAGGTGCCTGACCAATCCTGTTTCTCCCAGGTAGTCTCTGCCATAGCTCTCCTGCCCAGTATCTCAATGATGCCGCAGCTGACTTCCACTTTCTCTTCTGTTTCCAACGTCTTGGAATTAAGAAGCAAAGAAATGTACTAATTAAGCTCCTGCTCACACTCCAGCCCCAGGTTCTAGTAACCCAGCCTCAGTTATAGTCACATGTTTATCATCCATCAGGATCAGAAGTCCTGTCTTGCCGGGTACATCTGGCACCTGTGCAGGGCATCCACTAGTGATTCCCAGGCCTTCCATGCCCTCCTCCACACTCCAATCCTCCTAGCTGTTTCCCCAGCTTTGAGCTGAGTCCCCGTCAGGCCATTCAGCTCATTGCTTTCTCACAGGGGGGTTCCCTCCAGAATTTGACTGGGATGCTCAGTTTGGATTCTGTAAATCACTTTCTCCTTTGGGGCACGTGGGTTATGGGTAGGAGTGACCGTGTGCCTGGCTATTCATCCGTGGCACTGCTCTGACTCCCCATCTACCCCAAGAAAGCTCCTGAGTATGCTGTCTGCCAGGCCAGGCTACTCCAACTGGATCGTTCCATTTGGCTCTCCTTAGAGAGGCAGGAATCGCTGATGAGGGAAGGACCAGTCTGTGTGCAGACTGAAATTGGATGGATGTTATTGGACATTTTCTCCAAATAGGGCTGCTTTTTCTCTCTGGCTCCTGGGATATAGCTGGACTGGAGGGAGGGTGGATGGTTCTTGAGGATTGCATTGGACCCCAAATCTTGCATTTTGATTCCTAGAACTCTGGACACAGACACCCAATTGCCTCAAAGTCCTGTTTGTTTCCCTGTTAGCCAACTCTCCGGGCTCTTTGATCACTTTTACAACTTTCTAATTATGGGCTGTAATGGGCTGGGGTGTTTGAACGTCATGGTAATTACTTTCCACTGTTCCTACCCCAATCCTTCAAAGAGACAAGGGTGGGGAAGTCAGAAAATCTCCCAGAAGGAAGTCTGTGCCTCTCCTGATGTTCCTCCAAGCTGGATTGGGTGGGTCCAAGCTCACAAGGAGGCCCAGCAACTGAGCTACAGAGGGTCCCAGTTCTGTGACCTCTCCCTGGCACCTATACCGAGTCAGCACACTCACCTTTCCAGCCTCTCCTCTCCCCCATGGCACTTCACCCCCTCTACCCCCCCCCACCCCCCACCCCCCCCCACCCCCCACCCCGCCTGGGGGAACTCTGAAGACCACTTTAGTGAAGACAGGGAACACTCTGGAGGACTGCCTTTTGCCCAGGGCCCCCCAGTGACCCTGGACTTGCTGGGAGTGAGCAGGCTGGGACCTCTCCCTTTCATCACCATTTCCACTCAGGAGCCCTGGGAATTTCCAGCCGAAGCCAGGCGAGGGCCTTAGCCTGGCCTAGGTGCAGGGAAGGCCCAGCCCACTGCCTAAGGAGAGAGGGAGGAGGGAAGTTACCCTCCTGACCAAACAGACGCCCCACTAGAGTCTCTGGCACCCTCCCCAGGCTCCCCTGCCTGCATTGGTTCCAAGGGGGCCCCTTGCCCCCTGCTGCCACCTGGGGAGTTGGGAGCAGTGAGCGGGTGCAAGGAGCCGCTCCCCCGGCCTGCCTGGCAGGAGACCTGCCCCAACAGGCTTTCCCCGGGAAGGGAAGCAGAGATCAAAGCGCTGGGAGTGTGAGTAAGCCCAGAGCTGGCTCCTCTTCCTGCCCACTGCGGGCAGAGGATTAACTCCTTCAGCGCCTGCAGGAGCTTGAGCAGCCCAGGCATGGGTCCCAGGCAGCTGCCTGGACTCTGAGACCCTTGGCCTTGCTGGGCTGGGAGCTTGACTGTAAGGCAGGAGGTCAGACTCTTGCTCTCGTTCTCACAGTTCTCATACCGGGCCCTCAGCACACCTAGACTCCTGGGCTGTGTTCTCTGGCGGACTCTGCTGAGGCTAGCGAACTCTGTGCATATGTGCACAGGTCTGTGGGAACTGCCCCCTGGCCTTCCTGTCCAGGCTCTAGTGCACCCCTCAGGAGGGAAGAGGGGTAGATCCCTAGGCAGAACCCTTAAGATCCCTTCAGCCCTTGAATTGGCCTGTGGAGAGCTGACAGACTAGAGTGTAACTGGGAGTGAGCCCCACAGGACAGGCTGAGCTTGGGGTCTGCCATGGGCCTCTGGGTGACAGCTAAGACTCTAGCCCTTGGAACCTTGCCTGAGCATGGCATTAGCCAGGACTGGAGCCCAGGAAGCTCAGCTCTGCTTCTTTTCTTAGTTGTGAGGGGTGTGGGCAAAGGGGGTCTCCCCAGAAACGTCAGGGGTCCCGGGAGCCAACCGGGCAGGTTTAGGTCTAGGGCTGGAGGATGCCAGGCTATTCAGGCACCGCAGTGTTGAGGGCCACCAGCCATGTGGTTCCGAGGTAGGAACCTGGGTCCCAGTTAGGTTTATGACCATAGAGCTACCTCCCGGGAACTCCCATTTCCTCCTGTACTGCAAACTGGTCACTCTGCTTGTGCTCCTTGGGTGTGTGGGTTTCTGTATTGGGGGTGGGGGGAACGGGGTTGTCAGTCACTCCAGTTCTCTGTTCTCTTCTGTGTTGGGGGTTCCCCCTGAAGTGCTTGAAGCCACTCCCAACAGGGCTTGGCGACCATGTGGTGCCAGGGATTGAACCCAGGCTCGGGGCACACAGCATACGAACAGCCCTCTGTTCTCTTTACGTGGTAGTGAAGGCAAATGGGGGAGAACCTAAGGAAGGAACTTGGTGTAATTTTTCCTTAGTCTTAGAGCCTAGTCCATCCACACTGTATCTAGTAGCCCCCTCCATCCCCCTTTTTTTTTTCAGTAATTTGCTCCAGGCAGCTGGTTTACAGTACTGTTAATGGTAGGGTTTTTGTGCATAAACATCTCAGCACCACACTCTTTTTTTTTGGGGGGGGTCATACCTGGCAATGCACAGGAGTTACTCCTGGCTCTGCACTCAGGAATTACCCCTGGTGGTGCTCAGGGGACCATATGGGATGCTGGGAATCGAACCCGGGTTGGCCGTGTGCAAGGCAAATGCCCTACCCACTGTGCTATTGCTCCAGCCCTCAGTGCCACACTCTTTACCAGAGTGTCCTCTTCCATCCACCACTGTCCCAGTGTCCCCCCACCACCTCCTATTCCCTCTCCCCATATCCTCCCCCCAGGCTTTCCTAATGAAGATTAGTTCTGTTGCTCGTGGGCATTTTGTTATTTCCCTTATATCCTACATAGAGTGATCACCTGTGTCGGCCCCTCTTCCTCTAGCCTCTCTCATGTGACGCTCTCCAGATCCATCCATGTCACGGCAAATTGCATGATTTTATCTTTTCACATAAAGCTGTTTTTGTCTTGCATTGTGTGACTGTGCCATAGTTTCTTGATCCAGCCATCTGTTCTTGGACACTTGGAATAAGCCCTCTCTTATGGTTCCTTCTGTTACAAAGGAGTAAACATGGTTCTTTGAAGGTAGAGGGGCCTGGCTGAGCTCTGCATCCCTCTCAGTCCTGCATTGTGTGCGCCTGGGTGCAGCACAGGGAAATCTAGGAAGGGGCAAGGCCCAGTGTGTGGCTCTGCCCTCCAGTGCCCCCAACCCCCCTCTGCTGTGTCTCTTCAGGCCCGGATGGCAGGGGAGCGAGGCGCCAGCGCTGTCCTCTTTGACATCACTGAGGACCGAGCTGCTGCTGAGCAGGTACTTGAAGATATTGGGGTGTCAGAGGAGGGATATGATGGCGGTGGTCCCCTCACTGGGGGAGGGAGAGGGTCAGGATACAACCACCCCTGGGCCTTTGCCCTCTTGCAGCTGCAGCAGCCCCTAGGACTGACTTGGCCTGTGGTGCTGATCTGGGGGAAAGACGCTGAGAAGCTGATGGAGTTTGTATACAAGAACCGAAAGGCCCACGTGAGGATTGAGCTGAAGGAGCCCCCGACATGGGTAAGCACAGAGTTCTCTGCCCTGCTCCGGCACCTGTTAGTCCCGGTTTTGCCCTGTGACAACTGGCTCCTGAAGCAGAAAGACCTCCGAACCCGCCCTTATCCAGCATCATACCCTTCAGCAGCGTTCCACCCACCTCCCACCTGTGGCTGGACCCTCATTCCACTGCTCTGCTCACCAGGTAGTTGCCACCTTGCAGAAGGGACCCCTCTCCCTTCTCCTAGGCATGGGGATTTCCGTGAGTGTCTCTCACAGCAGACATCTGGACACCCTTTCCTCTGAGTACACATGGACACAGAGGTCTCACCTCGGCCCACCTGCAGGTTTCTCCCTCCTCCTTTGCTGGCCCTGGAGGACTCAAGGGGGCCTCCAGTTTTTCTCCTGAGCTGTGGTGTCTTCTCCCACATGGGCCCAGGAATAACTGTCTACCTTTGGCATTCTCTAGCCCGATTATGATGTATGGATCCTCCTGACTGTGGTGGGCACCATCTTCGTGGTCGTCTTGGCTTCAGTGCTGCGCATCCGGTGCCGGCCCCGCCAGAGCAGACCGGTGAGAAGAGTGGTGTGTGTGTGTGTGTGTGTGTGTGTGTGTGTGTGTGTGTGTGTGTAAGAGAAATATGAGCCGGGGCCTTTCGCTTTAGGTCCATGAAAATCATTTACACCCAAACAACCCAGTCTTGGACTGATTTCCAGTGGCCTCATTCTGGAGGCTGCTTGCTCATTCTTTCATTCAGCAGAATGAACTGTTAGTTCCCAGCACTGTTCAGTTATTGACTAGAGCACTAAGGAGCAAAGGAAGGAGTAGACCTTTCTTTCTTTTTTTTTTTCTTTTTGGGTCACACCCGGCGATGCTCAGGGGTTACTCCTGGCTCATGCACTCAGGAATCACTCCTGGCGGTGCTCGGGGGACCATATGGGATGCTGGGAATCGAACCTGTATCGGCCATCTTGGCTGTGTGCAAGGCAAACGCCCTACCCGCTGTGCTATCACTCCAGCCCTGGAGTAGACCTTTTATTAGGAGCTTTTATTCTAGTGAGAAATGACCAAAAATAAAATTCAGGTGATATTATGTGCAGAGGCATGAAGTAGAAGAGAGGAGAGAGGCTGCAAGAAGGACAGAGTTCGTCTTTTATTTATTTATGGTATGGGGGGAGCCCACAGCAGCAGTGCTCAGGGATCACTCCTGGCAGTGCTTGGGGGACCACATGGGATGCTGAGGATTGAACCCTGGTTGACCACATGAAAGGCAAGTGTCCTACCTGCTGTACTGTCTCTCCAACCTCAAGGGTTAGATTTTTTTAATTGGGAGTGGGGTGGGGTGGTGGGGTGGGGACAAACCCAGAAGTGCTCTGGCTACACACTCAGGAATCACTCTAGCAGACTTGGGGGAGGACATGGGATGCTGGAGATTAAACCTGGGTCAGCCGTGTGCAGGGCAAGCACCCAACCTGCTATCTCTGTGGCGCAGAGTTAGCTTTTTAAACACAAGGCCAGGGCCCATCTCACTGAGATGACATTACAGGAATGACCCACTAATGAGTAGGTATGTATACATACATTTGGGGGAGAAAGTGGCCACGGTGGAGAGAAAAGGAAGGAGAAAGAGCTTGTGGCACAAGTGTGCCTCATTGGTCCAAGGAACAGCTAGAAGGCAGTGCAGTGGAACACAGTGAACCCAAGTGCTAGGTGATAGGGCCAGAGTCCACGGGCCAGGCTCAGCCAGTGTGGGCTTTACTTTGGGTGAAACAGCAGTGCTTGAGGGTTTTAAGCCATCATGCTATGACAGTGGGAGTTATGACTGTCTGGTGTTGTGGGTTTTTTTTCTTTAAGGGGGGCCTACACACAGCAATGCTCAAAGGTTACTCTGGCTCTGTATTCAGGAATCACTCCTGGCAGTACTCAGGGGACCAAATGGGATACCAGGTATGGAACCCAGGTTGTCTGCATGCAAGGCAAATGCCTTACCTGCTGTATCATTGCTCTGGTCCCCAGTGTGATTTATGGTGGTGTTTTTGTTTTGTTTTGATTTTGGGGTCACACCTGACAATGCTTAAGGGTTATTCCTGACTCTACACTCAGGAATTACTCCTGGTGGTGCTCGGGGGACCATATAGGATGCCCGGGATTGAACCCAGGTCAGCTGTGTGGAAGGCAAATGCCCAAATACCAAGGCAAATACCTGTTGTACTATTACTCCAGCCCCATGAGTTATGTTTTAACATGAACACTCTTGCTTCTGCTGTGACACCAGATTATAAGGCTGGGAACAGAGAACCCAGCTCAGAGGCTAGAACAGGAATAAATCCAGTGACAGTGATGGCAGTGTGGATTAGGCAGGCAGCAGCGAAAGTGGGGAGAACTCATTAGATTCCTGCCATTTTGAAGCCATTAGTTAACTAATGGTTAATTAATGGTGATTATGGAGCAAAAGAGAGATGAGTTAATTATTGCTCCAAGGTTTTCCAACTAAGTAATTGACAGAATAGAATAGACCTAGGCCAGAGCTGTGGTGGAGCCCATACTTCACATGTATGAGGCCATGGACTCGAGTCCTAGCACTGCAAAAAGGGAAAGGAGTGGAATTTCCCTTTATGGAGATGGGGAGACAGGAAAGACTCGAGCAAAGAGGCGTGTGTGGTCGGGAGTGGTTAATGGGATTAAGAGTTCAGTTTGGGGCACATTAAATTTGCTGTGCTTATTAAGCAGACAGTTGGACTTGAAAAAGTTCCTCTCTGGGCCCGGGAGATGGTGCACAGGGCTGGAGTATATGTTTTACCTGCAAGAGCCTCAGGTTTGGATCCCCAGCAGTCCAGGGTCCCCCAAGCACTGCCGGGTGTAACCTCCAAGCACCAAGCTGGAGGTAGACCCCAAGAACCTCCTGGCATGTTCTCCAAACCAAAAGATGACATCAAATTCTCTTATGGGTTATCAAGAGAAGAAAAGCTTCCTGGTGAGAGTTGGAAGCAGCACAGCCCTTGGCGTGCTGAGCAGAGCAAGAGTGAGCCCTGGGAGACAAAACTTCAGGGCAATCCTGAAGTTGGCCAGGTGACAGGGAAGGGGACTGGAGTCCAAGAACGAGGAAGAGGAGCCCTTCTTCATTCGAGCCCTACCTCTCTTCCCAGGATCCCCTTCAGCAGCAAACAGCCTGGGCCATTAGCCAGCTGGCCACCAGGAGGTACCAGGCCAGCTGCAGGAGGGCCCGGGCCGAGTGGCCAGACTCAGGCAGCAGCTGCAGCTCCGCCCCAATGTGTGCCATCTGTCTGGAGGAGTTCTCCGAGGGCCAGGTAAGGCAGGGTACCATGGGCGGGCTGGAAGGAAGGCCAGAGGGCGGCGTGGGAGAGGGAGGTTGGCGTGGTTGCCCTGACCGCCTCTCGGCACAGTGGAACCCGCATGAGCAGGGGTGGGCCAGCCCTGAGGTTGCTTATCTGCTCTTCCAGGGAAGGAGAACTGCTGTTTGCGGGTTTGTGTGCTGGGCTCTTCAGTTGGTATTTTAGAGGCGTTATCTGATTTTTAGCTTGATGCCAGTAAGGAGTGGGAGGTTAGATTTTTATCTTCATTTTATAGCAGAAAACTGTAAAGAGGTTTGCCCAAGATTATGGAGCCAAGTGGCAAAACTCATGACCACCCGATACCAGGGCCCATACCTTTTTTCAGATAGAGATACCTGAAGAACTTTGGCACATTCCTTCTGGATAGCAAAATGAAGAGGCCAGAGAGAGCGGGGTGGCCTGGTTCTTGGCCTGTCCTGTAGCTGCTGTTACCCTTGTTCTCTCCAGGAGCTCCGGGTCATTTCCTGCCTCCATGAGTTTCATCGGGCCTGTGTGGACCCCTGGCTGCAGCAACAACGGACTTGCCCCCTCTGCATGTTCAACATCGTAGGTAGGAGGTGGGCCAGGGGTTCCCCTGTGCAGGGAGAGGGGAGCATGTGGTTTTCCTGTCATAAAGGATTTTTCCTTGAAGCTGAGGAGAGAACAGAATTGTCTCACTAGTTTTTTTCAGCTGTGCATGCTCAAGGAACTCCTCTGAGGAAGAAGACTAGTTAAGGGCACCATCATCATCATATTATTATTATTGTTTTGGTTTGGGGGTCATAAATGGCTAAGCTCAGGGCTTAGTCCTGACAGCCTTGGGGGACCTTATGGGATGAAACCTAGATCAGATATGTGTAAGGCAAACACCCTGCCACTGTACTATCTCTCCTTCCCCAGGAGACACTTGTATTATTTCCAAAATCAGTTGTATTTTTATGACCCCTTTGTTGATTCTAAAGCTGGGTATTTTGTGTATTTTTAATCCCAATTTTCTGGTGCTATATCGTATTCTAACAAAACCAGGACTTTGCCATCTTGAGGGGAAAAAAGCTTCTCTTCCCCCCCTCCCCCTCTCTCTCTGTGTCTGTGTCTCTCTGTCTGTCTCTGTCTCTCTCTGTGTCTCTCTGCCTCTGTCTCTCTGTCTCTGTCTCTGTCTTCTCCCTTCCCTCTCTCCTCCTCCCCCCGAATCAGCTATAATGGCTGACGGGGTGAGGAGTGATTGACCTGGAGCTGACTCCCAAGGGAGCCAGAACCACCCAGACAGTCTCTCTTGGCTGTCCTGGGAGCACCCTCTGTGTGCCTTCAGAACCCAACACTTGTGCTCTTTTTCCTTTCTTCCAGAGGGAGATTCGTTTTCCCAGTCCCTGGGTCCTCCCCGCTCTTACCAGGAACCAGGCCGGAGACTCCACCTCATTCGCCAACATCCTGGCCATGCCCACTACCACCTTCCTGCTGCCTACTTGCTAGGCCCTTCCCGGAGTGCAGCGCCGCGGCCCCCGAGACCCAGGCCCTTCCCGCCCTCGCAGGACCCAGGCGCAGCCCCTCGGCACCACCAGCCCTCCAGAGCGGCACATTTGCGGGCCGCCAGCAGCGAGCAGCAGCGCCTGGCAGTGGTGCCACATGCCTACGCACAGGACTGGGGACTGGGCCGCCGCCTCCGGTGTCCCTCTGGGCACGCTGCCCCCTGCCCAGTGCCCTCGCACCGGACCCGGCCTCACGACAGCAGTGGCTCAGGAGAAAGCTACTGCACAGAGCGCAGCGGCTACTTGGCAGATGGGCCCGCCAGTGACTCTAGTTCTGGGCCCTGCCATGGCTCCTCCAGCGACTCAGTGGTCAACTGCACGGACATCAGCCTGCAGGGCGTCCATGGCAGCAGTTCCACCTTCCGCAGCTCCCTCAGCAGTGACTTTGACCCCTTGGTGTACTGCAGTCCCACAGGGGAGACCCCGAGGGAGGAGGCCCGGCCCTGTGTGACCACCCGGCCGCGTTCCCTGGACTCCCTGGTGCCCATGGGGGAAGCCCCGCTTTCCAGTCACATCCACTACCACCGCCACCGTCACCACCACTACAAAAAGCGCTTCCAGTGGCACGGCAGGAAGCCCGGCCCAGAAACTGGGGCCCCCCAGCTCAGGTCGGCTGTTTCACGGACACAGCCCCGGTCAGAGCCACTGGCTTTGGGGCATCTGCACAGCCCACTGCAGCCCAGGGCCCTCCCGGAGCCCGTCCCCGCCCCCGCCCCCGCCCCCACCAACCCTGCCAACCCCCATCCTGGCAGCCCCTTCCACGTGCAGAAACCCAGCGCCCCCATCAGACACCCACATCGGAAGCGCCGGGGGGCCTCTTCATCCACAGAGCCTGTCCTCTCCTCTCGTTCCCCCCAAGACTTGACTGCACACGCGCCTTGCCAGATTTTCCCGCATTATGGCCGGGGCCTGGCATACCCTTGGTCCCCAGAGGCCCACCCGCTGATCTTCAGACCTCCGGGCCTGGACAGGAGACTGCTGCCTGAGCCCCCAGACCCCTGTTACTCAAGTTCACATCCAGTGTGGCTGTGTCTGACTCCACGCCAGAATCTGGGGCCACCCCAGTCTGGGGAGGGGCCTTCTGAGTGGAGTTGTGGTGCTTCTGAGGGCGGACCATGCCCTTACCCACACTGCCCGGTGCAGCCAGCCCAGCCTGGTGAGACATTTTTTGGGGGGGAGGGAGCAGTCAGGGGCTAAAAGTGACTATTGTAGATAGGTGGAGTCAGCCAAGAGGCGTTGCTGGGAACTGAGACGGGCCCCCCCAGGGCTGACACTCCAAATCTGGAACAGTCAGCAGAGCCCCATATTGTGACTACGGTGGTCTGCTTACAGGGGTTTCTCCCTCCATTCCAGGTCATAGGGTGGTCTGGGCAGAGGGGTTTCCTCATGTGGTTGAAACAGCAGAAAGCATTTGGGGGAAGGTCTCCCAAGTGGTTTGGAGTAGCAGCTCACATGAGTGTGTTCCAGTGTTTTAATGGTTGAGGACAGGGAGATGGTGCAAAGAGCTGAAGCACATGCTTTGCATGCTGGAGCCCCAGATTCAGTCCCTGGCGCCACATGTCCCCTCCCACCCCAAGCATCACAGAGAGTGACCTCAGCACTGGGCCAAAATTAGACCCCACCAACCCAGTAGTGCTGGGTGGTGTGGTCCAAGATACCCCCACCCCCTAAAAAAACCTGATGATTGGTTCAGGTATATCAAGGTATCCAGTTCCCTATTGGCATTACATTACAAAGAAGGTCAAGAAGTGTTTCTTGTCCTTGAGGAGAGTGTAGTGGAATAATTACTGACAACCACAATTCTCATCCATATAGGAAAGCTATGTAGGTGATAGACGGAGGTCATGGTTTCTTGGTAGCCCCACGGGTCTTATGTCTTAGAATCCTATTGGCACAACTAGCATGCTCCTGTCATTTATTCATTTGCTCATTTCTTCCCTCCTTTTTCCTTTGTGTGTTATTTGCTTGTTCACCCTATGCTAGGTTCCAGGCCAGGTTCTGAGGCTATGGGACTTGTCAACTTGGGAAATCAGTCTGTTGGATATAGGCGTGCAAACAGTTATAACACATAGTTGGGGGAAGGTCTCCCAAGTGGCTCCAGGAGGGTTGAGCAATTCTCAACCAACTGGGTGGAAGGCTGAATGGGAAAGCCTGAGGCTATGGTGGTGCTCAGGCTTTATGGTGTTGAGGACCACCAGGGTCACACCTGGCAACGCTCCGAAGACTATACTGTGTTGGGGATTGGACTATCTCTCCGGCCCAGTGTACAAACTAATTTTGGTAGAGTCATGGAATGTTAGCTTGGATCATGTGCTTGATGATCCCTTTGGACCTGATCTTGTACACTTTTAGTGCTGCCACTGACAGTCTGATCTTCTCTCTTTCTAACAAAGGTAGCTTTAATGTTTTCCTTTCCCAGATTCTTAGGTCCAATCAGTGCCAGGTTCTACTAACTGTATCTCAGATAATTTTCATCACATTCTTCCCCAGAACTGATTTCCCTTGCCCATGTATTAAGTGTTGCCCAAGGACTGAGGCATGGAGCCATAGAAATGGTTCCAAGGACTGGAATGCATGCACATCCAGTTCTCCTCTGAGCTCTGCTGGTTGCCCATCCAGTGCTGCTAAGTCCTAGTAGATTATCTTTCCTATGCCAGAGCACTAAGTCATCTGACCCAGTGATTTTTTTTTAAAGCTAAAACTTTCTAGCTCTACCTTTCCCTCTCCTAGATCCTTGGAGGCTGGTCACTATAGTAGTTTATGTCCTGCAGAATCATGAAGCAGTTACCCCGCTCACCTGTTTTCCACGCTGCTGCCAGGGTCTTTTTCCTCCAATAAACTGGCCAGAAATCTTCAAATTTCTATTTTACCTACAATAAAGAAAAATCCAACCCGGTTTAGCCTTCAAAGCACTAGCATCTGAGAGCCTTCATCTAACATATGTCTCCCCAATCTTCTTTTCTACTTTCCTCTTTCTTCACATATTTGGCCAAACTGAGTAAGAACTTTTTGAAGATAGAGCCACTCAGAATGATACCTTCCTGGTCCCATAAACCTAATTCTCGCCCTTTTATGCATGACCAGATCATTTTTCCTCCACTTTCAGGAGAAAAATGAAAGGAATCAGCCCTTCCTGATTGTTTTATTTGGCTGTGATCTTTCCCACTTCTTTCATTATAATTGTTTGCACACACTCCTTTTCTATAAGGTTGTCAGATTTCTGCTTATTTTTTTACGGACCTCCCCAGCAATGCTGCCAACCCCCTAGGCCCATGCTGGCAGTGCAGGGTGGAAGGCAGTGCAGTGCCAGGAATGGAACTCAGGGCCTTGCCATACAAAGCACATGATCCACCCTTCGAACTCTCTCCCCAGCCCCCTCTGCTGATTCTTCATGGTCTTCTATTTGGCACATTAGGTAACAGCAACATTCAGGAGTGCTCAATAAATATTCATGGACTGAGTGCATGAATATAAGTATTGGTAACACACCGGTTGCTATTTATGTTTCTCTTTCTCTAGATTTGTTCCCCCTTGTTTCCCACCTGGGGACCCTCTCAGCTTTCAGTCTAATTACCCCTCTGGACACCTGGAAGCAGCAAGTAGCCTTTGCTTGTTCAGTGACCTCTTTCCTCCCCTCTTTCTAAATGCAGGCTCAGAGGAGGAGCTGGAGGAGCTGTGCGAACAGGCTGTGTGAAATGGCCAGGCTTAGCTCCAACCAAGACTGCTCTGGACAACTTGGGACCCGACCTGTCATAGAATCCTGCTCCTGAGCGAAGGAAGGACCTCAGAAGACCCACCCCTCTTTTTGTTGTACTGCTGGAGCCACCAAAAGAGGAACAGTGTTGGTGGGCTCTGAGGGTGACAAGTCTGTGCCCAGCCAGCACCCCGCTATGTGGGCTGGCTCCCACGAAGGCTGTTTTCTTAGAGCGGGAAGCTCGGTATGGGTGGAGAGGTGTTACAAAGGTGCTGCTCCTTCCCCCAGTCCCAGGCCGAGGGTCACAGCAGCAAAGGGTCCAGCTGAGTGACCCTTTCTCACCTCCTTCTTCGGGTGTATACTGATGTTAGCCCCTCCCCTGCAAGGCTGCTGAATCATTTTCCTTCATTGCAAAAGGATCCAGAGCATAGGTGAGCCCTGATCCCTGAGCCTTAACAAAGGGGGCCTCTGCAGCTTTTCCAAGCAGTGCCTGCCTGGTGCATAAGGGGGGATGTTTTTCCCTTCCGGTCCTTAGTTCTCAGACTATTCTATTGTCAGAGGAGAGACTGTAGAAAGCCAGGGTACAGGATATTGTCCCTGAAATCTGTTTTCTTCAAACTCCTTTGTCACCTCAGGAGTCCTATTTTTTGAGGGCTGGGGTGGGGAGAGTAATGGAGGAATAACTCTCCCTGGGAGATCTCCTGAATAAAAATTATAAATAGACCAGATGGAGATGCAGAGGAAGTCTGGACTGGGCAGTTGGTACCAAGTGGGCAAGGACCAAGGGGCCTCCTTAGGGTAACATTAACCCCAGGGCAGCCTGACCATTGTTGGCCCCTCAGGCACTATCCCATTTGGAATGTGGATGTGTGGGAGCAAAGTGGACATAGAACCCTACCTGAGAATCAGCCCTCAGTCAGTGGGGAACTAGCACCTAGGCACCCACATGTGGGTATTTATATCTGAACCAGACAGAAAGATGCTTGAATCAGGCACTATGTTGAATAATGTATTTATTTGCTAATATATTTATCCTTGAATTCAGTCTGGTCTTGTGGTTTTTGTTGTGTCATGATTATCACTCAGAAGGAATAAGAACTTCATCTTCTTTGTGAACAGCAATCGTTTTGTTGTTGCTTTTTGAATTTTTCTCAAGCAGGTCCAGTAACGTCTCCATCGTGAGACTTTGTTGTTACTGTGTTTGGCATATCGAATACGTCACCGGTAGCTTGCCAGGCTTTGCCACACGGGCAAGATACTCTCGGTAGCTTGCCGGGCTCTCCAAGAGGGGCGGAGGAATCAAACTCGGGTTGGCCTGGTCTGCCGCATGCAAAGCAAATGCCCTACCCGCTATGCTATGGCTCCAAAGCCTGGCAAACTACCTGTAACGTATTAGATATGCCAAACACAGTAACAACAAGTCTCAGAATGTTACTGGGTCCACTTGAGCAAATCAATGAACAACAGGAGGACAGTGACAGTGACAGAATCACCGTGAGACTAATAGTTACAAAGGGTTTCAATTCACGATTGGGTTTCAATCATACAGTGAACAGAAATAATTTGAGCTCAGAGGCTAGGTTCTGATTTATGAAACGAGAGTGGGGGTCTGGTCTCTCAGCACTTAAAGACCTGTTTTAGTAAGAGGAAGGGAGCGCAATGAAGGAATTCCCATGGCGGTATCTGTGCGGGACTCCCACTGAAGATGCTTTAATGCTCTCATTGTGACCTTGGGTGAACACTTCTCTGTTTCTCCACCCCTGAAATGGGCCTACTCCAGAACTCAGTGGGTTCCCAAAGCACGTTGTACAGTGGGAAGTAGTCAATATTAAAGCACGGTTCATGTAAACATACCCTGGGAAAGGGGAGACACTGTGAAATTTCAGAAGGGAGACTGGCCTGGGATGATTGCACTGCAGGCCCTGAAAAGTCCATCCCCAAACTCCCACTCAGGAAGTACAAATGGCGGCACGGCCACCGGGGGCCACTCTCCCCTCACAAAGCACATTCCTCCTTTTTTTAGCTTCCCAGGGAGTGGTTTGGTAAGGGTGGAGGTTGTCTGATGCCAGCTTGAAACCAGAGAGCAAGCTTTGCTATAGGGCTATAGGGCGAAATGGGGGGGGGAAAAAAATTAATCCCCTCCAGCTGTTGTGAAATAAAGGCCGTGTGCCTAAATGCGAGAAGCCACGCAAAGCCTCCACGAGCCCTGGAAAGAGAAGCCGTCCCAAAGCATTTCGCAGCATTAAGCCCCGCCCCATGCCAGCGCTCCGGGGGGCGGCGCGGGCAGCTGCCAGCCAACATCAAACGGCGCGCGCCGCCGGGCCCGGGCCCGCCCAGGCCCCGCCCCGGCCCCGCCCCTATGCCCCACCCCCAGGCCAACGGCCGCCGCCGCCCCTCCCGCCCGCCCAGGTGACGCGCCGCCGGGAGCCCCGCCTCCAGGCGGGAGAAACCATCTCCAGGAGCGGGGGGGGGCGGGGCGGGGCGTGCGGGCGCCGGCGCCGGAAGCGGAAGGCGCGGCGCCGGAAGTGTTGGGATTGTGGGTACTCCACTGTTTACTTCCGGCGGTGCCAAGTCTTGTGTGCCGGGGGCGATGGCCCTGGAGACGGTGCCAAAGGATCTGCGGCATCTGCGCGCTTGTCTGCTGTGTTCGCTGGTTAAGGTATCCGTCAGGGCTCCGATGGAGGAAAAGAGGGTGGTGGAACGTGGCTGGGAGGCGGCGAGGGGCCGTGCAGGGCCCGGGGGAGAAGCTGGCGCGTCCGCCGCGGTTCGCGTCTCCAGGCACGCGGGCCGGGCTTGCGTCTGACGCTTCCCAGAGCCTGGAGCCAGGGGGTCCCGGGAGGCAGAGGGGATGCTGTTGAGGGAGTCGTGGGAGAGGCCGCTCTCTCACCGAGGAGACGAGAGAGAGGAGTATGGTAAATGCTGCTGGGAACGGGAGATGCGGAGGAGGGCAGAACTTACTGACAGTGGGGTCGCGGGGATGGCGTGTGGGGTAGGGTGGCTGGGTGAGACAGACGGAGCATAATCGAACCTTTCTCTTTGGTGAGGTGGAGCGGTGGAGGGCAAACCGCTTTCTTTGGCCCTAATGTTCCTCTACGCTACCCCTTCCCTCGCTCTCCAGACTATTGACCAGTTTGAATACGACGGCTGTGACAATTGTGATGCATACCTGCAGATGAAGGGTAACAGAGAGATGGTGTATGACTGCACCAGCTCTTCCTTTGACGGGTAAGCCTCTCTAGATTTTGGTTGACATTCCCCCCCACCCGGCCAAGTAAAGGGGTGGGCTTTAAAGATAAGACCGTGCGCCCAGTTGGTCTCAGAGTCAGTTTGAGACGCACATTTGGTCTCTGTTGCACAGTACAGTTGTCACTGAGCATAGGGTGGCTTCTGAGCACTTGCTTTATGGCTGAACCGCAAACTGAGATATGCTTAGTTGTAAGTACAGGCACTGATTTCAAAGACTTAGCACAAGAGAAAAGAAAAGTTTGGTTTGGTTTGGTCTTTTGATTGGTTATATGCCCAAAGCTAGTGAAATGCTTTGCCTGTATTGGGTTAAGTGAAGTATGTTGCTTAAGTTCACCTTTTTTTTTTTTTTTTGGTGGTGGGGGGGTCACACTCGGCGATACACAGGGGTTACTCCTGTGGTTACTAATGTGGTAATCAGGAATTACCCTGGTGGTGCTCAGGGGACCATATGGGATGCTGGGAATCGAACTCTGGTCGGCAGCATGCAAGGCAAAAATGCCCTACCCGCTTTGCTATTGCTCCAGCACCCAAGTTCACTTTTATTTTGGCTGCTGGAGAAACCTGGAAGTGGTTCTGTGGCTCAGGAAGCCCCTGGTGTTATCCATGCAAGGAGGCTGTTGTGACTACCCCATGGTCATACAATCTTCCAACACCTGTTCTTTCATCAGTGTACATTTCCTGCCACCAGTGTCCCTAGTTTCCTCCTGCCACCCCCTTTCCCAGCCTACCTCTATCGCTCTATGGTAGGCACTTTTCTCTCTCTTCCTCTCCTTCTCCCTAACCTTTTCCCTCTCCCCTTTTCTCTACCTCTCCTCCTTCCCTTTAGACATTATGGTTTGCAATACAGGTACTAAAGGTTATCCCTTTAACTACTTTCAGCACTCAGTTTTTGGGGAGTGTTTATTCTGAATACCACAGCCTGCCAAGGGACCTGGAGTGTGGTAGATTCTTATTTATTTTGGGTTTTTTTGGGGGGACGTGGGGGGGGCATACTCAGTGGTGGTGAGGACTTACTTCTGGCTCTGCACTAGGGAATCACTCATGGGCTTAGGGGACCATATTGGCACACCAGGATTGAACTCAGTAAGCCACGTGCCCCAGGTGTTAGAAACTTAATAAATGTTTGTTGAAATCATGAAGATCCTTTTTGAAAATGAAGGGAAGCTTAGATGTAGTAAATGTTAGTTTATTGCTGACAAAACTTGTGATATCTCTAAGAGGCTTTTTAAGAAAAGTATTCTGGGCCACAACAGTAGTACAGCAGGTAAAGCACATGCCTTGCACACAGCTGACTGGGGTTCAATCCCTGGCACTACATATCGTCCCCAAGCCTTGCCAGGCGTGATCCCTGAGTAAAAGTCAGGAGTAAATCCTGAACACCGCCAGATATGGCCCCAAAACAAAAAAGTATTCTCTTAGCAAGATGGTTCAATGGAGAAATAAGAGGAATTTAAGTGACTACATCTTAATCTTGGGCTCAAGGCTAATTCTACCTAAAGTTTCTTTAAGTAGACTGACACCATTCCTTTCTTAAAAATTTTCCCTTAGGAAAGAACAAATGGTTAAAAATTATGTTCTCAGGTCGGTGACATAGCAGGTAGAGCTTTTGCCTTGCATTTGTCTGATCTGGGTCCAATCCACAGCGTCCCATATGGTCCCCTGAGCTCTTCCAGGAGTGATTTCTGAGCACCACCAGGTGTAACCCCAACAGAACAAAAAAATTATGTTCTCATGGAACCTTTACTTCCTGCACAGACATGTGCACTGATAACTTCAGTTTTCATTCATTAACCCTGTGCATTAGTGATAGTATTAGTGTTTCAGGCATACAGTATCACTGCACCATACCCACCACTGGAGTGCCAGCATCCCTACAGGTAGGAGAGGCCTAGACTGACTGTTTCTTATCCCATCTTAGAATCATTGCAATGATGAGTCCAGAGGACAGCTGGGTCTCCAAGTGGCAGCGAGTCAGTAAGTATATCTCCTTATTCTCACTAGACATCGTCCCTTGGATCTGGTGGGAGGAATCTTAAGGCAGTGTGAGGGTGAGAAAGATCAGTTATAGGAAAGATAAGGAAAATCTCTTGTCCTCTGTCATTAATACTTGTCACCCAACGAAGTGCCCCCGTGGAATTATAGCATCTCTTTCATTTTTAACAAAAATCTCCATTTGATGTTTTGGGTTTTTTTGTTTTTGTTTACTTTTCAGGGCCACTCCCAGTGATGCTCAGGGATCACTGCTGGCACTGCAAAGGACCATATGCTGTGCCAGAGATCAAACTGGGGTCACAAACACCTTACTCCATGTACTATCTCTCGAGTCCCTGAACTTTAGTCTTAACTCTTTCTCACTGTAGTCTCTTCTCTTCTCTCAGGTAACTTTAAGCCAGGTGTTTATGCTGTATCAGTCACTGGTCGCCTGCCCCAAGGTAATAATAATATTTTTTATAGTAAACTCTGTGGAAGCGCTTCACGTGAATTAAGTCTAATCTGCCTGGGGAAACGAGGCACAGAGAAGTTAAATAAATTACTGAAAGTTACCTAGCTAAAAAAAAAATTAAAAAGAAAAAAAAAGTTACCCAGCTAGTAATGGAGAGCTATAAAGTGTTCCCTACACTCTGCCTTTGAAATACTTGCTTTGATTATAATTTATGTCATTAAATCATTTTTGAGTACTTACCTGAATTCTCAAGTATAAACTAATGAAATCTGCAGAGCAGTATAGAAACTGCCATTTGATAGGTCCCTAGCCCCTGAAAGTGGAGGCTGAGGGCCCGTTATTATCCTTCAGAGGCTTTCCTTACAGAGCTGTTTCTTTTCCTGCTGCAGGAATCGTGCGGGAGCTGAAGAGTCGAGGAGTCGCCTACAAATCCAGAGACACGGCTATAAAGACCTAGTGGAGTCGTGGTCACCGTCCTTCTTGCCCCAACTTTCTTGCCTCTTATTTTCTGTTGTGGAACTAAATGGGCAGAACTGCAGATTCTCCACACTTTCCAGTTCTGAAGCTCTGCAAACTGTCTAGAGAGTGGCATGATATGCCCTCCAGGCTGGTGTGGCCCTGGGCCATTTTACCACCTCTGAACTGCTGTTGGGGTGGGTGGGGTTTGGGTCCAGGTTGGAGCTTGAATTGAGTTCAGAGTTTGAATTGAGTTCCTGCGGAGTTTGGATTCAGTCCAGTTCTTGCATAGGATGCTGGTTTTCCTACCCATTCCCAGAGCTGCCTTTGGGCAGGATCATGGGTCAAATGTCAATAAATATGAACCTCTGGAAAGTTCTTAAAACAGATGTGTTGCCTCCTGTAAAAATTCTTTGAGGGTGGCCAGGGGAATCCCGACGGCTCTCCTCCTCGCCACCCATGTTCAGGGTGGGCCCGAGCTGCTCCCGCAGCCACGGTGGCCCAGGCCGCAGGGCAGATGGTGGAGGAGATGAGGACCAAGCCAGTTGATTGATCAGTTGCCATTTATTCCATTCTCGCCATGCGCCTCCCCCAGTCTCTTTCAGCCTCCTATTCTGGTCTCACACTACTCCTCATTCCCGTCTCCTCCTGTCTCTCCCACTCATCACTCACGCTCCATCTCACAGCTTGGGCTCTCCACGTGCCTGCTCCTGTATTCTTCTTCTACATTCTTCTCTCTCTGTCCCCCTTGCTAGCCTCTCCGCGGTCTGCCAACCTGCTCTTCTCTCCAGCTCTCTTTTCTCTCCAACCCTCAGCACTCTGGGCTGACACTGCACCCAGTCAGGTAGCAAAATCAACTTAAGAAAGCCCTTTCTGGGGGGCTTTGTGGGCCGTCCCCCACGCCCCACCGAGGTCGCCAGCTGCCCCCCACGAGCGGCTCTCCGGCACGGCCACGGCCCCGGAGGCACAAGGACTTAGCACAGAGAACCAGCCGCTTGGAGCAGAAAAGCAAATGGACTTGTGTTAAACCGCGCCACCAAGCCAGCCCGGAGGGGAAAGGGCGTTGACCGGCCCGCCCGCTCCTCTCTGGAAAGAAAGATGGTGGCCGCACGGGAGCCTTGTGGAAAGCAGGTTTGAGCCGGGGCTGGCGGGAGCGGCAGGGACCTCATGGGAAGGGGGGCTTTGTGGGCCGTCCCCCACACCCCACCGAGGTCGCCAGCTGCCCCCCACGAGCGGCTCTCCGGCACGGCCACGACTCCAGGGCACAGAAACCAATCTCTTAACTAGCTAACTTTTAATAGAAATTCTTCCAGGGTCAATAAGTAAAATAGCAGAAATTCAAAACCATCATTTTATTCTTAAACCAAGTTGTAGAAAGCAAATCATTTCACAACGCTGTTTCAGCATGTCTGATTGTGGGGGGTGGGTCGTAAACTCTAAACAATAATTGTGCATCTTCTATCGAAATAATCTATCTAGTCAAAGTAGATAGAGTATTAACTAGAACTCATCTGCCTCACAAGAATTGGGAGGGGTGGGAGGTGGGGGTCTATTGGGGTTCGGGGTTAAAAATGAGTATTGGTAAAGGGAAATGTGTTTGGTATCTACATGACTGAGACCTAAACCCGAAAGCTCTGTAACTTTTCCCACAGTGATTCAATAAATAAATAAATTATAAAAAAAAAAATTGAAGAGAAAAAGAAAAAAAGAAAGCCCTTTCTGAGAGCCCACCAGGTTCAAAGGGAACACCACCTGAGAGGTATTCCAGAGCCCTTCCTGACTTCCCAAGGGCAAAATACCCCTTAAGGTGTTTTTCTCTTTTCCTCAGTCCAATAACTATCAACATCTCAATACTAGTTATTTTTGTATAGACACAGTAAGAGATAACATTGAGGCTTGTAGGGCAGCTCTCCTGGGAGCATCTTGCCACAGACTCAGACAACAGCACTCATTCCTAACCCTAGCAGGGTCCAAATCTAGTTATTACTTTTTGGATCATGACACCATTTGTCCATGACCAAGCTCTTAACTTGTAGTTAAGCATCATGGTGCTTTGGCCAGGCCCATCTCGATGCCAGGGTAGCACATAGCTTACTGCTTGCCCTGGTTCCATCCAGTCCCTCCTCGGGAGCCTGCTTATAGGGCCACTAGGAAGTAAAGGGAACTGAGGCTTAGGTGAGAAAACAGATGCCCAGGAGGGAAATATCACTGAGAGTCACATTACAAAAGCATATCTTCTTGTTTCCATACAAAAAGGACATTGCTCTGAATAAACTATGCAAAGGACTTAGGGAGAAGAGAAAAAACAAAAGTCAACAGAGCACAAAGAAAGTTACAAATAAACACAGAGCAATAGAAGCACTGTGATGGGAGCAACCCAATAAACCTAAACTATCTGAGGCTATGCAGGAAGGACAAAACAGTGTTACCCTACAGCCTCCCTCCTCTTTTCTCTTCCTTAGACACATTAAACACTGGTCCTGTGAGCATCTCCCCATAGCATCAGAGGGGTTCCTGCTCTGCACCATCCAGCTCTTAGCTCTGTGGTGGAGGCCTATCTAGTGTACTTGTTTGGGGCTTTTGGGAGGTCGCCTGGCCTGAGTCTCGGCAGCCCCTTGGCCTGCTAGAGCTGATCTTTAGGGCCTACACCTCTTAGCCTCACACTGGCGTAGCTGTTGTCCTTTAAGACATCGCAAGACTTAGTAACGTTTCTCCTACTTGTCTTTACTATTTAGGCCACCTGTGGCACACATGGTCTCCTGTTCCCTCCCTTGCCTGCATCTCCCTGACTGGAGACCCTCTGCTGAAAGTTTCTCGGGTGCTTCCATAGGACCTGGGCTTGCCCCTTTCTCCTCCAACCTCGAAGGGGATCTTGAGTGATAACCACATCAAAGTTACTTGTTTGAGAAATTTAAATTTATCAGTTATTCTCATTTGCTAAAATTTCCACCTAAAGTCCTGGTTACTATCCCCATGTTAGTGTTCCGTGCCTTTACCATCGGAAAACGAATGGGTACAGCCTGCCTATTTCAGCCTCAGGATCCTGATTTTGTTTATTTATTTATTTTTTGCTTTTTGGGTCACACCCAGCGATGCACAGGGGTTACTCCTGGCTCTGCACTCAGAAATCACTCCTGGTGGTGCTCAGAGGACCATATGGGATACTGGGAATCGTACCTGGGTCATCTGCGTGCAAGGCAAACGCCCTACCTGCTATGCTATCTCTCCAGCCCCAGATTTTGAAATGAAAACACTGACAGTATCATAAAACATTTATGAAAGGTACAATGCACTTGCCTCCTCTTTTGAACCACTCTTCAGTATATGCACTATGAGCACAGTTCGTCAAATCCAGAGGGAGGTGCCAGACTTGTGAGAGCAGGGTGGACTGACTCACTAGAGGTGTCCAAACTCCTTTTGTCTTTTAGCCACCTGGTGTTGCTAGTGAGTCAGTTTCTTTTGTTACCTGTGGCCTGGGGATGTGTGGGAAGGAGGGACAGATGCTAACTCTTCTGGCCTGCCTTGTCCTCTAAAAGGCTCATGGGAAGAGTGCTCAAACTGGCCCAGGGTACCCAGGTCCCCAAAAGAGGACTTTTTCTGATGTGTGATGTCTTCAGCCTCTGAAGGAATGGCTTTACAGTTAGCCCCAAATCCAAGCTGAGTTTTTTAAGGAACATGATTCCTTGATAGAACACATCACATGTGTGGAGCTCTGTGTTCCTTGCCATCCACCACAGTTTTTCTTTTGTGGTGATAAGAACTTGGAACTCTAGACCTCACACATGCAAGGCAAGTGCTGTACACCAAGCTCCATCTCTGGCCTAGGAATAGTTATTTATTTATTTATTTATTTATTTTTATTAGTGAGACATCATGAGGTACAGTTGTAGACTTACAAATTTTTGTGCTTGGGTTTCAATTATGCATTGATCAAATACCCATCCTTCCGCCAGTGCCCATTTCCCACCATCCAAGTGGTACTACATGGAAAGTATCATGTTAAGCGAAATGACTCAGAAAGAAAGGGATAGACATAGGAAGATTGCATTCATCTGGGGAACACAAAGTAACAAAATAGGAGACTAATACCCAAGAATAGCTGAGATTAGTACCAGGAATTTTACTCCATGGCTAGGAATAGATTTTTTTTGGGGGGGGGTCACACCCGGCGATGCTCAGGGGTTACTCCTGGCTTTGCACTCAGTAATCACTCCTGGCGATGCTCGGGGGATCATATGGGATGCTGGGATATGGGCCGACCTGGGTCGGCCGCGTGCAAGGCAAACGCCCTACCCGCTGTGCTATTGCTCCAGCCCCTAGGAATAGATTTTTAAGGATTTCCCCCGCCCAGTAGACCGAAAGCACTCCAGGGGAAGTAGTTTCTGCTCAATTCAGTCCGAAAGCCTTGGAAGCATACCCACAGGCCAATAGCTGACAGAGGGAATTCGTGGGGCTTATAAGAGTGCCTAGGCCATGCCGCTAACACCCAACTTTCACTGGCTTTCTCAAAAAGTCCCTTGGAAATCCCCAGCTGCAGTCCTTCACGTCTGACCCGGACGTGGCTGCTTGGTGAGAATGGAAACAGTTGTGGGGAGGGGAGACGGGAGCTGTGTGCAAATAACCACACTTGGGCTGCCTCAGCCCCATGCGGCGCTGGGGCCCTAACTGTCAGCTTTGCAGGAAATGAAAGACAGGCACTAGTGGTTGTGGGGGAGGGGTGGCAAGTTGCAGGGACTGGATTTCACAGACGTTGTGCCTCAGAGACTCTGCCTGCCACCTGTTTCTGAATTTGCTTGTGTTCCTCTGCTGGTCTTTAAACCTGTTTATGGTGCCGCTAGTCCAGACAGTAGTAAGTTATGGTGCTGGAGTCCTAGAATCTGAAGAAACAGAAACAGGATTCGTTGTTGGTTCTTCAGAGCCCCTGAGAGTGAGCAGTGCTGTGCGGAAGAGGAGGTGCGGGCACTGGTATGGCTGCCCTGAATTCGGGGCCACGAGGGCTACGTTCTGCCCATTGTGTCAGCCAAAGGTCTGCGCCCTTTGAGGAGGTCTCTTCTGCCCAGTGGCTTGGTTTCCTTTGGTCTCCTGCCAGTGGTTTGGCTTCTCTACAGAAAGGCAAGGGTCTTGCCTAGTTCAGGACTGATAACAGCAGCGAGCAGACTGCCTCCCAGGCCTGCTTTTCCCTTTTTCTCCACTCCCCACCCCTTTGGAGGCCCGAAGGCGAGGTTCCCACAGCCTGCAGAACTCAACCCATCCTTCAACAAGGCAGGGAGAGTTGGAACATTCTGATCTTGGAGGGAAAGTTTCTGCAACTATAATGGGAATGGGCTGTTGAGGGCCTGAGAGCCTGGGGCTTCTCTGTAACTGAGGCGTTATTCCTTAGACCTGGTCATTTTCAGCCTGTCTGCAATCTGGCTCAGTCCTGATCCCCTCCTTGAGAACCTGATCTCTGTGTATCTAAGTGTCACATAATGCTTATGAACATTAAGATGATCCTTTATAAATTTGGTTCATGTTTAGTACCAATAAAGCCTTTTGTTTAAATTGCCTTATACAGTTGACTAAAGGATTTTCATTGCATTATCTTTGCTTTGATTTTTGGGGGGCCACACCTGGTGGTACTCAGGCGTTCTTCTGGCTCTGTGCTCTGGGATCACTCCTTTCAGGACTCAGATCCCCATATGGGCCACCAAGCATCGAACCCTGATCAATTGCATTCAAGGCAAGCGCCTACCTGCTATACTATTTTGCAGCTCCTTTTTGCATTATCTTATTTGACCCTCACAATATTCCTTTGTCATAGTTAGCATCCTTCTTCAGAGAGGACATTCAAGTGATTTGTCCATGAGCCAGTACTGCAGCTTGAGCTCCACTATTGTACTTACCACCATTTTGGTCCACAAACTGTTTGCAGTGATTATGCCTGAACGTAGTATTTGTTCCATTCACAAGTTTCCCACAGGACTAGCATTAAGCATTTACCTTATTGTTGAGTGAAAGTTGCATGTCCTACACACTGATGATCCAAATTATCCTTCTCCATTCATCTATACATAATTCCCAAATCTAAAGCTGACCAAAGAAGGAGGAAAACTAATGAACCTGTGCAAAGTTTGGGAAAGTGGTCTGTGTCTCCAGCTCCCGTATGACTGCACCTTCCAATCGACTCCAAGAGCTCTTATGTATCTATGGGGCTCATAACCCAACCCCATACCCTCCATTCTTTCCTCTGCCTGTTTGTTTTTGCCATCTGCCTCCATTTGAGGTGCAATTACCACTCTAGTGGAACAGACTTCTGTGATTAAAATATAAGTTTCCAACCAGGCATTGTCCTGACTATACTGCATCCATTCATCTGCCTGACTTTTCTAAGTCATATCTCTGTAGCACTGTCCTCCCGTTGTTCATCCATTTGCTCGAGTGGGTACCAGTAACGTCTCACAACAAATTATGAGACTTGTTGTTACTGTTTTTGGCATATAGAATACGTCATGGGTAGCTTGCCAGGCTTTGCTGTGAGGGCGAGATTCTCTCGGTAGCTTGCCTGGCTCTCCGAGAGGGGCGGAGGAATCGAACCTGGGTCAGCCGCATGCAAGGCAAACGCCCTACCCACTGTGCTCCAGCCCAAATCATATCACTTCTCTCAAAATTTCCTCTCTAAAATTCAGGTGATCTTGGGCTGCAGAAAATACGGTGCTTCCCAGGGAGGAAGGGTAAGCAGAGCGAGGGAAAAGGGTAGAAAGGATAAACAGGTCATGAGAATGGCACTTGAACTTTGGTGATAGGTGTAGTGAGGCTTTTACACACAGTTATGCAGCTGTACTTCTACAAATTATGAAATGCTATAAGCTAATGGTTAACCAATATAATTTCTAATGAAAAATAAAACCCTGTTGACAGAACTATGCTTTTAGGTGGTGCGATAGTGGCTACCAGTGAAAGATGGAGTGAAAGAGAACCCGAGGGGCTCTTCGGTGTTAGGTGTAGTCTGTTTCTTGATATAGATGCTAGTTATATATGTCAGTGCACTCTGAGTAGTGGTTAAATTGTACTCTCTCTCTCTTTCTGTATGTGCGATGTACTTAATAAATTCATTTAAAGGTGCAGTTCTGGGGCCAGAGAGATAGTACAGCGGATAAAGAGCTTGCTTTCCAAGATGATCAAAACCAACTTGGGTTTGTTCCCCATACCCTATATGGTTCCCCAAGCCCACGAGGAGTGATTGACCCCTAAGTCCAAAGCCAGCAATAAGCTCTCAGAAAATCCAGGCGGGCCTCTGTTTCCCAATAAAAAGTGCAGTTCCCAGTCCCTCCCTCTAAATGGTTCTGAGAATCAGATACATTAGCACTGCACTGCACTGTCCTCCCGTTGTTCACCGATTTGCTCGAGGGGGCCCAGTAATGTCTCCATTGTGAGACTTCTTGTTACTGTTTTTGGCATATCGAATACATCATGAGGAGCTTGCCAGGCTTTGCAGTCAGATACATTAATTTTGGTAAAACATAATTTGAATGCTATATACTGCTAAATGCATAAGAAGTTATCATTGTCCTAAATTGTCCTCTAGATAAATTCTAAGTATGTGTGGCAAGAATGTCATTCCTGTAGTATTATTGAACAATTAATATTCTAATCCATCATACATAGATTTTTTCCAAGCTGAACGTTTCCTTCAAGCACTATGTCTTTTTAAAGGAGGGATGAGGGTGGTTTTGGGATCACACTTGGCAGTATAGAGAGTTATTTCTGGTGGCTAGGTTTTGGTGGGCAGTCATCATTCCTACTGGTGTTCAGGGGATATTAAGGGGATTAAACCCAGGCCCCAGACATGTAAAGTATGTGCTGCCAGCCTTTGGGCTATCTCCCACCACAGCTTTTTATTTTATTTGTAATCCTTATGTTCTAATTTTAGGTGTATGGGTGGGTAATGTTTGGGTCAGACCCAGCAGTGCTCAGGGCTTCCTGCTGGCTTTGCTCAGGGAACCATATAAGCAACCAAGCATTTTAATCCTGTGCTATCTTTCTGGCCCTGTTCTTATTTTTGATTACATATGCTTTTAAAATACATATTTCCTTGCTATTTGAATATAAGATTTTGGATAAAGATATTTTGGCTAAAAGCCACTATTAGAAAGCTGTTTTTGTGTCATATTATGCGATTCTGGGACTGATTATTTTCCTACCTTCTGGGTTCATAGTGGCTTATCAGCTATCATTTTTGTTCATGTGTGTCTGTCCCTACGCAGTCTTGTTTAAATAGAGCAGAGGCTGGAGACTGGCAGCAGGTAGGGTTCTTCCCTCGCATGCAGCCAACCCAGATTCAATCCCCAGTATCCCATACATCCCCTGAGCACCGCCAGGAGTGATCCCTGAGCATCGCCTGGTGTGGCCCAAGAAACCAACACATAAATATATAAAAGAAATTTTAAAAGTAAATGCATAGGAGAGCAGACCTTCATACTTAGTAGGAAAAAATGGCTGTCGGGTGAGGCAGTAAGATTTGGACGGAATAAGAAAAGTCCATGGCTACCTCCTCCTCCTGGACTGGGGGTTCTGAGGTCTTCCCCCATGGGAGAGTGAGTCGGGAATGACAGGCTGTGGACAAAGTGAAGCCAAACCATACATTGAACCCAAGGACTGGCAAAGTTATGGCTCAGGCCAGCCCCTTACTTTGTAGGTAAAAAGATAGTGGCCCAGAAATGGTCTTAGCCAGTCCACCTTCAAAAGAGGGTTCTTCAGCTTGGTTTTGCCTCCAGTACTAGGAGGTTGGTTTTTTTTTTCTTTTTGGGTCACACCCAGCAATGCACAGGTGTTACTCCTGACTCTGGACTCATGATTTACTCCTGGTGGTGCTCAGGGGACCATATGGGATGCCGGGAATAGAACCTGGGTCAGCCACATGCAAGGCAAACACCATACCCGCTGTGCTATCGCGCCAGCCCCCTAGGAGGTTTTAAGATCCCAGAAAACTTGCTGTAAACATAATGAAAATGGCTCTCTGCTTAGCAAGATGACAGCATTTTGCACAAATGTAATGGGTACTTCTCCCCTCTAGACCTCAGCATTCTTGTTCTCAGCACTGCCCACTTTCCAGCAGGAGCAAAGAGCTCAAGCCCCTGTCCCCCTCGGTGAGCGCCATTCCACGGCATGGGGGTGGAGGGCCTTTAAGAAGTCAGGAAAGTGGCATATTTCAAGTCCTATTTCAAGTATCTGCGGGTTCCTGCTTGTTCACTTCTTTGTGAGACAAAGAACTTGAGGAAAGAGCTTCAGACGCTGGGGTGGTGATACCCCAGCTTCTGTCCAAAATGGATTCCTCAAAAAAAAAAAAAGTACAAAATGGATTCCTCCTTCTCCACCGCTGCCACCCTGGCAACCCTTAAATAGCACAGCGGGTTGGGCGTTTGCCTTGCACGCAGCCATCAGGGTTCGATTCCTTTGCCTCTCTCGGAGAGCCCGGCAAGCTACTGAGAGTATCCCACCCGCACGGCAGAGCCTGGCAAACTCCCTGGTGGCGCATTCAATATGCCAAAAACAGCAACAACAAGTCATAATGGAGATGTTACTGGTGCCCGCTCGAGCAAATCGATGAACAAAGGGAGGACAGTGCTACCCTGCTACTCTCTGAAGGAAGTTAGTGCTCTGGGGCTACTCCTCTGGAGAAGAGGTTTAACTGTCACCTCGGGGCTGGAGTGGAGAAGTGCTGAGGGGAGAAATGCAAATCCAGGCCTCTAAGAGAGGAAGAAGCAGCGCCTGAGCTGTGGTCACAGCGGAATGGGGGAGGCCTGAAGCAGGAGAGTGAACAGCTGGGAGAGGCCCACAGCCAAGGCCCTGGGGCAGGCAGCTGCCGCACGGGCACTTTCTCTGGGCGGCAGAGGGGACTCACTTCCTCAGCCCTGCACCCAGGGAGATGGGAAGTGGGCCCTAGAGAAGGGAGGGTATGGGTAAGCCCCGTCCCCCATTAGTGAGCCAGAGAGCAGGTCTGTCTTGGGGACCAAGCTGACACCGGCTAGGCCCCTCAGTCTCCACACGTGACCCCCTTCCTGCTAGACCCCCGAGGAGGCCAGAGTGGTCTCCCAGGGGCTCACGGCAGCAGGAGCCCAGAGTAGGGAGAACAACCCTTGGGCCAGCTGCCTGTGTTACAACCATGTGCTCCATCAGAGGGTGATTACCGGGTCCTAAACCGGTAAAACGCCCGTTACTGCTTTGATCCTGCTGTGAGGCACCCGTCCCTTTTCACAGATGAGAACACTGAGTTCCAGCTGAGCGACTTGCTCTGGGCCAGTGGTCTGGACTGACGACACTGGGGTTTCCGCTCAACATCCTTCCGCCCAACCTCCAAAGTCTGCCCTGGCCACTGGGGATCCAGGATTCATCACCTGGGCAGGGGTCTTTTTGCCCCCTAAGTCCTGTCCTGCTTCTGGTCTACTGAGCTCAGTACCAAAGTCTTCTTGGGACGTGAGGGCCTCAGCACCCCTCTGTGCTCTCTCACCCTCAGTTCTTAGAGGGAGGGCCTGCCTCCTCTTCACCCCCCACCTCAGTTTTGCCCCAGGCCTCTCACCTTCTCTGCGCCCCCCCCCCCCGCCCGCCCCCCCACCACAACCCATGACGTGCTGCCTGCACCCATTGGCCAGCCTGAGAGCATTTGCCCTTATTTGGCCAGACCAGGCCAGCCGGTGCCACTCCCCACCCAGCACCTCCTCTCTCCCCCCCTCACTCCCGCCCCCCCCAGGACTGTCTCTCTCACTTCGTCTTTTTGAGGTTTGCTTCTGGGGCCCTGGCAAGCGTCACTTCAAATGCACTTTCTGGTTGAGTCACTTTTTAACGGCTCCCGGGCTGCGAGCTGCTGGGGGCCCCCAGCCTTCCTGAGCAACCTTCTTTCTGGCTGCTTCATAGTCTGAGAAAAGGGGTTCAGTGGCTACTCGATGTTGGAAAAATTTCCACCTCCCTCCTAATTATCTGTTTATATGCCCCCCATGGCACCCCCCTCGACATTCTGGGGTGTGTGAGCTCTGCCCTGGGTCCTTCCCACCAGACCAGGCTCCTGAGGAGACCTGACTGCATTCTCAGCGTGGAGGAGCCCCTCGTGGTCAGCCTGGCCCCGTGTTTTGGGAGCACTTGGTGGACTCTTGAGGGGACAGAAATGGGGTGCAAACTACTGGTGACTTTTTAGGAAGATGAGTGACCTGGTTGACTTTCCTGCTCCTTGTCTCTGAAAGGAGAATGCCACCCTGTAGCTCACGGGTCAGCATGATGCTCCAATCTAGATCCAGAATGGAGGGTGTTTCACAAGGTTCTTGGGTGCCTGGGTCACTGCTCTCCCCCAGCTTAGGGGGCAGTGGACTGAGCAGCCCTCCCAGCTCTGGCTCTCACCACTCACCTGCTTTTCCAGCTGTCCCCGAGGCAGAGCTGCAGGAGGAACAGACACAGTGGGGCCCTCTCATCCTTAGCTCCTGCACCCAGCCACGTGTGAAGCGGGAGGTTCCACTTTTGTCCCTTCCCACCCACCTGCTTCTGTGTGATGCTGCAAGTGAGCTGCTTCTTCTTCCCTCCTAGGTCTTGGGGGCCCCCTTGCTCTTAGGGATTTTCTAGAGCACAAACAGGGCCTTTGGTTAACCTCCATGCTTTCATGGTTGACGAGCAAAGAATGAGACTGAGACCCAAAGCTACACATTCAATAGTCACAGAGTTGGGCCTGCGCTTCTAGACTCCTGCCTCCTTAAGGTGAAGCTGGATGTATCCAGTCAGGTGTGTGAGAGAACACAATGGGTTCAGAGAGGTCACAGGGACCCTGCCTAGCACCGTCTCTGTCTCTGTCTCTGTCTGTCTCTGTCTCTCTCTCTCTCTCTCTTTCTCTCTCCCCCCCCCCAGCCCTCCCTTCTTCCCTCCCTCCTCACCCCCACCCCATTTCCTTGTTAGTGTCTCTAAGAAGCCTTGTGAAAAACTCCATTCCCAAGCTCAGGGCAGCCCTCCTCATGCCTTTTCTGCCCAGCCCAGCCAGCTCTTTCTCTTAGACTAGTTTGCTGCCTGGGCTTGCTGCCTAAAAGGACCCGGATGCTGTGGTCCAGAGAACCGAACCTGAGCCCCGGCAAAAAGCCTAGTAGGCTGGCAGGGTGCCCTTTATACTCTGGCCAGAGCTGGGCAGGAGGGCATGAAGTGGATCCTGGGTGATGCCTGAGCAGTGTGGACAGGTTGGCAGGAGTGTTGACCTTCTCTCCTTTATGGATATCTCTCAGCACTCCGGCTGCGCCTCAAGTTCTGAGATTAGCTAGGGGAACCTCCAAGGCACTGAGCTGACCTCTGCAGGGACCACAGGCTGTTTTAGTTTTTTTTTAATTTTATTTTCGGTTTTGGGCCACACCCAGTGGTGCTCAAGGTTTACTCCGGGCTCTACGCTCAGGGATCACTTCTAGTGGGCTCAGGGGATCACATGGGGTGCCAGGGATCCAGCCCAGATCAGCCTCATGCCAGGCAAACACCCTACCCACTCTATTGTCTCATAGGCCTCCGTTTTCGGTTCTTGAGGCACTTCCTTCACTCAGTGCCTGCTTACCTCTTGGCCCCACTCTGGGGAGGGTGGCAAAAGTCCCCACACTGTGGAATATTGATTCCAATAATCTGAGTCTCATTTTGCAATGCCGGGGCATGAGTTTTCCTCCTTTGCAGCCAGACTTGTCCAAATGCTAGCTAGCTCCTGGGAGGGCGGGTCTGCTCTCTTCTGACTTCCTGTTTGTGAGTGGTTAGGTCCTGCGGCTTCTCTCTTGTTGTCTCTCACAAGGCAGGTTATCTGGGCTGCCATCTCTGCCCGCTGCCAGTGAGGGCCCAGGCCCTGCAGCTGCAGGGGAAGGCTTAGCTTTCATCTGGGACTTCGCATCGGTTTCTAGGCTCTCCTTCCAAACGTTCTTCCATTCGACTCACTTCCTCCAGGAAACCTCTTGTGAGTCCCTGTGCCTCTGAGCTAGCCCCCTCGGCACCCATCAGCTGGACCTGTGGGCTCCGCCATCTCACCCAGGCCTAAATTTTTCTTATTGCTATAATGTCATATGGGACATTACAAGAGGAAGAATACGTGTTGTATACTTCACCCCCCTCACATTTGGAGCTCACTCAAGTCAGGTTCAAGTGTCCCAGCAGACCTGGGGCTCCAAACCGACTTGATAAGAATTGCTCCTTCACCCTCACACACACAACCCTTGCTCTACATATTTGTGTCTTGCGTATCAGATTGGGATGGGCCCTGTGTCTTTCTCAAGCCCACAGCCTCACTTGGCACAGAGACGTCTGCTCCTCAGGATCAGCAGGGCTGGGGAGGGACTGAGGGATTATGAATCCAGACCCCAGTGGCTTTTGGCCTGAACCTGGAAAAGAGCTATCCTCTGCTTTCTTTTTCTTTTTCCTTTCTTCTTCTTTTATTTGTTTGTTTGTTTGTTTGTTTGGGGGCCATGCCTGGTGATGCTCAGGGCTTACTTCTGGTTCAGTGCTTAGGGATCACTCCTGGCAGTGATCAAGGAATCATATGGGGTCTTGAGGGTCGAACCTGGATTGTTTGTGTGCAAGGTAAGCACCCTACCCACTATCCTAGCGCTCTATTCCCTGCCCCATGTATTGTTTCTGAGACACCCTCCCCCCCCCACACACACACACAAACACTCCCTCTTATCTTTCTCCCTACCTCTCCTTCCCTTTGCTAGACTGAGCAAGAGTAAGAGTGTCAGAACTAGAGAGAAGCTTGGAGGAGATTTTATAGCACAGTCCAAGGGAACTAGGATCACCCCAGAAAGCCTGAGTGAGCTTGGACCCACCACCAAGGGACCACACTGCCAAACGGCTGAGTTGAAAAAATCAGCTTGAATTCTCTCCCTTGCAAGAGGAGTCAAGAACTTTCTTGCCATGGCCATCATCAAGGGCTTAGTTTCTCTCATTTTGAGAAACTCAGGCAGCCGGCAGCTTTGTGGGCAGGACTGGGAGTTTGGTCTCTCTCACAGAGGCATCTGTGCTCTGAAGTGGATTCCAAATCCCTCTGTTCCCCCTCCCTAGCTCTGGGAGCCAGGTACCCAAGAGAACTTTTCCCTGAAGGAGGCAGGGGTGAAAGAGTCGGGGGCTACCATTGGAAAAGTTGAAATGTTACCTTCAGTGGCAATGTGGATGGAACTAGAGGGTATGTGAGCTCAGCAAACTCATGCAAAAGTATCACTGTCATTCCGTTGTTCGTCGATTTACTTGAGCAGGTGCCAGTAACGTCTCTATTCCTCACAGCCCTGAGATTTTAGCGGCCTCTTCTTACCCATCTTTTATTTTATGAATGGCATTTTTTATTTGAAATGTTGGTGAAAATTGTTCATATTTCAACATGTTATCTTTTTTAAAAATTTTTATTAGTGAAACACCATGCTTACTCATCTTTTGCCAATGATTGGAGGCTCTTTCAGGGCTAAGGGAGTGAGACCTATTGTCATTACTGGTTTTGGCATATCGAATACACCGAATGCAAAAATAGGAGAAAAAATACCTGTTAATCTTACTCATTTCTTATATATAAGAGGCAAAATACAATAAAGGCAAGTTCCAATTCAAAAAACAAAACCTACAACCCTGACCACAGAGCTTAGGCTACTAATGGGGATAGTAAATAGTGTGGAAAAGGTAGATGGAGTCCAATCTATGGAACTGTTTGTTTGGAGAGGTGGATGGGGTCCAAACAATGAACTGTGGCGGAAGAATATTGGCTCTCTGAGGTGATGCAACATTGCCCCCCTCACATACAATATTCCCAGTCTTGTAATATTATCCCAGTAAATAATGAAGTTTTAAAAATCTGAAAAAAAAAAAGAGTGTGGGGCTACCTCCCTCAAGCTGGGCCTGTAGTCCCATGTCACCACAGTATTAGTGTGTGTGTGTGTGTGTGTGTGTGTGTGTGTGTGTGTGTGCGTGCACGTGCACGTGCCCACCATCACTCAGTGCCCTCCCACAGGCCCTACGGTCCATCCTGGATCCCGCCTGTGGGCTGCTCATGCCTGGGGCAGAGTTTCTGGTTCAGTATAGGTCTACTCACCTGGGTGGTTCTGACTGCCTCCATTCTTTATCAATCCCTGCCCCTTTCTCAATCAAGGTTTTGACCCAGGTCGTGGTCTGTTCCTCCCCCTATGAGGTGCCGTAGAGCAGGGTGTCCTTACTGGGTTAGCTAGAGCTCCAGGACCTGGGACCCTGCCTGTCCTTGCTCATTTCCATTTCTCAGGGGGGGCAGGCACCTGCGAAAGCCCCAACCCTTCCAGCAACCTCCTGGCCTCAGACACACTGTGCATGTAGAAGCTGCATGAGACTCCTTCCAGAAAACAAAACTTCAGTCGGTGGTGGGCTTTGACCTTGGCGCAGAACCCTGGTGATGGGCGAGCAGCCTTTGGTTCAGGAGCAGACCCTGGGTGACCTGCGACCAGCTCAGGCTGGGAAGGGGGCAGGAGATACTGGTTCTGGGAACCTCGGGTGTGACTGGCCTGAGGGGCTGGAGAGTTGCCCCTCACCCCATCCTCCACTCCAAGGCCAAGGCCATGAGGACACCCTGAGCAGAGAATGAGGAGTGGGGTGGGGGTTGTCCAGAGGAGGAGCCCTGTAGGGTGGGGGTCCGGGAACGCAGGTCACTGCACAACTTTGATATTCTTATCCTCTTATCGCCCAGGACAGCCACTTCCCCTCCACCCAGGCTCTGAAGCAGAGGGGTCTGTTAAAGGCGCACTGGCCCCTGGCCTGCGGCTGATCAGGCCACCCTCCTCGCTGCTCTCTCTTCAGGCCCTCCAGAGAAAGGCTCCTGTTTCCCACCTCTATCCAATCAGGGATAGAGCCGTCTTCCAGGTCTCAGAGCGCCTCCCCTGCAGGAGGGAAGTACTGAGCAGTTTCCCTTCCCTCTGCCATGCCACTCCAGTATTCTCCGAGATCCTGAATCTGAAAGTTCCCTAACGTCTGTGTAGGCCTTACCCTCATGGGGGAAACCTATGGCCTTCTGGGAAGGATCACAGGTGATTCTCACTCACTCCTACCCCTGCGCCCCCCACCCCATTCCTCCATTCCAGAATCAAGCCCCCACAAGGCTCAGAGAACGTGGGGAAACTGTGGCCCGGACCCACACCCTGTGCCCCTCCCCAACTCAGGGCCCCTGGGATGGGCAGCTTCCTGCCTTCCCCATGGGGAAAGCGGGGGTGGCATGCAGGTGGGTGGGCCCCCTGCCCACATCCGGTAGCTTCCTTGGAACGGCTTTTCCCTCCATTCCTTCAAACCCTTAGTATCAGCCTGAAACCCTGGCCCTTGCCGCTGCTCTGCCCTGCCACCCTTGCCCCACAAGACACAGAGGCCTAGTTCAGTACTCATGGGGCCCCCTGGCCCGAGTGTCTCCCCAAAACTGTGCTGAGGAGCCAGGCCTAGTTCTTTAGAGCCTGGAGTTGGGGGAGGGGTGGCTTTGTTGGGTGCTGAGGGCCGTTGTCTGTGTGAAGAGTCTTGTAATGTTGGCAGGGACCTCCGTGAGCAGCTCAACCTCCATGGTCTCTCTGGGGAGCAAATAGAGGCGCTAGAGTGTGGGCTGAGAGCACTGTCCCAAAGCAAGGGAGTGTTTGAGCCTGGGGTCACAGCACAGGGAGTTGGGGGAGGGCTAAAGAAAGTCCTTTTCTGGTGTTGGAATGCTGGATTCTGGGTTCTGGGGGGCCCTGAATCTCCCCCAGACTCTGGAGCCAGCACCATGGGGGAAGGGCAGGTCGGGGTCCCGGAAGCCACCTGCCAGGGTGTGTGCGATGGTCCCACCACCCGCCCGCCACTACCCAGCCTTGTCTCTGGTTTCCTGTCCGTGGGTCCTCCCCAGGGAGGGGAGGGGCGCGCTAATCTCCACTGTGGTGGAGGGGCGGGCTCCGAGACCGTTGGGCGCCCTGAGAGCTGGCCCACGTGGCCTCGGGGTTATAAGCCCTGCCCGCGCTGAAGGGAACCCCACTTGGAAGCCAGGAGCACAGGGCTTGCTCCTCTCCGCCTGCGGCCTCAGGTAAGGATCTGAACCACCTGGCTCCTCAACTCCGGGGCGCCTCGTGGGGGTGAGGGGTTTGGGGGGCAAATCATGGCTGGGGCGCTTTGGGGAGGGGGCCTCGGGAGCTTGGGTACCAACGCTTACTAGCTAACATCTAGGCCAAGAACTCACTAACCCTCAGACCAGTCAACCGTCCTAGGGGGTGAGCATCTCACAGTCCTGGGGCTTGACTTCCCTCTAGATCAGCCAGGCAAAACGCCTCCTGGCCCTGAGATGAAGAGAGAGTCTAAGGGTCCGAGGCCTTCGAGGACAAGGGCTAGAATGTGGGGTGGGAATGGCAGAGGGTGGGCAGAAGCTGCAAAGGGGGACCCGTTTCCGCGAGAGGTGCCTGCGTGTCCCCCTCCCGCCATGCAACATGGCCGCCATCTTTTCTTTTCCTTTGGTTTGGGGGACACACCCGGCTCTGCTTGGGGCTCTGCACTCAGGGGGTCACTCCTGGCAGGGCTTGGAAAGGAAATATGGGGTGCCAGGAATCAAACCCAGCTCCGCCGTGTGCAAGGCCAGCGCCTGCCCCCTGTGCTACCTCGCGGACCCTGGCACGGACCCTGGCATCATTTTGGCGCCAGCTTTGGGCGCCTGCCCGCCCACAGAGCCGGGGACTGTCTGGTCCTGGACGGGCACCAAGGCCGGGGAGGAAGAGGGGCCTCTGGCTGGCTCTGGAGGGTGGGGAGCAGGGCTGGAGGGTCAGAGAAATGGGTTCTAGGGTGAGGCATCCGGGAGGAAGTGTGGTCCCCACCTGAGAGTCCCTGAAAGGCGAGGAGGGGGATGGGGTGGGGCGCTGGGGGGAGGGAGGGAAGAGGGAACCAAAGAGGAAGTGGGGGGAGGGAGGTAGAGGAGGAAAGGTCTGGCGCCATGCTGAGTCACTGCCCACAAGGCCCAGGAGGGCAGGCCCTGGGGGGCCGCGGATCGGAGCGGGGTGGAGGGTCCGAGTGGGGTGGAGGGTCCTTAGGAGGCCACGGGGAGGGCTGGAGTGGGCTTTCTGAGCAGGTGTTAGGAGGAGCAGGCGGCCTGAAGAAAACCTGCAGACGGACAGACAGACAGTGCAGTCACCCATAAAGTAGAAAGCACTACTAACAGCACTGGAGGGTGTAGTGTTTCCTACTTTATGGATGAGTGTACTGTGGGCTTCGGAGACCACGCCGAGGCCGTTGCTCCACTGTCGCCATCTTCCTCCCCGTTGGGGGTCACGTGTGACAGGTGAGTCCCTTGGCACCCTTCTCCTCACCCCCACCACCCTGCCCAGGCCCCTGAAAGGCCTCCACTGCACCGACACTGCCGCTGCTCCCAATGCCCATCGTCCGAGGAAATGCCACATCAACTCCTCGGCCATGCCGAGGCTTGGGAGGGCTCGACATCCGGACCCGCTGCAGCTGTGGAGAGGCCCCGATGTGGGGGACAGAGGCCAGACCGGAAGGGCGGGAAAGAAGGGGAGATGGAGGGGAGTGGGGAGTGGTGTCAGGGGCCCCAACATGAATAAAGAATGGATGTGTTTCTCTTTTGTCTGAGACTTTGTTGCTGGAGTGGGAGGCTGACAGACACGCGGGGGTGTGGGGGGTGCCCTGGGGTGGGAAGGGAGAACCACACTCATGCTGCTGAGGGAAGTGGGTTTGGTCCTGTGATTTAGGCCTGACCAGGCCTCTTTTAGCAGAAAGAGTCGGGGCCTGGGGTGAAGATCTCCCTGCAAAGCAGGAGAAGGGGCAGGAAGACTGAGGCTCATGGTTGCCAGGGGCCCTCCCACCGTCCCCACTAGCTCTGGCTCTCCTCCGCCCTCCTCCACCACTTTCAGTTTTAGCTCAAGAGAAGTCTAGCAGATGCTTTGGTAGTGCCAACATGCTGTGGCACACACACTCTCCTATGTAGGAGAGGGCAGAGGCCAGTAGAGAAAGTAACCCCCGGGCCTATATGTGCCGCCATCATACATGAACAGTGATAGAGAACACAGGACCTATTCCGTAGCATACACACACCACACGATACAAACACACATGTGACCCACATGAAGGGCATTCAAGTACACACAGATGTCCACAGAATAAAGACACTGGCACCAACACTTTTCCATATTGTGACCTTCCTATGTGATGGTACATATGAAATACTACATAGTGATACAGGTAGTGATAGAGTTTTTGTTTGTTTTTTGTTTTGGGGCTAACCCCCCTGGAGTGCTCAGAGCTTACCCCAGCATATGAGCTCACGGGTCAACTCCTGAAGGGCTTGGGGGACCATATAAGGTTCTGGGGAACAAATCTCTGTCAGCCATGTCCAAGGCAAGTGCTCTAGACTAGCTCTCTAATCTTGGTATTAACAGATATAAAAACATGTCATTGTTTATTATACATATTTACATAACCTTAAATCGTCACTTTATGCGGTTTAAATGACAGTCATATATGCATATTATGACATGAGTGGTCATATCTACCCTCATACAATCCTTGCCTCACATACATACATGTAGACATATACATACACATGAGCACCCAAGATGTCTCCTGAATATATAATAGCACACATACACACACATATTTACATGTGTGTAAGAACAGAAACGACAGTATACTGCTATAATCTTATCCAGAGAAGTATGATTTATTCTGTAAATGCAACTACAGATCATACGTATGCTCAAGCGGCCTTGACATAAAATCAGCAGCACACATTGGATAGAGCTGCACAGACTGACCTGTACACTGAGTTCGGGAAATGAGGTTTCACCTCTTCCCCATACATCCCGGCACCAGTTTCATCAGCTCTGTCCTGGGTGGCACCCACAGTAAGGGGGGGCTTGAGGTTACGCAGTCCCTGCTGCTGCTGTTCCCCAGAAATGCCACACGGGGGCTCCCGACCTTGGCAGAACCGGTCTTGTGGGCAGATGGACTTGGTTCCATGTTCGGAGGAGGGGACAGGACTACCTCCCTAAATCTCTCGCTGTCGCCCTATCTCTGTGGACTCCACTTAACTCGCTGGCCCCACATACAGGCTGCGTTGTGGCTAGAGGACTTCTTACTTTCTCGTTCCTGAAAGTCTTCCCCCAGAGCAAAACACCTAAGGCCAGACAGAAGATGAACTTCCTGACCCAGCTGGGCACAGCTAGCCAACAGGCTATGTGGTCTCCCTTGCTGGCTGAAGATGTTCAGGCAGTCCCCAAATGCAGTCTGCCAGGAGGAAACTGAAGCAATTCTCTCCACCTCCTTCTGCCTGTGTCTGCTTTCTCTTTCTGCTTTCATCCTCTTGATTTCTCTCTCTCTCTCTCTCTCTCTCTCTCTCTTTCATTTTAAATCTCGTTTCCTGATCCTCCCCTTCTCCATCACAGGATCGCTGTCTGCTGTCTGTCTTACCATTCTAGTCTGTCTCCACGGGCCCTAAGCTGGGGTTGATGGAGGGAGAATGATCTGCAGCCTCCTTGCTCCTGTCACCACCGAGGAGGTGAGGGGTGCGTGAGCACAATGGGTGGGAGGCTCGCTGTGCGGACGCAGGCTGGGATCCCATGAGGAACCTGCTCTTTCCTCCGGCCCGCCCGACCCTGCCTGCTGGTCCAGCCCACCAGTCCAGCACTGTCACCATGGAAACTAGCAGCTGACTTCCTATTGGTGGGCGGGAGGGGAGGGGAGGGGGAGGGGAGGGCTGCCTCTTCCCTGCTCACCCCTCTATTCTGAGGCTCAGCCCTTCTCCGCGCCCACCATCCCTGGGCTCCAGGACCATTGGGGACCCCCTGCAGTCCCCAGAGCTGAAGCCAGCAGGGACAGAGACTATGAGGCAAGCAACCCACCGACCCAGGCCTCCTTAGATCCACCGGACCAGCCAGCGAGAGTGAACAACCTCGGAGAGAGGAGCCGGAGATAAAGGAGCTCAGCGGACGGTTGGGAAGCACCCTCGTCAGCTCCCGCAACCTTTGCCAGGCTGATGGATGGCCAGACCCACCGGCTCTGAAGGACTCACCACCGACGCGCTCAGCTGCACAAGGCTCAGACAGATACACCCAGTGACAGCATCCCACACTGCACAGCCCTGCCATCCAGACACCCCCACACACAGAAGCCACCGGGAACTCTGAGGCAGACACAGCTGGTGACACACAGCTCCACTGCCCCCAGCACACACGCCTGGGGGCAGCATCCTCCAGAGACAAGGCAAACAGACCTCACAGACAGACCTGGACACACACACACGCCCTCCCCACCACGTCGTTTTTGTGGCCTCTGCACAGCCCCCCTCCATCCACGGGGACACCCTCGCTCTTACACACACACACACACACACACACAGCTTGGAGCCCACAGCTCACGGACCTCCAGCTCCAAGGCTGCATCCCCGACTCCTGGAACCTTCTTTGTGGGTGAGGAAGAAAGGAAGAATTCGGCCCAGCCCAGATGGAGGAACCCCGGTGAAGCCCGGAGAGGAAACGGTCTAGCTTGGCATGATCCTCATCAGCCCGTCCACTTGGCTGGGTGATGTCCGCCGGTCCAGGAGTGGGGGCCCCTCAGCTGTATTATGGAGCAACTGACGATCCTGCCACGGCCTGGGGACCCTGGAGCCATGGAGCCTTGGGCACTGCCTGCCTGGCAGAGCTGGACACCAAGCCCGGGGGGTGAGCCGGGAGGCCTGGCCCCGTGTCTTGCCGACACCCCGGCGGTTCTGCAGGTCGGAGCGCTGAAGCCCGAGGAGAACTCTGAACCCGAGGGAGCCCGTAGCTCTGGGTCTGGGGGGGACATTGACCCTGAAGGAGTCGAGACGGGGCTGCCCGCGTTCCTGCTGCCAGGGCATGAGCAGGTGGAGGCGTCTCCAAAGGTAAGGACGTTCGGGAGGGCTGGGGGTGGTGAGGGCCTTCTCCTCTGCCCATCAGCCCGGGCTGCTGCCCACCGCTCCTCCTCTCCTGGCCTGTCTCGGGTCCTGTGTGTGGACCCTGCTCAGTAACGGGCTGTCTTCCCTTGGGGCAGGAACCGCTTTTTTTACCACTTGCCTGTCCTGACTCGGCCTCTTCATCTACATCCGACTCTGCCTCTTCCCCTCCCTCTGTGAGTCTCGAGACTGTATGTCTGTCTCCTTCCCCCATTTCCTCCCCCACCAGTCTCCATCCTTGAGGACTGGAGGATATGGGGGGGGTGCTATACAGTTGAATTGCTGCCCAGGGGCAACAGAATCGGGGAGGGGGCTCACTATTGGGATGAGTGGGGGCAGGATTTGGGGAGGTGTGAGCAGCTCTTGTATGATGGTGGCCTGGGGAGGAGATTTGGGCCCATGAGGAGGCTGGAGGGTGTGCCAGGAAGAGTCAGGGATGGGGAGGGGGCCTCAGACTGAGGGGGATGCAGTATGGGCAGGGACCATTCAACAGCCACCCCTCTGAAGGCCTGGGACTGGGGGAGAGCCTTCTCTCGCCCCCAAGTCTCCTTGGACCATGAGCACGAATGCGTGAGAGCTCTGGCCAGGTGGGGAGGGGGTCCTGAGGCACTGCCCCCTGTCCTCTCCCACGCCAGGCCAAGCTGAGCGTGGGCTTGGGGGACAGGCCCCCTCTGGAGCTGCTGAGGGCTCTGGCCGAGCTGCAGCAGCGCTGTGCCATCCTGAAGGAGGAAAACCAGATGCTGGTGAGGTTCAGAGGCTCCTCGCAGTTAGAGGGGTTGGGGTGCGGGGAAGCAGAATCGAATGTCCTCCCTCCACCCCCTTGTCGCAGGGATGTCCCTCTAAGTCGGGGTGACATGGAGGCAGCATGATGCCAGCCCCCACAAAGTTCCTAGCTAGAGTAGCCCAGAACCCAACGGGGAGCTGAGAGCTCTAGCCTGGACCAGTGGGGGTGGGGGGTGCACCCCACTTGCCTCAATTCTGGCTGAACTCTGGCCAGAGGAAGAGCAGCTTCCCTGAGACGGAAGAGAAGGTGCGGAGGCTGAAGCGGAAGAACGCGGAGCTGGCGGTCATCGCCAAGCGCCTGGAGGAGAGGGCCCGCAAGCTGCAGGAGACCAACCTGAGGGTGGTGAGGAAGGCTGGGTGGCAGGGGAGAGGGGAGCTAGGGCTGGGCAGGGGGATGGGGGACTTGGGAGTCAGATCCAGGCAGGAGGGCCCCAGGGTGGGGTAGGGGGGCCAGCTCTGGCCCAGCCCGGAGAAGGAGGTTTGGGTGCTGGCTGGGGCAGGGGAGGGAAGCCTGGGCAGAGAGGAGCAAGCTTACCACGTGCTGGAGCTGGCTGACGCCTCCCGCTGAGCTCATCTCTGGGTGCAGAGCCCGTGGGGGCAGGGAGGAAGCCCCATCACAGAGGCAGCCCCCAATTAGCAGCATCCTGGGGACCTAGATTAGGATGTGGAGTTAACCCTTTTATTCCTGCATGAGGCTGGCGGGGATGAGAGGGCAAGCGAGGCTGCTGATCCTCCCCCAATCAAGGCTCCAGACACAGGAGGCCACCCTCAAGGGCTTCGTCCCAGGGCTGACGGGCCTTCCCCCTCCTCTGGCCAGGTGAGCGCCCCGGTGACCCGCGGGGGGCCCAGCGCCGAGTGGTGTCGGAAGGTGCTGGCCCGCCAGCGAGCCCGGGACCTCAGTGAAACGGCCAGTGCCCTGCTGGACAAGGACAAACAGATCGCCGCCCTGCAGCGGGAGTGCAGGGAGCTCCAGGCCAGGCTCACGCTGCTCGGCAAGGTGCGAGGAGTCCCAGCTTAGAGCTGCCAGCTCGGCCCCCACTCGGCTGTGGGCTCGGTGGTCTGCGAGGGGGAGAGAGAGGGGATGCTAATGAGATGTAAATGTAGCGGGAGGTGGAGGCTGCCGGGGAGTAGGTTCCCCTGGCAACGGCCCAGGTGGGAGCCCAGAGCAGGAGCCAGAGCTGAAGGGGTGGAGCCCGGGAGGGAGTCCCAGACCCGGGAATCTGTCGGCTTCAGAGCTGGTCAGCCCGCGGGTCTGTGGCTAGACAGGGAGAGCGGGGCTCCCGGGACACTTGGCCTGGTGCGGGGCACGCCGTCATGGTCCACTCTCTATCCCTGTCCGCACATGCATGGGCCAGCAGAAGCATGAGGCTGTGCACGCGCGCGCGCGCACACACACACACACACACACACACACACACACACACACACACGTCTGACGCGGGGCCCTCTGAAGCAGTGCTGAGACCTGATTCCTCCCCCGGCCCCCATCCCCCAGGAGGGCCCCCAGTGGCTGCACGTGCGGGACTTCGACCGGCTGCTGCGCGAGTCCCAGCGGGAGGTGCTGCGGCTGCAGCGACAGATCGCCCTGCGCAACCTGCAGGAGCCGGCCCGGGCCCGGGGTCCCGCGGCCCCCGCTCGCGCAGGGGCGCCCGCTCCCGGCGCCCCGGGAGAGGTGAGCGCCCGCGCCAGGGCAGGTGTGTGGGTGTGCGTAGATGGGGGGCTCTGGGGATCTCCCCGGGTCTCGCGCTCGGAGCCCACCCCCCGCCCCCAGCCCACCCGCGGGCACCCTTTCCTGCGTGGCGCCCACCCCGGGCATCTCTGCGCGCCCTGCGCCGGCGCCCCCGCGGGCCCGCCCCGCCGCCCCTGCCGCGCCGCCAGTGGTACGGCCCGGCTGCAAATCCCTGGTTGCCCTGGCAGCCACCCCGGGGCCCTGCCCGCGCCGCCGCCTCCCGCCGCCACCTTCGCGCGGGGACGCCCCCTTCAGCACCCGCCTGGTCCTCCAGGCCCGGTCCGCGCCACCCGCGGGTGGCGCTGCGTCCACCCACCCCGCGGCGCTCCAGGTATGGGCGACCCTCCCTGGGTACTGGACTCAGGCCGCCAGATTCCAAGGGCTGGGGACCCTACCCTGAAGACCCAGAAACGGGAGATCTGGCTCTCCTGATTCTCTCCACTGCCCAGCACTTAGGTCCATCCCCTGGAAAGAGGGGTGAGAGGAGGGGGCGCTGTGGCAGCCAACACCTCTGGGCTCAGCCCTGCCTCTCAGCATGGAAGGAAGTGGCATCTCCCCACCAGGCCTGTGCTTCCCCAGAGTGGGCAGGATGAATGGGGAGGGGACAAGGTGGGCTTGTGGGACAACCAGGTGGGTGGTCTGCCCAGCTTGCCCCGCTCCAGCCCAAGCCCAGCCTTGAATGACCCAGATCCATGACCCAATGGCACATCCCTGGGGCCCTCTTCATTCCTGGCCGAGGGCACCGGGACAGTGACTGAGAGCAGAGCCCGTGGCCACCAGAGCTAAAATGGGACAGATTTGGCCTGGATAGGGGGACAGTTTCCCAGGGCTCATGATTCTCGGGACCTCAAGCACCAGGGCTGGAGAAAACGGGTACCGCTGCCGTGCTTCTGCTTTAGCTCGACAGGAGGGGAGGGAAGGGCAGGCAGCACTCCACCAGCTGGCTGTGAGATGGGGTGGGGACCTCTCAGGGACAGCTCTGGTGGGAAAGAGGGAGGGGGACAGGCTGCTGTCCATGCCTGCCAGCCCCCTGCCCCTGGGCTTCTCCAGGCCACCGTGCAGGAGGATGTGGGGAGCCCACCTGTGGTCCTAGGGGAGCCAGAGAAAGAGCAGAGGCTGCAGCAACTGGTGAGTCCCGGGGCTGGAGGAGACACTGGGCACGCCCCTCCACCATCAGAAGCCCCCCGAGCCCACTCCCATCCCGATCCCCACCCCGCAGGAGTCAGAGCTCTGCAAGAAGAGGAAGAAATGCGAGAGCCTGGAGCAGGAGGCCAGAAAGAAGCAGAAGCGATGTGAGGAGCTGGTGAGCACCCCAGGGCCCCCTTCCCCAGGCCCGTGGGGCGGGGGTGCCTAAGTCTGTCCTTCTGTCCTGCGGGAGTCTCCTTTCCTGGTGGGTGCAGGCTCCAGGTGAGGGAGGAAGGCCTTGCCTGGAGCTCGAGGGGGTCTTCTGAGTGGGAAGAGGAAGACTGGGTGCCGGGCATCCTCCCCAGCTCCCGTGGTCTCTCAGGAGCTGCAGCTGCGAGAAGCCCAGGATGAGAATGCCCGCCTGGCCAAGGAGAACTCTCGGCTCACTGGGAGAGTGGAGGAGAAGGAGCAGGTAAAGCTCTGCCCGGGGCTGGGGAGAGGGGAGGGGGGACTCAGAGAGGAGGGGGGACTCCTGTGGTGGGTCTCCTCCAGCACCTGCCCTGAGCTAGGCGGGAGGCTGGAGGGGCGTCCTGAGTGGGAGTCCTGCACCCTGCCATGCCCCTGCCTCTCCAGGTGCACTGGGAGAACGAGGAGCTGAGGGGCCAGCTCCTGGGGGTGACCCAGGAGAGGGACTTGGCCCTTCGCAAGAGCCAGGGTCTGCAGAGCAAACTGGAGAGCCTGGAGCAGGTGCTGAAGGTGAGGGGGCCGAGCAGGTGTGGGGGTTTGGGGGGCAGCATTCGGGGGTTCAGGGAGGAAGCAGAACTAGCCCTTACTGGACCATTGGGGTCTGAGGGCCAGTCCTGGAAGCACCAGCCTCTTTCCTGCTTGTGTCTGCAGTTTCTTATTTATTTATTTGCTTATTTGCTTATTTATTTATTCATATGGGGGGTGTGGGTCATTCTGGCTGGGTGGGGGGGCTTGGTGGCCCTCGGGGGAACCAGGGCCACATACCCTTCTGTTTAGCGGACGGAGCCCAGGGTTTCACACGTGTGAAGAGTATGCTCTACCACTCCGCCACGCCACAGGCCTCGGAGCCCTATTTGACAGTGTTTATGTGGAACCAGAGCCACTGAGGCTCCGTCCTCAGCCACCTGCCCTAGAAAGGGGGCAGGGGGGCAGCTCTGGCCCTGACCCCGCGTCCTGTGTTCCAGCACATGCGGGAGGTAGCCCAGCGGCGGCAGCAGCTGGAGCTGGAGCATGAGCAGGCGCGGCTGAGCCTGCAGGAGAAGCAGGAGGAGGTCCGGAGGCTGCAGCAGGTAGGCAGGCAGGAGGGGGGCGGGCAGGCTGTGGGGCCCTGCTGAGTCACCCACTCCTCCCGGAGCCCTGCCTGGAGTGGGTGGGGGGTGGCCAGGGCCAGGTCTCTGACCCTAACCCGAGGCCTTGAGGAGCCTAGCGGGGCAGGATGGGGAAGGAGAGAGGGGTCACTCCAGGGAAAGCCTTCTGGGGAGGGGGTGCCGGATGGCATGCCCGATATGGTGTGTGTGCGGGAGCTCAGGGCTCCAGGCGATATGACCAGGAGAGGGCAGGACAGATGGACCCAGGAGAGGCTGGGCCAGAGTTGTCAGGCCTTTGGCTATGGGTATGTTGCTCGGAGCATGTGAGGCTATTGAAGAGGCCAAGCAAGAAGGTCATTTGGCAGCAGATGGAGGGCGGGTGGGGGGAGAGGGGATGAGGGTGGGGTGTTTGGGTGCAGGTGGGAGGTGCTGTCGCTTGGGTGAGGGTGCCGCAGTGGGGACAGAAGCCAGGGGGAGTGGACATGCTGTGGGGACTGTTCAGAATCAGCAGACTGGGGGAGGGGGCTGTAGCCGAGTCCCCGCTCTGTATCCCATCTGCTGGGTAAAGCCTGCTGGAGAGAGAGAGGGAGAGTGGGAGCTGAGGGACAGAGGGACAACAGATCTGAAGGAGGAGACCGGAGTCCACGCTGGGCATGTGTGTGTGCTCAGCGTCTCGGGGGAGGTGAGGCTGAGTCAGGAGTCACACATGTGATCCACTCTGGCGGAGGGGACGCCTGGGAGAGAGCACATGTAGGCTACAAGATGAGCACCCTGATACTCAAAAGCAATAGAATGCAGAAAAGGAGCCCCCAGAGGGGTAGGCGGGAAACCAGAGCGTGGATGTCCCAGAAAACAGAGCACGTGGCAGGCCGGCCTCTCCTGACCCCATTCTGCCCAAAGGCAGGACTCTGAGTGGGCTTGGGGGAGGGTGGGGGAGGAGCAGAGGAGCCTTGTCCCGGCCCCATCCTCCTTTGCTCTTCCATCCCCCTGAGCACCCCCTTACCACGTTGCCTCTTGTCCCGCAGGCCCAGGCTGAAGCCAAGAGGGAGCACGAAGGGGCCATGCAACTGCTGGAGGTAGGCCTGGCATCCCCGGAGGCTCGATGTGTGGCGGGGGTGGGGTTGCAGCAAGCATCACTCCCTCGCCCCCCCCCCCCCCCTTCACTGGCCTGTTTCTCCAGCCAGGGCTCATTCTCCTGGGGCAGGGGGTCAAAGCCTCCCACAGCTGCCCCGACCCGGCTGCCTGCCGAGATGCCCTCTTCCATTTAGGACCTGCTCAGCGGCCAGGGAGCCAATGGGTGGCATTTATGTGGGCGTCTCTCCGGGTAGTGACCCTTCCTGCTAAGGGCTCTAACCTCTCTCTGTGTGCTTTTCTTCCTTGCCTCAGTCTACCCTGGATTGCATGCAGGTACACCTCCACCTCCTCCACCTCTCCAGGGGGGCTGAGCTGTAGTTCTTCCTTTGGCGTTGAGGGATTCCAAGTCAAGTGGGGGGACTAGTCAGCAGGTAGCAGCACTGAGAAGCCATAGAGAGGTGGAGATGCCCACAGGCCGCCCTAGAGCCACCTCCGTACCTGCACACACAGGGCCCACCATTCCCAGGAGACCTGGACAACCTCCCCCAACCCTGCCTGCCCCGTGACCATGGGTGGTATGGGGGAGGGGCTCGCCCAGCTGTTGGCATTCTCCTGAAGCGTGGTTGAAGGCGGTCCCTTTCCCATCACCTAGATGTCCCAAGCTCCTGCAGGGGATCTCTGCGGGGACCTCTCTGAGGGTAGAGATTTGGGTCACTGACTGTGGGAGGGGCACAATCCTCGCTGCTGCAAAGACTCCTGAGGTGATCCTGGGTGGTAACAGGGGCGGGCCCGTCCCTTCTGGCCTAGAAAGTGGCCGGAAGCAGGAAGAGCCTCTGTCCAGCAGGAGCTGCGGGGTTTGAGGCCGGCCCCTGGCAGGGCTCGGGGGGCCTCTCCTGACAGCACTGGGATGGAAGCCCCCGAGTCCAGGGCACACGCTCTGGCCCTTTGAGCCACCTCCTGGCCCATAGCGCAGACAGTGTCAGGCCATGGGTGCAGGTGGACAGTGGGTGCCCAGCATGGTGCTGGGTGGGTGGGGCTGTCGGCTGGGCCTGGCGGCTCATGGTGGCTTGTGGGGCAGGTCCGGGTCCGAGAGCTGGAGGAGCAGTGTCGCAGCCAAACCGAGCGCTTCAGCCTCCTCGCCCAGGAGCTCCAGGCCTTCCGCCTGCACCCTGGCCCCTTGGATCTGCTCACCTCTGCCCTGGGCTGTCCAACCCTCGGGGACCACCCCCCACCCCCCTGCTGCTGCTCCACACCCCAACCCTGCCGGGGGGCCGGCCCCAAAGGTAAGGTGGGCCCCAGTGGTGTTAACCGGGAATTCCCCAAGCCTGGAACCAGAGAGGTCTAGCAACTCACCCAAAGCCACACAGCAAGGGAGAGCCACACCTGTAAGCTCTCTTGGAGTCTCAGGGTACTGCTCTCTTTCTGCCCACCTGGGGCCAGGGGGTGACTGGGCCAAGGCAGCGGCAGTCAGGAGCCAGCAGTGTGGGCTTCTGGTTGTTTGGCACTGGGGGTCAGTCACTTGGGGTTCTGCGTTGGCACACACTGCGACACTCCGTGGGCCAGAGTCTTCCAAGCAAGCGTTATTCCAATAGTGCATCTCAACAAGCTGCTCTAAGGACCTGAGAAATGATGACTGAGTTCCCCTAGTAAGTTCCCCCCCTTATTCTCCTCTACAGGAGGAAAACTGTCTGTGGGAGGTCTGACACTCCCGCCTCCAAGCCTAGAGTTCTGATACCACCCACCCCAGCCCGATCTCCTCCCAAGCCCCTTGCTATCTTCTCTTTAGATGACCTCCCACCGGGTTCCCCTGGTCGATGTACCTCCAAGTCTTCCGAGCCTGCCTCTGTCCACACTGCAGGAGGCCCTCGAAGAACAGCCAAGAAGACAGAGTCTCTCTCCAACTCCTCCCGCTCTGAGTCCATCCACAACAGCCCCAAGTCTTGTCCTACTCCTGAGGTCAGGAGTCCTGGGGGATGCAGGGATTTGGGGGTCGGTTCTGGCCCTTCCTTGGGGCAGCTGGGTGGATTCATTCTAGGGAGGTGTCTCTGATCTCCAGGGCCTGCTGCTGGCCAGACGTCAGGGCCAGCTAGCCACACCCCTCTGGGTCTCAGAGGGGCCCTGAAGTCCTGGGCAGGCTGGAGGGAGACTCTTTGGCGCCAGGAGCCTCATAATAAGACTATTCACAAGAGCACGGCCGTGGCAGAGGCAGATGGTTGTGTGAGAAAGCCCTGGAATGCCAGTCTCACTGTGTCTGAGGCAAGCCGCTGGCCCTGGGTGGCCTCAGTTTCTTGGCCTAAATCTTGGTGCTAAGGATTCCTTGAAAAAAATGCAAGCCAAGTGTGTGGGGCACACAGAGACCAGTTTATACAGGGACGTTATTAGGAGTGCCAAGGGCTTTGACGCCACTCACAACTCTTCCCAAACCCTGCTGAAAGTGGAGGTGATCAATCTGGAGCTCCCATCCTGTCCTCCATCTGCCCTGCTGGTGATGCCAACCCCAGGCCTCTGCTGCCCCCTGGTGGGCCTGACCAGTGTGCTGGGTCTGGAGACCGAGGGGGCCGGAGGGGGAGGTGCTGGCTGTCTAAGGAGTTCCCATCGCTGCCCTCTCCCCTCCCACTCTTTCCCATCAGAATGTTTCCTTGCATTTAACCAGAAGGAGACAACGTGCCCTTTGGACCCACTCTGGAGTGGCCTGATGGTCTCTGATGGGGAATGGAAGGCCACGGCTTGGGGAGGGTCCTGTGTATCCCCCCACTCACCCTACCCGGGGCAGTGGGGCGCTGTCAGTCCCCATCGTTGGCTGCTCAGGGGCTGATTTGGAAAACACTGGCACATCTCCGCCACCACACCTGGTCTTTGACTACTCAAAGCAATGGGCCTTCCCTCCTGCGGCTCAGCCTGGAAGTCACCTGCTTTGCACGTGGGCCCTGGGTCCTGTGGAGGAACAGGCCTTTCCTATTCGCCCAGGTGGACACAGCCAGTGAGGTGGAGGAGCTGGAGGCAGACAATGTCTCCCTGGTCCCGGCAGTGCCGGAAGGCAGCCGGGGCGGAGCCAGGATCCAGGTCTTCCTGGCACGCTACAGGTGGGTCCCTCTACCCTCCCCCTCACCTTCCCAGTGTTTGGCATGTAGAGGGTAGAAGGGGGTCTCTGAATGTGTGGGGGGTACAGTGAATCCAGTCAAACATGCCAAGGTGGACCCAGGGAGCGGCCACTGGAGGTAGAAACTGAGGCTCCTACAGGGCCAAGTGCGTGGGGCGGGAGAGGGTGGGAGTTAGCACGCGGTTCGCTTCCTCCCCTGCACCTCCCTCAACAGCTACAACCCCTTCGAGGGCCCCAACGAGAATCCGGAGGCCGAACTTCCGCTCACTGCTGGCGAGTACATCTACATCTACGGCAACATGGATGAGGATGGGTTTTTTGAAGGTAGGAAGGCAGAGTGGACATTCTGTCCACTCCCTTGCTTTGAAAAGCTCTTCTCCCCCAATGCTCATCTTACGCATCCTTCCTGTTCCCCAGCATGCTCCACCCCACTCAGCCTTTCACACCCAGCTAATGGGCATCGGGCGGGCCCAGAGAGACAGTACCCGGGGCTGAGCACACGCTTTGCATGAAGGGTGCCTGGATCCGTCCCCGACACCACCTTGTCCCTTGAGTTCTGTAGGGAGAGGCACCTAAGCATGGAAGCAGGTGTAGCCTCCGAGTACCTCTGGGTGTGGCTCCAAAACCTTAACAGAAGAATCAACAATATAAGGTGTACAGAGAAATGGGAGGGAGTAGGGAGAGGGGACAGGGTCCAGGGGACGCGGAGAAGCTGGTTTGCTGTGGGTTGGTCCCAAGCCTCCCACAGCACAGACTATGGACAGGGTATCCCAGGAAATAGAGACTTCTGTCACTTTCAGGTTGCTCCAGGGCAGGGTTTGTACTAGTGAGAGTCCACCTGTAGCAGAGACCCGAGTCTGGACTCTGGGTCGGGGGTAGAGGTATCCAGTGGCTCCCAGGGCGCAGGCTACACCCTTTAAAACAGGGAGGGCAGCCCTGCAGCCCTGTGGGAACTGCGATGAGGTGTGAGGTGGGGCTGGGACAGGGTGAGGACCCGGACGGGGCGGGAAGGGCCGTGTAGGAAAGAGGCTAGAGCTACTACTTGTGGGGGAGGGCTTCCCAGTGGCAATAGGGGGGCCAGGGGGTCCTCTCGGCGGTGCATGGTCCCCTGAGCTGGATGGTTGAGTGCTGTGGCCTGAGGATGTGGCGCTGCCTGGGCCCTGCAGTGCCAGGCGCCACCCCATGGTGGTTGGCGGTTTCTAGGGACACTCCAGGCAGTGCTTGAAAGACCACGTTATGAGGGAGATCCAAAGGGGACCCTGCACAGGGGCGCCTTCAGCCCTGATTCCTGTGCTCTCTCCCGGGATCTCCTTAATCGTGTGTCTTGTTCGCAGTGCTGGGGATTGCCCAGGTCTCATGTACACAGTGCCTGGGCTTTGCCCCTGCCCTAGAGGCTGGGGCTGACCTAAAGCTTTGGGTTAATAAGGCCAGGTCCTCAGCATCTGTTTAGCTTCTCTTTCCTGGGCCTGCGTTTTGAGTAGCTGCTGGGAATGACTGGAAACAGCTAAGCTCCCCATAGGGATAGATAATGGAGAGCAGGATTAAATAGCTCCTAGAAATACAGCTTTTTAATGAAAACAAACAGAAAACGCCATCACCTTCTTTTAGAGAGTGCCAGCAAAAGCATAACTATTAATTAACTCCAAAGTATTAAAATCTGAACTGTGCAACCTGGGGTAGGTTTAAAGGTACAGAAATGACTGGAGAAGGCCCTACTTCTGGTGGGGGGGAGGTGGCGTTTTGGCCACACCCAGCAGTGTTCGGGGGTTACTCCTGACTTTGTGCTAGGGGATTGAATTGGGGTGGGTTGCATGCAACATAAATGTCTTAACTCCTACACTCTGTCTCTTTCTGGCCCGATGGTATTTGTGTGTGTGTGTGTGTGTGTGTGTGTGTGTGTGTCTGTGTGTATGTGTCTGTGTGTGTGTCTGTGTGTGTGTGTGTGTGTGTGTGGGTGGTGGGTGGTGGTGGTGGTCAGGGGGTGGTGTTGGTCCTCCCAGCAGTGCTCAGGGCTGACTCCTGGCTCTGCACTCAGGGATCACTCCTGGTGGAGTTTTGGGGAACCATATGCAGTTGAAACCTAGGTTGGCATGTGACCTATCCACTATACTGTTATTGCTCTGATCCCTGGCCCAGTGGCATTTCTTGGCAAACTTCAGGCAAGTGCCTGCTTTGACTTTGCTGGTTCTACCTGGGCTGCTCTCTCAGTGTCAGTCAGAAGCTTCGGAAACATGACCGAGGTCCCAGTACCAGCCTTACTGTCTGGTGCGTGTGTGCGCGCACGTGTGTGTGCGTACGTGTGTGTGTGTGTGTGTGTGTGTGTGTGTGTGTAAATGCACAAGCATGCACTTTTTGGAACCACACCCCAGCAGTGCTGCGGATTGAACCTGGAGGTCCGATACGGAGCATGCACTCCAGACCCTTGAGCCATTCCCTAGCTCTCCTTATGACCTGTGTTTGTGACGCCTTCTGCCTTTAGCATTGCTTGGTGCTAGTTCTGTTTACTTCCAAGGGCTGCTGAGCAAATAAATGGCTTTTCCTGCTCTGACGTCCAAAAGTCTAAAGCCCCGCTGGGGGCTTCAGGGGAGTGTCCATGCCCTGTCCTGTCCACCTATAGGGGTCCCGAGTGTCCCTGGCCTTTGGCCACATCTTTGATCACTAGTCACATGGCCTCTTTGTGGTCTTTCTGGCTCTCCTGTAAAGACACTTGTCATTGGATTGAGGACCCACTCAGATAATCTAGGATGATCTCATCTCAAGCTCCCTAACTTAATTACATCTGCAAAGATGCTTTTTCCAACTATGGTCATGCTGCCCAGCCCCAGGGGTTAGGACAATGTTTGCAGCCGTGTTCAAGCCTCTGCAGTGCTCCTATGAGCTCATTGTTGAAATTCTGAGAGAAGCTTCTTCATGTCTTCACACCACCCCTGGTCCCGCCTCTTTTCTCCTAGCATAAACAGAGGATGAGTGGAGAGGTGGGTGGAAGGGGGGCTGCAACTCAGGCCCACCTGCACTCCCGCTGAGCCCTAAATCCTTTCTTTCTCTCCTACCCAGTAAGGCATTGAGGCCAGCAGCTTCCGTTCCCAGGAGTACCCTCCTCTCTCATGACCTGAGACTTCACTCAGTTTCTTCCCTTTTTTTTTTGCTTTTTGTTCATTCATTTGTTTGTTTTGGGGCCAGGTCTTCTCCTGGCTTTGTACTCAGGGATCACTCCTGGTGGTACTCAGTGGACATACGGGGTACCTGGGATCAAACTTGGGTTGGTGGTGTGCAAGGCAAGCACCCTACCCACTGTACTCTCATCACAGCCCCGTTCCCTCCCTTTTTGGCATACCTCAAACAACAAATACTTTGCCACACTTTACTGCCAGGTGTCCAGGGGCTCATTTGGAGTGCCCAGTTCATACCAGCCATGCTCCCAGATCCTGGCTCGCTGTGAGGCCTCATTCCTCCTTCATCCCACCCACACTACTTCTTTTCTCTGGGACACATGTCTTTTGCTCTAGGATTCCTGCCCTCACCCCAACTGATGGTCACTTCCCTTGGAAAAGCTGTACTTTCCACCGAGGGAAGGTGTGGGTACCCTGTACATCCAGAGTAGAATCTGTTTTCTTAAGGACCTCTGCATTTCTGTTCAAGTTTTAATATTTTGTTTTTGTTTGGGGGCCCACCCGGCAGTGCTCAGTGCTTACTCATGGCTCTGAGCTTAGGGATCACTCCTGCTGGACTTGGGGGGGGGATAATATGGGATGTTGGGGATCGAACTGTGTTGGCTGCATGCAAAGCAAGCACTCTACCTACTATACTATCACTCTGGTCCCCATTCTTCAGCTTTTTAATAGGAAAGTTTCAAATGTACAGAAAAATAGAGACTTGTCTACTGAGTCATCAGATCAGATTCTATGCTTGTTGACATCCTGCTGTCGTTGCTGTATCCATCTGGAGATGCAGAAAGGAAGCTGATTAAAAGCAAGTCGTAGAGCTGGGGATGTGGCTCAGTGGTAGAGCACTTGCTCTCTGTGTGTGTGTGTGTGTGTGTGTGTGAGAGAGAGAGAGAGAGAGAGCGAGAGAGCCTAGCTTCGATTGCTGTCACTCTAAAAGACAAGCAAGGAAAGAAAGAGGAAGGAAGGGAGGGAGAAAGAAGGGACAGAAACAAAAAGGGAGGGAAGGAGGGAAGGAAAGAAGGAAGCTAAACCTGCATGCTTGCACATTCGCCTCCTTTGGCCATAACCATGCTACTACATCCCTCAACTTCAGCTCAGCAGATCGTGCAGTGCTGGAAATCCAACCCAGGGCTCCTATGAGAGCTCCCACAAGTAAAGCACGTGTTCCAGCTCTTGGGGCCATCTCCTGCCCCACTATTGTCTTTTTCAGATGTTGCTTGAAGCAAATGCTCATGACCCCTGCTGACCACTTACTGCTCTATTTTTTTCTGTCCCTGTCCCACCTGCCAGGGGAGCTCATGGATGGCCGCAGGGGCTTGGTCCCTTCCAATTTTGTGGAGCGTGTGTCCGACGATGACCTCCTGACTTCCCTTCCAATGGAGCTGGCTGATTTGTCCCACAGCTCGGGCCCGGAACTCAGTTTCCTGAGCGGAGTCGGGGGTGGCAGCAGCAGTGGGGGTCAGAGCAGTGCGAGCCGCAGCCAGCCCAGACCAGAGGATGAGGCTGCGGGGGATGCACTCAGCCTGAGCCCCCCGCCCGAGGGCCCAGGCGAGCCCCCAGCTGTGCCTTACCCCTGCCACCTGGCGGTCGTCAAGCAGCTGGCCCACAGCGTGGTGCTGGCCTGGGAGCCACCTTCCGAGCGTGTGGAACTGCAAGGGTACCATATCTGTGTGAACGGGACACTGCGCCAGGCCCTGGGGCCGGGCGCGCCCCCCAAGGCTCTTCTGGAGAATTTGGACCTGCAGGCCGGGCCCCTCCACGTTTCTGTGCAGGCCCTCACCAGCCGGGGCAGCTCTGATCCTCTGCGCTGCTGCCTGGCGCTGGGTGCCAGGGCAGAGGTGGTACCCAGCCAGCTGCGGGTCCATCGGCTGACCGCCACATCTGCTGAGATCACCTGGGTGCCCAGCAACAGCAACTTGACCCATGCCATCTACCTCAATGGGGAAGAGTGCCCCCCGGCCCGCCCCAGCACCTACTGGGCCACCTTTTGCCACCTGAGGCCGGGCACACTCTACCAGGCTCGAGTAGAAGCTCAGCTCCCGCCTCGAGGGTGCTGGGAAGCAGGCTGGGAGAGGCCAGAGCAGCGGGCTGCCACCCTGCAGTTCACCACACTTCCAGCAGGTATGTAGGTGTGGAACAGCGACGGGCACTGCAGGAAGACAGGCTCTGGGGGATGGGAAGCCAATTGCCACTGGCATTTTCAGGGAAAGAGCACTGGTGTCTCTGCCAGAGAGAGTCCTGCATCACTGGTTTTTTCTTTATTCTTTTGGGTTGGGGGCCACTTCCGGCAGTGCTCAGGGCTTACTCCTGGTTCTGCGCTCAGGGATCACTCTTGATTAGGCTCAGAGGGACCATATGGGGTGCTGGGGATCAAACCCAGGTTAGCCATGAGCCCTACCCAGTGCAATATCTCTTTGGCCCCCATGACTGATTCTTGGACCCTCCTCTCTCCAGGCCCTCCAGATGCCCCCCTGGATGTACAGATAGAGCCGGGGCCCTCCCCAGGAATCTTGACCATCAGCTGGCTACCAGTCACCATCGATGCAGTCGGCACCTCCAATGGGGTCCGAGTCACAGGCTATGCTATCTATGCGGATGGACAGAAGGTATGGCCTGGGGCCCTGCCCACCTGTGCTGGGGGGGGTCCTCCTTGCCATGCTCAGAGATGCAAGGCTTGGGGGCTGGAACATTAACGGAAAGATTGGCACAGAGCATGGGCTTTGGGAGCAGGTGACGTGGATCCACTGGGATTGCCCCGACCCCTGCAGTGGGAAGCCCTGTGGTGGGGTGGACCAGGGGCCCGAGGCATAGGGGCTGTGCTAGCCAGAGCTGGCCACTGCGTCCTCCCTCTGGGCCAGCTCTGCGTCTGCTCTCTGTCCCGCAGCTCATGGAGGTGGCATCACCCACGGCCGGCAGCGTGCTGGTGGAGGTGTCACAGCTGCAGTTGCTGCAGGTGTGCCGCCAGGTGGCCGTGCGCACCATGTCACCTCACGGCGAGTCGGCAGACTCGGTCCTGGCTCCCGTGGGCCCGGCCCTGGCCGCAGCCTGCCTGCCAGCCAAGCTCGCCTGCACCTCCCCACGGTCCGGCCTGGAGGCCCGAGCAGCCCTTGTTCCAGCCTCCCCGGGACCTGGAGACTCCAGTTCTCCTCGCCGGCACATTGAACACCCTGGAACTCGAGAGCCCCCAGGGGGGCCCCCTGCCAACCTGCCCAGGGAGACACAAGAAAAAGCCCCCGAGGAGCACCCAGCACCTTCCTCCCAGGTGCCCTGGTCAGGGAGGGGATGCAGCAGGAGCCGAGGGAGGGGCCTGGACCTGGGGCCTTTTCTCAGGGTTTGCCATTGCAGGGGGTCAGGCCTGCTGTGCTGGGGACCTCAGAGGACAGGAGGGCCTGCGAGCCGACCCCAGCCGAGAGACTGCCAGGGCCCACAGCTGGCCCCCTGGCTGAGGAGGCTGAGTGGCTAGAGGGGGAGGCATGCCCGTGCCCCTGCTCCACCCAACAGGAGTCCCGTGCTGAGCCCTGCCAAGGTGGAGAATCAGGGTCTGAGCTGAAGCCTGGGGCTGAGGTATGGAACTGGGGACCCATGGAGCCCCCTCAGAGAACCTCCTGCCTTTCTGCTTCCTGCCAGCCCAGTCTGGGGGCTCTGTGCTGTGTTCCAAGCCACCCTGGCCCCCGTCCATGCTGTTCGGCTATTTCCTTCCACTCCTCACATTTTTCTTTCCTTCTTCCCCCCCCCCCCCCATCTTTCTCCCTCACCCCACACCGTGCATCCCATGCTGGGGCTCGCCCCTCTCCCCCTCGGCCCAGGACTCTTAGTCCTTCTGGCCGGGGGCTTGCCCCTCTAGAGTCTCGCTACCCCTACATCTCCCTTCCTCCGAATTGCTTCTTGCAGAGGGAGGACGCAGCAGAGCCGGGGGGGCTTCAGGTAACACCCCTCGTGGAGCACGGCCGCAGCCCAGAGCTCTCGGACATCCAGGAGGAGG